>NC_138538.1:80770743-81209927 GCF_964234715.1 Podarcis melisellensis | reverse complement strand
CCACCTGTCAAATTTGTCTCAGGAGGCTGATCCTGATAAGGATCTGGCCCACAGAGCCAAAAAGTTTCCCCAGTTCTGTAATACACCCATACCCACAACTGGAGATAATTCAGCCAGGAGTTACCTCTCCCAGGGGTGTGGCTACTTCCTTTGTCAATATTGCATCGGCCTTGCATCTCTGCAATAGGTGAATAAACATTCTCTCCTAGCAAACTGCCCTCCACTTTACCCAGTTAGGAATGGAATTGTGATTTCTGGGAAAGAGTGATGCTTCTAGCATTTTTGTATGCCAGTTAGATGTAGTCTCAGAATAATGCCACTGCCTTCGTAATGGCTCTAGGATAGGTACTGTTGAAGTACCCTGACAGAGTAGGACATGGGTAGGCAAACTAAGGCCCGGGGGCTGGATCTGGCCCAATCGCTTTCTAAATCCGGCCCGTGGACAGTCCGGGAATCAGCATGTTTTTACATGAGTAGAATGTATCCTTTTATTTAAAATGCATCTCTGAGTTATTTATTGGGCATAGGGGACTTCCGGGTTAGCGCCATCGCCTAATGACGGATTCCCTCCGACCTCCGGAGGGAATCAGCTCAGCAGGGGTCGGGTCCTGGCGTGGCGGCAACGCGGGGACCCTAAAAAATCACAGGCGCGGAAGCCTGTGGACTTGGTGACTCGGTGGGCACCATTTGCGCCCCCGACCCGCGAAGGAGCCTTTTTAAAGGCTACGGAACGGGGGACGGGGAGCGGCGTGGTGCTGAGAGCCCTCTGCTTCCCCTGCTGAGTGAAGCCGCATGCCATGGACGGAGAGCGCTGACTTTTTCCTTTGAACATTCGGATTAAAAGCAACAACCCGTGAGTAATACAGAAATTGGACTTAAAAGGGAAATTTTCTTTCTGAATTTGGCACGATCGGGGAAGGCGCAAAAAGGAAGTCCATCTCCCCGCCTTGTAAACAACTTAAAGCAAGGACTAGATAACTAAGGTTGAGAGAATATCTTCTTCTTTATTGGACAAAAGTTATTAATTCCACGATTGGACAGTACAAGTAATTTTGCTGGAGGATAAGAGTTGATTTTGAGAGCTGAAGTGTAACCCCCCGGGACCCGGGAGAGATCTGCGAGAGAGCCTGTTGAAAAGATACAGAGGACTTTGACAGCTGTCAAATCAGCTGTCAAAGTTGGGGAATAAAAAGAAACTTTGTTTTTGGTGCCTTTGCTGGTTAGATTTGTTACGATTTGGATACAAACTGTTGAAAACAAAGAAGAACAATTTATTTTGATTTTTGGATTGGAACTGGAAGGATAGTAAGTAACCATAATCCCTCTAGAGGGGGTTATAGGACATTGCAAGAATGGCTGCAAGTGGAAAAATACTCATTGAGCTGAACAGGACTTTTTATCTCCTGGGAAAGCTTCAAGAACAAAGTGATATTTTGGCTACAAGGGTAACCACACTGAATGAAACAGTAAATAAATCTACTGAAACTGGAAGGGACTTGACTCAAGTCTTTGTTGCTGAACAAAAAGTCCTTGTAGCGGAAATAAAGAGATACATGATGATCTGGAGGGAAAGGAAGGAGGAGTTACAATCCTGCAGAAGATGAAGGAAGGCCAGAGGCCTGTTAGGAAGGACATCAAGGAAAATAAGAACTGGATGATGAAAATTTGGTTTGAATTGGAGAATGAAGAATGGAGAGATCTCCTTATGAGGAGATCTGAAGACCTATGGATTACAAATTTGATCAAGATGGAAGTTGGAGCTTTTGGGACATTTAGACTCAAAAGGATTAAGAAACAAGATTTGAGCTCCACTTTTAAATATAGAGGTCTGGCCGGAAGAAAAATGGACATTATCGAGACAGAGCTTCTCCGAGATTTGGGGTTTGATATAAAGGACTATCAAAAAAACTGGCAAAGAGGAACTGAGAGAGAATTGAGAGCCTCGGATGTGAGGTCTCCAGGCTGATAGCAGATAGACTGATGGACATTGGGGATTGAAACCGGGAAAAGGGGGGGGGGGAGTTTGGGAATCCAAAGGGTGTATAACTATATTTTTATTTTTTGATTTTTTTTTATTTTTTTTTGTTATGAGTATAAAAATGGGGAAATCGGGGAAGGGAACAGGGGTCGATCTTAGAAAAAGATTCTAATGTATAAAGACTGAGGTTTATAAGGTAAAATTGGTTATATAATATGAACTAAATATAATAATGAGCTAAATACAACAAGGTCAAAAATTGGGGATAAGAACTTGTTGAACCAAATAAATGGAATTGGAATACAAGAAGGGGAGGTGTGGGGAAGTCTTGGAAATATGTTATTGAAAATAAGGTTTAAATGGTGAATGCTTTTTAATTTTTCTTTTTTTTCTTTGTTTGTTCTTTTTCTTCTCTTTTCTATGGATTTTTTGAAAATTTCAATAAATAAATTATTAAAAAACATATATTTGTTGGGCATAGGAATTCGTTCATTCCCCCCCCCCCCCAAAAAAAATAGTCCAGCCCCCCCACAAGGTCTGAGGGACAGAAGACCAGGCCCCTGCTGAAAAAATTTTCTGACCCCTGGAGTAGGAGATGTATTTCACACTGTGGTTTAAGTTTTTAAGACAAACTTCAGTCCCGCCCCCACGTCCATGGCATCCATAAAGTGCCTGAAAAAAAGAGTTTAAGAATCACTGACTTACAGCCAGACAGGAGAGTCTTAAGTCTCTCTGCCTGCCTCAGCCTTCCATCTGTAAAACAGAAACAGTTGCATGCTACTTCAGAGGCTTGTTGCAAGGACCGATGAGGAAAGGAAATGCTGTTTCCTGACACAAACTTTAGAGACAGGAAGGGCTGCAAATCGAAGTAATAAACATGCACGCTCCTTTCATCACCATTTCATTAAAGACAGCAAAAAAAAAGCTTAAGAGTTTACAAGCAATGCAAAACATTTGTTTGTTTGTTTTGCTGTTGTGGTAAACTGCAGATATTGTAAAGTGGTTTCAGAATGGCCTGAAATCTGGATAAATTATGCAGTCCACAACAGTTTGCCAACGGAAGGGGACAAATAACTGCAGTCCAACACCAGAAAGGTACCAAATAAGTTACTATAGGAAATTCACTTGTGCTAGTCAGAGTCAACAGGGGGTGAAACATCAACAGGTGACAAGACCTGCAAGCTAGATTGTTCATGCAAATAAGGTAAAAGACAAATATATCTGTATATAAATAGATCAAAAGAGGCAGCACTCTGCTGCATTAAGAGATAATTGAGGGGAAAAACACACAGATAACGGGAATGCTGCGAAATGAACATAATGTACTTGCATTTTTATAAGGCAGTTGGCAGGGTTCGGCGGAGATGTGTACAAAAAGGTACCGAATCGTAGCCATATAATAAAAGAGAAAGTAAATAAACAGGGCAACCTGACTTGGGCAAAAGAGAGGGAAAAGGTTTCCAGGTTTCTCAGAGGCCGGTAAGTTTATAGGAAAGCCAGAGCAGCAGTGCAATTACATATGTAAAAGATTTAAATTGGAGGACAAAGATGGAAAATGCAGTTTAACGATGGTATATTAGCCTTGAAGTAAGAAGGAAGAGCAGGTGATCAATACTGAAAGGGAAATATGATGTGCCAGGAGATGAGAAGCGAGGAGAGGAGAGAAGAGAAGGGGGAAAGCCTTTTTCGTTCACCTCATAAGCAGAGCCGTCTTTCCCATTGGTATTAGTGGTTCATTGCGCCAGGACGCCGGCCTCTCAGGGGTGCCCTAGCGAGTGGGGGAGCTGCGTGGCTTTGCCAGAAGCCTCCTCTTTCCCAGCTAAGCACAGCTTCCCTCCCAATCCTCTGCTAAAGATGGCCCTGGTCCCGGTCGTTGTCCTCCTCCTGCTTCTGGCAAAAGGCAGCACGCAGCCTCCCCAGGCTGCCTTCTCGGGCACCCCAACACCAGAGAGCATGTCCACCAGCATGTTTTCCTGCTTGATTGCTGCCACCACGCCAGGGTGGTGGGGGAGGTAGAGAACATTTTCCACTGCCCCCTCACTTGTTTTGGATTTGCTGGGGGGGGCGCCGGAGGGATCTTTGCACTACAGCGCCGGATATGCTTAAGACGGCCCTGCTCATGAGTGTAACAAGAGGGGAAAGAATGGATCCAAGGCCTCATCTAAATCGAAGGATAAAAGGAAGAAGACACGAGCAGCCACTTGTCCCTGATTTAACTTCTCCCTCTGAGATACACTTCGGTTTAAAATAATGTCCCCTATTTTCAAGTAGAGAACTGCTTTTCACTGGTTTGCAGAGTGACCCAAAATTGTGTAGTTCCACAGCACCAACATGCTCCATTGTCATACACAGGCACATTCTCCAAGAACAAGTCCATCCCAGCTCTTCAAATTGTGGAGTCTTCTTTCTTCCTCGGCAATCACTTGTCCTTTCACAGTGGGGACATAGGTTTCTGGGCATGAGTTGATATGATGAGGGTTTGCCAAGAGAGCTTTCCTCTTGAGAGCCAGTGTGGTGTAGTGGTTAAGAGCAGTAGATTCGTAATGGACGGCAAGAATTTCCCATCGACTGCAAGAAGATCAAACCTATCCATTCTTAAGGAAATCAGCCCTGAGTGCTCACTAGAAGGACAGGTCCTGAAGCTGAGGCTCCAATACTTTGGCCACCTCATGAGAAGAGAAGACTCCCTGGAAAAGACCCTGATGTTGGGAAAGATGGAGGGCACAAGGAGAAGGGGACGGCAGAGGATGAGATGGTTGGACAGTGTTCTTGAAGCTACCAACATGAGTCTGACCAAACTGCGGGAGGCCATGGAAGACAGGAGTGCCTGGCGTGCTCTGGTCCATGGGGTCACGAAGAGTCGGACACGACTAAACGACTAAACAACAACAACAAACTGCTCTGAGGAACTTACTCATCATCTAATAAGGCATAGGGTCTGTGTGTAGCTCTCTCAGATCTCTCTTCCAAACCCATCTGCTTCTATGCCAACCAACTAGCAGTACCAAAGGTATGGTAAAACGGCTTACAAAAGATAAGCTTGCACTCACAACCGACACCTCCCTAATTATAGGAATTAAGCATTTAATTCTCAGTGTTGTCATTCTGAAAATGCAGCCCTACTCCTTGCAGTGGTTGGTGATTCACTTCTAATTGACTCCTTAATTCACTACATTAGCACCACACAACGGCCTTTAAAGACAGCATGCAAATGAAAAGCAAGAGTAAAGGTCCTCATATTTTTTTTTGCATTTATAGCAGCAGACTGGTAAGATGGACACAGAACAAGTGAAGAGCCTTCATTACTGGTTCCCTGCATCTATGGAATAGAAAGGGATGAAATGAAGAAGCCAGGAAGCATTAAATACAGGCCAAAATAGTAATCAATACAATGTGCTGGGCTGCAGAAGAAACCATAATGTCTTTCTGTTACTAGGTCAAATGACTTTTGTCCTTCAGAGATGAACCCCAACTCTCCACAGTGCAAAAAGAAAAATATAGAGAGAGATTTTGGGAACCAATTTTTAGCACGCAAAATTAATCCACACAGACCTATTTTGATAGACCTCAATTGGATAGCTGTCAGAACAATTTTAGCAACTCCCAGGTTCCTGCAACAGAGTCTTGCCCTGTTTGACAGTCACCATAAAACGCCTTTAAAAACACTCTGCAATGGGCAGATCAGGAGCATGAGGAATGGTCATTGTTACAAGCTGCCCTGAAATCAGTGAATGAGACTGTTCAAGGACTCAGGAACCAGGGTGCTGTCATAATAGCTAAATGGAACCCCACCCCCATGTGTCATGTTGAAAGGCAGTGCTAGGAACAAAACAGCCAGAGAAGCTCTTTCATGTGCTGCTTTTCAACTATGAAAGGCATTCTGCTGGTCACTGCTGGATGCAAAGTACAGGACCACTTGTACCCTACTATGATCTGTCAAGACTATCATTATATTCCTGTAACTGGCGGAGCTAGGCAAAATGTCACACTTTCTCTTCCTTGCTGCTCTGGTGGTTACTAGAGCTGTACAGCCAAGGAGCTCAATTTTATCAGTTAATTTTCACAATTTCCTCTCAGCATAGAACGTTTCCATGTATGCTGCATGTTATGTATGCAGGCATTGTAGACCGAAGCCAGGCTGAATCTCAGTCTTGGGTCATGCCTAAAACCACCTGCACTTCAGTACACACCCTGGGAATTGCTGCTACAATGCTTGGATTGGCTGTTATGCCAAGACCATATAACACCAGTCCTGAAAGACCTACCTTGGCTCCCAGTACACTTCAGAGCACAATTCAAAGTGTTGGTGCTGATCTTTAAAGCCCTAAACAGCCTCAGCCCAGCATACCTGAAGAAACGTCTCCACCCCCATCATTCAGCCCAGACACTGAGGTCCAGCTCCAAGGGCCTTCTGGTGGCTCCCTCACTACAAGAAGTGAGGTTACAGGGAACCAGGCAGGGGGCCTTCTCAGTAGTGGTGTCTGCCCTGTGGAATGCCCTCCCATCAGATGTCAAGGAAATAAACAACTATCTGACTTTTAGAAGAAGTCTGAAGGCAGCCCTGTTTAGGGAAATTTTTAATGTTTGATGTTTTATTGCATTTTTAATATTCTGTTGGGAGCTGCCTAGGGTGGTTGGAGAAACCCAGCCAGATGGGAGGGGTATAATTAATTTGTTGTTGTTGTTGTTGTTGTTATACAAAGAAGCATTTGAAACTATGCACAGGAACTTGCAGCCTAAAGTGGTTCAGTCCAGGATTCTACCTCTCAGCCTAAAGTGGTTCAGTCCAGGATTCTACCTCCTCAGCCCGTACAGTATGTACTGCAAAGCTCAGTGCAGAAACATTAATTTCACATGCATATGCAGTTTCATGACACTGTGCTGTTATTTTGGAGGGGAGCGTGAGAATTATTACAAGGAGGTCTGTAGAGATTCCAAGAACACCCTGGGCCTGGGCTAATGTGTTTTCAAAAAATCATATGTTTTGTAAACAGCCTCAATCCAGAATAAGTTTGGTGCATTGAAGTACTAAGAGATAAATGCTTTGGGAATACAGGATTGTTGCTAGTTTTCTTGAAAGAATTTCTTGCAAAAGTGGGATATAAAGTCTAATAATAATACAAGTCAGCAAATCAGAGATTACGGCATAATCTCAGAAAAGTTCTTCAAAAGTAGTGCCTGAAAGCAGAGACACTATGCGTACATATGTAACCCCCCCCTTTTTTAAATAAAAACATTTTTTTAAAAAAACAACAACTCTTGTCTATGAGAAGCTACCCTGAACCTCCATTGTATGAGCCTCATTGGCTGGCTGGGGGTATCTTGTTAATGCAGGTTTCCAAGCTGGCAATAAATAAAATGCCCATATGAAACAGATATTCACTTATCAACAGTACAGTGGTACCTCGGGTTACAGATGCTTCAGGTTACAGACTCTGCTAACCCAGAAATAGTGCTTCAGGTTAAGAACTTTGCTTCAGGATGAGAACAGAAACTGTGCAGCGGCGGCACGGCAGCAGCGGGAGACCCCATTAGTTAAGTGGTACCTCAGGTTAAGAACAGTTTCAGCTTAAGAACGGACCTCCAGAACGAATTAAGTACGTAACCAGGGGTATCACTGTACTGCAATTTATACCGCAGACTGTATTTTACTCTCTGAACTACCCTGAGTTCTTACAAAGAAGGTTGGTGTTAGGTGAGGCCAAAGCATAAATAAAGAGGGAGGGTCAGAAAGTAATGGTAGCTTAGCGAGTAAACTTGAGTTATGCAACAGAGTTACTAAGCAGTGGGTTGGAGAATGCGTCAAAAAGAAGGATGCTGGTGTCTGTTTTGAATCCAGTGCTCTGGCTATGGGTAAAGTCAAAACTTATTGTATTGCTGGCGATCCCTCCATGGTAGGCTTAGGTTCTATACATGTGTAAATAAACCATACAGTGGTACCTCAGTTTTCAAACATAATCTGTTCTGGAAGATGGTTCCGAGTTCTGAAATGGTCGAAAATCGAAAACTCAACAGCTGACAGCCAGGCCTCAGGACCTTGCACTCAGCGGAAGCCGCGTTTCATGTTTGACTTCCGAGGCGTGTTCAAAAACCGAAGCATTTACTTCCGGGTTTACGGCATTCGAAAACCGAAATGTTCATCAACACAGACCTTCAAAAACCAAGGTACCACTGCAGTGCTTTCTTTCTTAAAAAAAAAAAAGTTTAGGGGTACTCTCATTTTCCTACTCATATTGAAATACTGCCCCTCATTATGGCTGTAACTTAGATTCACAAAATGTTTAGGGGTATGCGTACCACTTCGTACCCCTCAGGAAAAAAGCACCGTACCACTGTATATCAAACAGCCGCCACAGTGTCTGCTGTACCTCATTTTTCCCAAACCCTGGGTGAAGCGCACCTGGAACCACCGGAATCTCACGCTGCTGTGGAGATTGGGTTGGCGTGTAACGATAATAGATTATCTTCCTTTCCGCTGGTTTCATAATGAAACGACATAATGAGACCAGCAGAAAGGAAGATTAAGCCAGGTAACAATAAACCCCACAGCATTAAAATCACAGTAGTGGCAATAAAACATCACTGTTTAACTAAAAGCTCAGGAAAAACAATAGGTTTAAACAGGTGCCTAAAAGCATGTAAAGCTGTTGCCAGGTGAGGTTATCTAAGAAGGGAATATTATAAACAGGGCACTGTGGGAAAGGCCCTATCCATCCTCGCCAAAGGCAGGGACATATTTAGAAGTGACTAAACAGATTGTCTCTAAATTTATGGAGGTTTATGATGACACAACCTTGAAGGCAGAAATTGAGGAGTAATTAAAGAACCTCTTATTGAGGGTGAAAGTGGAGAGCGCAAAATATGGTCTGAAGCTCAACTTCAAAAAAATGAAGATCATGGCCACTGGTCCCATCACCTCCTGGCAAATAGAAGGGGAAGAAATGGAGGCAGTGAGAGATTTTACTTTCTTGGGCTCCATGATCACTGCAGATGGTGACAGCAGCCACAAAATTAAAAGATGCCTGCTTCTTGGGAGAAAAGCAATGACAAACCTAGACAGCATCTTAAAAAGTAGAGACATCAACTTGCCAACAAAGGTCCGTATAGTAAAAGCTATGGTTTTCCCAGTAGTGATGTATGGAAGTGAGAGCTGGACCATAAAGAAGGCTGATCGCCAAAGAATTGATGCTTTTGAATTATGGTGCTGGAGGAGACTCTTGAGAGTCCCATGGACTGCAAGGAGATCAAACCTCTCCATTCTGAAGGAAATCAGCCCTGAGCGCTCACTGGAAGGA
This sequence comes from Podarcis melisellensis, assembly GCF_964234715.1. Lineage (NCBI taxonomy): Eukaryota > Metazoa > Chordata > Lepidosauria > Squamata > Lacertidae > Podarcis > Podarcis melisellensis. Next base: position 81,200,654 of record NC_138538.1, on the reverse strand, counting down.
CAGATTGTGAAGTTGAGGCTCCAATACTTTGGCCACCTCATGAGAAGAGAAGACTCCCTGGAAAAGACCCTGATGTTGGGAAAGATGGAGGGCACAAGGAGAAGGGGACGACAGAGGACGACATGGTTGGATAGTGTTCTTGAAGCTACCAGCATGAGTTTGACCAAACTGCAGGAGGCAGTGGAAGACAGGAATGCCTGGCGTGCTCTGGTCCATGGGGTCACGAAGAGTCGGACACGACTAAACAACTAAACAACAACAACAACAATGTAGGGACAGTTATATATTACAGCTATGTGCCTCAGTTCCACGATTCTAATGAGATTTAAGCAAATAAGCTCCCATGTATCATGCCAGTAATTAACATTGTGGTTCCAAATATTAACTTCAAGTAATACAAAATGTTCACTTTTAACCACTGCATGTAGCCCTTTGGAATACACAGCCTATGCAAAAGAGAGAGAGTGAGAGAGGAGAAGTCCGTTTCTGTTTAAAAAAGCAGCTAAATGAAAAACCATTTCCGTACGGAGGGATCTGGCAAATGTCTAGACTTTTCTTCTTCATCCCAAAAAATTAAGCCATTACTGCTAGTAGAAAGAGCCATTTTTCATACATAGTGAGGATTAAGCCAAAGAGAAATATTAAAGAGCTTATGATCATTTCCACTGAACATAATGGGATTGGATAATTTATATTTTCCATCTCATCAGAATTCTTTTATTATGAACACTAATATATCACCATTATTCAGCCCTTAATGGATTCCAACTATCATCTGGGGGGTTGCCTTGTACTGCAGGAAAGTTGAACAATCGACTAGGCAGCCAAAACGGCATGTCTTAAATTCCTTCAAGAGACTTATAAAGACATTGCATTGTGCTCATCCCTCAAAAGCTGGAAAGTCAGCAAGCTATTTTAACTAATAAAATGTCAGTCAATGGAACAGGCAGCATTTCTTTCTGTTGGTAATGTCATCCCTGGCGATATCATTGTATTGGGGACAATTCCAGAGTTTCCAGCATCAGAAAAGCAGGATAAGCACAGGCACCAGAAATTAAAACAAAACAGGAAGTGACCAAAGCTATTCTTTGCTAGGGATGAGCGACTCTTTCAATTTTGGTTTCTATCCATTTCCTGCTCTTCCTTTCCTTAGTTCCGTTCACCACATCTTGACGCTAGTTTGCAAAGTATTTTTAAAGTCCTCATGAGAATTCATTAGCATTTTACTGCAAATTTCTCCCATTTTGTATGCAGTATACATATTTTTGCAAGCAATTTTCCCTAACTTGATTTTTTAAAATAAAATAATAATAATAATAATAATAATAATAATAATAATAATAATAATGCATTTCATGCACACTTTAATGTAGTATATGTCTCTTTGTACATGCATCATCTGGTTGAAGAAGCACACTGCAAAATTCAGAGAAGTTTGACTTTTGCTCTACATATTGTTTGGGAAAGGTAGATTAATTAGGTAGATTTGTCTTTAGATATGAACTGAATCAAATTCCTCCCCAATCATTATTCCTCACTGGGGGTTTTTCTTTTTTGCCCCTTTGCAAGAACTATTCAAGTTTTCTGCTTGCACAAGTGGTTGCCTAGATTCACCAACACATCTCACCTTGCCAATAATAACTGTTGTTGTTGTTTAGTTGTTTAGTCGTGTCCGACTCTTCATGACCCCATGGACCAGAACACGACAGGCATTCCTGTCTTCCACTGCCTCCCACAGTTTGGTCAAACTCATGCTGGAGCTTCGAGAATACTATCCAACCATCTCGTTCTCTATTGTCCCCTTCTCCTTGTGCCCTCCATCTTTCCCAACATCAGGGTCTTTTCCATGGAAAGACTTTCTCATGAGGTGGCCAAAGTATTGGAGCCTCAGCTTCAGGATCTGTCCTTCCAGTGAGCACTCAGGGGTGATTTCCTTAAGAATGGATAGGTTTGATCTTCCTGCAGCCCATGGGACTCTCAAGAGTCACTTCCAACACCATAATTCAAAAGCATCAATTCTTCAGCGATCAGCCTTCTTTATGGTCCAGCTCTCACTTCCATACATCACTACTTGCCAGTAATAACTAGGGCTCTGCAAATGTTGCTGAGCATCTTCATTCCTGCCTTGAAATAACTGGTAAAATGCAGGATATAAATGTTTTCAAACATACATACACACCATAAGCCTCCCAGGGATCTGGGAGCAAAAGCCCAACAGCACCTTTCTTGAATGACACAGGAATAACAAGTGTATGCAGAGAGAGAAAACTGGTTTGATGCTTAAGCAGCAACATGAAAAATTGACTTTAATGGCAGCCGAAACTATAGTTACTAGTAATTTTGTACTATGCACTGTGTAGATACCCACCTCTGGTGACCAAGTGACCAAGCCACTAATTAATAAGCTCAGTAGAATAAATAAGTTAACTGAGTTTTAATTTAGCAGAAACAACTGAATGCACAGGCATTAAATGGACCGTCATAATAATATCAGACCATTAAAAAAAAGAAAGGTCCAGCAAGCCAAGATTCAAGGCTGTAAGGCACATTTTAATGAATGTTTTTAGCCACTGTAAAAACTTACAGAAGATTCATTGAGATCTTTTTTTTAAATAAAAAAACCCAAATGTGCCTGCAGATACAGTAACAAAAGAAGTTGGTTGTTCTTTTTTTTAAAGGCAGCAGTCAAACTGACCTTTTAATTCAAACGTTGCTAGCTTACACCTTGCAAAATCTAGGTCAGGTTTCCAGATAAAAATCATATATAATATTTTCTACATGCCTTTATCCTGCAAGCTCAGACTGGTGGTACAAGATAAAATAAACTCCTCCTTAATCTTGCTAGGGACAGGATTTAATCATACCTGCATATAGGGGGAGGGGGGTCCAAATTCCTTGAGCAAACCTGTGGTTGACTTCTGTTTCTCATTTCTCTATCAAGGATGATCAACTACAGTCGTACCTTGGAAGCTGAATGGAATCCATTCTGGAAGTCCATTTGACTTCCAAAATGCTCAGAAACCAAAGCACGGCTTCTGATTGGCTGCAGGAAGCTCCTGCAGCCAATCAGAAGCTGCGGAAGCCCCATCAGACATTCGGGTTCCAAAGAATGTTTGCAAACCGGAACACTCACTTCCGGGTTTGCAGATTCAGGTGGATAGCCATGTTGACGTGTCATAGTCATAATAAATAACAAGATGAAAGATGGAAAAAGTATTTTTTAATAATTCCAGTGGCACCTTTAAGATCAACTGAATATAAGCTTTCAAGGTATGAGCTTTCATTTATAATACACACTTCGTCAGATACTCTGAATCAGAGGTCGCGTCAACCTTATAACTGTTGATGACTGTTATGGCAGTTGGTTCCAAAGGGAGGCAAGGGATTTTTAAAGGGATAAATGACCAAAATTAGCTTTAGTGTGTATAATGGGACATGAATCCAATATCTCTATTCAGACCAGGTCTCTCCATAGTTTTTAGTTTGGTAATGAGTTGTAATTCAGCAACTTCTCTACCAAGTGTTTGTGGCGTTCAGGAGCCAAAATGTTCGAGTACCACAGAGCCTAGGACTTGCCGATCAGAAGGTCAGCAGTTCGAATCCCTGCAACGGGGTGAGCTCCTGTTGCTCTGTCCCTGCTCCTGCCAACCTAGCAGTTCAAAAGCACATCAAAGTGTGAGTAGATAAATAGGTACCGCTCCGGCTGGAAGGTAAACGGCGTTTCTGTGAGTTGCTCTGGTTCGCCAGAAGCGGCTTAGTCATGCTGGCCACATGACCCGGAAGCTGTACGCCGGCTATCTCGGCCAATAAAACGAGATGAGCACCGCAACCCCAGAGTCGGTCACGACTGGACCTAATGGTCAGGGGTCCCTTTACCTTTACCTTTACCAAGGCGTTTGGGACCCAAGGTACGACTGTTTGGGCCAGATCTGGGACTGAGACAGTATCCATCTGGGCTAGGATGATCCTCACGAGAGCCAGTGTGGTGTAGTGGTTAAGAGCGGTAGACTCGTAATCTGGTGAACTGGGTTCACTTCCCCACTCCTCCACATGCAGCTGCTGGGTGACCTTGGGCTAGTCACACTTCTCTGAAATCTCTCAGCCCCACTCATCTCACAGAGTGTTTGTTGTGGGGGAGGGAGGGAAAGGAGAATGTTAGCCGCTTTGAGACTCCTTCGGGTAGTGATAAAGTGGGATATTAAATCCAAACTCCTCTTCTTCTTCTCCTCACAGAGATATTTTGAAAGACAAAATGTTGCCACTGTATTCCCTATAAAGAAGCCAACCAGAGTCATAGCTGGTTTTTACTTCAACAGCGGTAGCAGGACAGTGTCCTCCATGAGTCTGTGAACAACTGGACAGCTGAAGGTGTGCAGGGCATCCACCGTGCTTCCTTCCATCCAGCTTGTAGTCTGCTCAAATAGACTGCTAAGTAGTCGTGGTGCCAGTCAGGGGCATAGCATGAGGAATGCCAGGCGGAGTCGTAGCCCCGGGCACATGATTTTGAGGTGGCGCAAGCCTGCTGCCAGGGGTCTCTGACCAGGTCTTACCACTGTGCCCCTGGCCCCCTTGCTGAATGGCTGCCTGGTCAGTGTTGGGGAGATGTGTCCACCAAGGGCTGCATCAGCCACCTGGGCTCCCCCTTGCATGGGCGGGCAGGCAGCACAACGCAGCCTGGTGAACCTTCTGTGCCCCACACCCGCCCGGCAGTGAGTGTTAGCCTGGTGCAGCAGGTTTTGTTCACAATCCGTGCCCAGCCGCCGGTCCCACCTGGGGCACCAATAAAGAACACAGCTGGTGCCAGGACATATCATATGCAAATGCAATAGTCTGCTTTAAGCTTGTTGGTCGATCCTGGGCCTGTTTCCTCAGCCTTTCCTCAATGGTGCTACTTTCTGTGATACATCAGGATACACCGACTATGCAAGACACGCCAGCTGGGCCAGGGCAGCAACAAACATTGTTGCTGAGGACCTAGAATGCAGGAGCTGCCCCTCACTGCATTCACGTGGGAACATTTTTGCTGAGACATGTAGTGGTTTTGAAACAGCCACAGAAATCTCTCTAGAGCCCTCCTCCCTTCACTGCCTTTTTCCTTTCTCGAGAACTGTTCACCGCCCATTTTAGCAGCTCTTTTGATAACATTTTTAAACAGTGACTTTTTCATGCAGACTACATTATTCTGGCCATTCGTAGAATGATGCAACGTAGACAACCAGATTTGACTACATTGGTTACTTCACAAAGCCAACTGCGATTGAGGGCAAGGCCTTCTGCCCTCACTCGGAATAGGTGAACACTCGGCTAAAAGAGGACACTTTTGACAAAGACCAAATGTGCTCAGAAAAACCATCCAACTCCCAATTTTGGCTTAGCTAGTCCTAACAGACAAAACCATCAAACTGAGGTTATTTTTTAAATATAATATCACCATTTAACCACTCAATATTTTTGTCAATTGTCTTCCTTAGGCAGTTGGAGGATTTTTCTTTTGATTTTGGAAGTATATTGATGAATAATAAATTACACCATAGGAACGAAACTCTAGACAAATCGAGTGGCACAATGGTGTTAGTCTAGCAGCACAAAACAGAATTTCTGAGTAAGACACCTAGGGGAATTTTGAGAGTTTGGCAGATTCCCTCCCCCCTCCCCCCCCCCGGTTATAAAACAATGAAACAGACACGATTATCCTTTCACATCTAAAATAGCAGGCTCAGCCATAAGTATGTGTGAGAGTTTTGACCCTTTGACAGTCTCAAGGGAACATTTTGAATTTCACAGTCCATCTCAACTGATGTATAAGTGCTCTGACTACAAGAGGAGATAAATGCAGTTAAAGCCGTGAAGTGTCCCCTGCCTGCTCCCTTTTGTTTGTTTCCTGATTATTACTATTTGAAGGGCCGTATGAAATGACACACTGTAGCAAACTGTTTATTAACTGAGTAGATGGTGTCTCCAAATTAAATGCCTTCAGGTCACATGAAATACAACTTCAGGTTCACTGATCATTTTTATCCCCCATTCCATATGGACCCTCCAGTAAAATACCGGTATCAGCAGGCTACAGGGACATAGGAAAGTGGCAGGCAAAATTACATGCGCAATGGCAGAAATACATGGGGGGGGGATTTCGAATATTTTCCCCACACAGCACCACGGAACAATGAATCTATCATGCCAACAATACCAGGGACCAACACATGGCCAACTAGTCCAACACATAATAATAATAATAATAATAATAATAATAATAATAATAATAATAATAATAATAATGTAATGATTTTATTACTTATACCCCACCTATCTGGCTGGGTTGCCCCAGCCACTCTGGGCAGCTTCCAACACATATAATAAAATGTCAAACTTTAAAAGTGGAGCTCCATGCAGAAGAACATAAGCATCTGAACTTATTCCAATAGCAAGGAGAATCTCAAGGTGTATCTGTACATATGTTTATATTACGTATGCAATGCAACTGTAATATGGAACCTGTTCTACATGCAGAAGTATAATAATAATAATAATAATAATAATAATAATAATAATAATAAATTTATTTATATCCTGCCCTCCCCAGCTGAAGCCAGCTAAATAACTATGCTTCCTTAAAGATCTCCTCAAAATGGCAGGCTGGCAAGAGTAATTTGTCCTTTCAGAATGCCCCTTATATCACATTGCTGTAATTTGTCTGTGCTTAGCATTTACAGGGGGCTTTCAATGTTTTAATCATATCTAATAATCTGTCATGGTAATCCTGTTAAATGGACCTGTATTATTCACCCATATTATGGATGGCTGGGCAGGATGTGTGGGGAGTGGGGGACTGAAGCCGATAGACTGTGGATTGCTCTATAAGCCACCTTATTTTACTTTTTATGTAAAGCGTTTTTACCTCATACTTCAGCCAAAAAGCCTCCCAGAGTGCCTTTCGGATCAATAACAACAGAAGACATTCTTGCCCTCAGGCTTACAAACTAAAAGAAGCAAAACGAAAGGCAAGAGGGATGGGGAAGGTGGAGGTATATAGCAACCTCAGGCACCAACTATAATTCTTAAAATGACCAGCTGGGATAGAAACAGCAACTTTGAGACAGAGGCAAACTGGCAATCTCCTTGAGCTAGCTGTCCCCTGCATAACAGTCCACACTCTAAGCCGCTGACCGCTACTAACTTCCAATACTATAAAGAATTATATTGTTATGAGTTCGGGGCTGCCAGGCTCCCTGGGCCCTGTAAGTATTAGAAAATGCTCAAGCTTTCTGGGTCCAGCAAAGGTTAAAATATAAGCTGGTCTGGCTTCCTCGTGAAGTAATTGCCTGGGAGATGAGCCATTAAGAGAGAACAAAGGGAAATGTGATGGGCCATTTGTTGTTGTTGTTGTTTAGTCATTTAGTCGTGTCCGACTCTTCATGACCCCATGGACCAGAGAGAGGACTCTGTGCCAGCTCAGAGGTAGTTAAAAAGGTAAAGGTAAAGGGACCCCTGACCATTAGGTCCAGTTGTGACCGACTCTGGGGTTGCAGCGCTCATCTCGCTTTATTGGCCGAGGGAGCCGGCATGCAGCTTGCGGATCATGTGGCCAGCATGACTAAGCTGCTTCTGGCGAACCAGAGCAGCGCACTGAAATGCCATTTACCTTCCTGCCAGAGCGGTACCTATTTATCTACTTGCACTTTGACGTGCTTTCGAACTGCTAGGTTGGCAGGAGCAGGAACCAAGCAACAGGAGCTCTCCCCGTCGTCGGGATTTGAACCGCCGACCTTCTGATCGGCAAGTCCTAGGCTCTGTGGTTTAACCCACAGCGACACCCGCATCCCCCAGAGGTAGTTAGAAGACAAAGAAAAAATTGAATTAGGGTGTTAGAGTTGGCTGTGATGTGACCAAGGGGGGAAAGGTTGCAGGCTGATAAAGGCAGAAAGCTGGAGAAAGGAAAGTACTGTGGTTGATTTCTGCTTTAATCCAAGGTTATGGCTATGGGAGCAATAAGATCCAATTGGGGTGTTAATGCTGTGAACCCCTCCATTGTAGGCTCAGGTTGCATATATGTGTAAATAAACCACATATCATAAAGACATCACAGTCTCTGCTGTGCCTCATTCCCAAAAGGAAACATGACCCTGGGTGGGTTCCTGAAACACCTGGAATCTCACACTGCTTTGTGTTTGGGGCAGCGTGAAACAATATACATTTTCTTTTTTACTGCTCCTTTTAAGTTTAAGTCAAACTGAGGCGTATTCTCTCTCTCACTCGCTCACACTCTCTGGTCTCATCGTGATTTAGATTTGGTATGGTGAAAAGCAACAGATAAAATTGCTCTGGGCAGGATCCAGCTGGACATCCCTACATAGTTTGGGTGGGAGAAAAAATATCCATGCAACTCGTTGGTTTTATAGGATACGTAGTAAAATCGATGAGAGCCGCAATATTTCAGACAAATGTTTCAGACAGTTTTGTTTCCTCAAGCTTGTGTAAAACTTTATGTGTTGCAGAGTCCCCCTCCCTGCCTCTCAGAGGGTGTGAAGCTTATAAGTTTGCTGGGAACATTTTATAGTTTGATAAATTTGCCATTATTCCTTCAAGTTAATTTTCTGAAACTTCCAATATTATTGCCATCCAGGTTTCTGGTGTATCAAGTTTGCAAAAGCCTCTGAGCTCGTAAACAATAAATTCACTCAAAGCAAGCAAATATTAAAGAAAATGACAAAGTTCAACCCACAAGGATTCAACTCCTACAATGCGAGCATGACCCTTTCTATAAGGGCTGGCCTTGCAGATTACGACTTGAATAAACAAGGGCAGTGTATCTGACCCCTTATTATTTTGCCTGGAGAAAGCATGCAGTACTGCAAAACATCACCATTTGCCTCAATCAAAAATGAGAAATGGTCTACAGATATTTATATGGATGCTGTTCTTAATATTTTTTCAGGGAACTGTAATATTAATGTTAGTGTCTGGAGGCGTTTGGAGGATGGATGGAGGCTAACAGTTTGAGGTTGAATCCTGATAAGACAGAAGTACTGTTTTGGGGGGTCAGGAGGCGGGCAGGTGTGGGGGACTCCCTGGTCCTGAATGGGGTAACTGTGCCCCTGAAGGACCAGGTGCGCAGCCTGGGAGTCATTATGGACTCACAGCTGTCCATGGAGGTGCAGGTCAGTTCTGTGTCCAGGGCAACTGTTTACCAGCTCCATCTGGTACACAGGCTGAGACCCTACCTCCCCACAGACTGTCTCGCCAGAGTGCTGAATGCTCTAGTTATGTCTCGTTTGGACTACTGCAATGTGCTCTATGTGGGGCCACCTTTGAAGGTGACCCAGAAACTACAACTAATCCAGAATGTGGCAGCTAGACTGGTGATTGCGAGCGGCCACTGAGACCACATAACACTGATCTTGAAAGACCTACACTGGCTCCCAGTATGTTTCCGAGCAAAATTCAAAGTGTTGGTGCTAACCTTTAAAGCCCTAAACGGCCTCGGTCCAGTATACCTGAAAGGGTATCTCCACTCCCATCATTCAGCCTGGACACTGAGGTCCAGCTCCAGGGACCTTCTGGCGGTTCCCTCCCTGTGAGAAGTGAGGTTACAGAGAACCAGGCAGAGTGCCTTTTCAGTAGTGGCACCTGCCCTGTGGAATGCCCTCCCATCAGATGTCAGGTAAACAAACAACTATCTGACTTTTAGAAGACACCTGAAGGCAGCACCGTTAAGGGAAGCTTTTAATGATTGATGTTTTAGCGTATTTGTAATATTCTGTTGGGAGTCACCCAGAGTGGCTGGGAAAGCCCAGCCATATGGGCAGGGTATAAATAAATATTATTATTATTATTATTATTATTATTATTATTATTATTATTATTATTATTATTTATTATTATTATTTATTTCTAGAAAAGCTCTCTGATTGATATTATTCCTGTGTCCATTTATTTCTGCTTGCAATGCTTTTTCTCAGACTGTTCCCTAGTTTGGACTTCCAATTACCAATGGACTTCACTATCCAACTTGCAGCAGTCATTGATGGATGAGACAGGGGGAAGGAACCTACTTACATGAAGCAGGACAAGCTTTTTGCTGTTCTGTGTGCTCACAAAAAAATGTCATCTATTACGCCTTCTTTGAAAAAATGGTGTTGATGAGGGGGATTTATTCTTCTCTCACTATTCCACATATTAGTCCATGGTGTGTATGGCACTATACGTCAGACTTTAAACCAAGTAGCATTTGAAGAGTGGCTATTTTTGGAGGAGCTTATTTAATCCAGGGCCATATAGATTCCCATGCTTTAAAATACTTTAAGTGCTCGTGTGTGCACAAATGCACACATGGAAACAACGTCCCACTTGTGTGTTCACGCCCTAGCGTGGATTAAGGTCTGTTATAGGAATTCTAAGGTCTTAAATATAGACCTTATAGATAATTGCACAAGGTAAACACACATACATATAAACTGCATGTCTAAAATAGTACAAGAGTGAAAAGCCATCTTGGCTGTCCTAAAGACTCTCAATATTGCCGCTCCTTAATCCCCCTTGCCCGAGAACAGGTAGGCAGATAGCAATTGGGGAAGTTCCTGAAGCGATTCCTCTCCTATATCTATGAACCCCCTCTGTATTAATTGTCTTTGCCCAGATGCTCTGCATTGAGGGATGTCTGACAGGCATCCTGATCGTCTTCCCAGGAATATTACACCTTGGCTTGCCTGAGGCATGGTAACTCCACTTTGTGTGTGATGTAATTTCTGATTGTTTGTAAAGGGGAGGTGCTTCTTCTCCAAGCCCAAATCCAAACCCTTAAAAGAGATGTTTCTTCTTGGTTCTGGGTCTCTCTTGCCTCCTTGCAAGGAGGGGGGGGGAGCTCTGTTGCAACAGAAAAATAAAGATCTGCCTTGTTTTCACTGCATCCTGCCTCCATCCAGTCATCTCTGACCGATCATGGACTTAGGGGACTCAGTCCATTGGGGAGTTGGGCAGCAAAAGCCAGCCACGCCTATTTTTTCTATACAGTGGTACCTCGGGTTAAGTACTTAATTCATTCCGGAGGTCCGTTCTTAACCTGAAACTGTTCTTAACCTGAAGCACCACTTTAGCTAATGGGGCCTCCTGCTGCCGCTGCACCGCCAAAACATGATTTCTGTTCACATCCTGAAGCAAAGTTCTTAACCCGAGGTACTATTTCTGGGTTAGTGGAGTCTGTAACCTGAAGTGTCTGTAACATGAAGCGTATGTAACCCGAGGTACCACTGTATCAGGTTCATGATGACCCACCTAATCCAGCATATCGTTTCCACTGGGAGCTATCTTGTTTTCTTCAGAATATCACAAACAGGAAAGAAAGACTGAAGTTCTTCTTCCGTATATCTGGAATTCAGAAATATGTTGTTTCTGTGCATGGAGGTGCTGTTTAGCTGTTATGGCTAATGGCTGTTGATAGGCTTATCCTTTGTAGTGACAGTGGGATCTTTATTAGCACTTGGGAGTTGGGAAAGTTTATATGCTTTCAGAGAGTTCTTTTCAGCTCACGATGTTGCCGCACGCATGCAGATGGCTCTGCGTGTGTGCCTCTTACTGCCTTTCCCCCCAGGAAATGTGGTTCCCAGCATCAGCCAGGCCCGAAATCTGTTTATAAATGCAACACAAACAAGAGAGGGTTTTAAGATCCAGAGGGGAGCAACAACCTCAGAAAACATCTGCCAAAACTAACACACACACAAACAAGGAGGAGAATGTAGTCCTCAAACAAACAAACAGAATCTTTAATTGAATGGTTTTATCATGTAGTTTAGAGCAACCAAGAATATGAATTTAACATTACAGAACTCCTGTGTGTGCCTCTGGAACCAACATGAATGGGTTGGTTAAGCTCAGTAGGGAAGAGTCATAGAACCATAGAGTTGGAAGAGACCACAAGGGCCATCGAGTCCAACCCCCTGCCAAGCAGGAAACACCATCAGAGCACTCCTGACATATGGTTGTCAAGCCTCTGCTTAAAGACCTCCAAAGAAGAAGACTCCACCACACTCCTTGGCAGCAAATTCCACTGTCAAACAGCTCTTACTGTCAGGAAGTTCTTCCTAATGTTTAGGTGGAATCTTCTTTCTTGTAGTTTGGATCCATTGCTCCGTGTCCGCTTCACTGAGTCACTCAGTGGAGAGCTAGGAAGAGGAAAGGAAAGCTTGGTCTTCTGCAGAATGGAATAATGTTTATGGGCTTATCACATTGTTTAAGAGCCAAGTGTCCTTCAAGCTGCAAATCGTAAGTTATTTGCTATGGCTCTCCTGTTCCATTGGGATTAAAGCTGTTTGCAAAGAAGCAACTCTGACATAGCTGCTTGCTAGATTAAAGGTGAGTTTGGTTTAAGAGACTGCAATATTTGCAAACAGGAATTTGTCCAAAAATCTCTTTCGGTTCAGGAGGTCTGCTGCATTGTTCATTGTTTAGTCGTTTAGTCGTGTCCTACTCTTCATGACCCCATGGACCAGAGCACGCCAGGCACTCCTGTCTTCCACTGCCTCCTTGTCATGGAGAAGGGGCTTGAATAACTCAGAGAAGCTATGAGAAGCAGGTCCACCCAAGATGGGACAGGTCATAGTGGAGAGTTTTGACTAGACGTGATCCACCTGGACCAGGAACCAGCAAGCCACTCCAGTCTTCCTGCCAAGAAAACTCCATGGACAAAAAGAACAGGCATTGTTCATACGTGAAAACAAATTACTTGCACATTTAGTTCTTTGTGGGCAGCTGTTGTATTGTTTTGTATAATTAAGGTTTCATCCAAAGAACATTTGATCATTTTAATGGTGCTTGCAAGGTCTCCACACCCCCACCACTAAGTCCCATAGGCCCCGCACTGGCAGAAATTACTCCTACAAAACAACCAGCTCTGTGGTTCTGCTCTTTGAGTGCATCTGCAGAATCCAATTTACATTCCAAAAGAAGTTTCTCGGGTAGGTGGTGAGGTATGATGATGCCAAATTCATAATACATCCAAATGTTATGAGAAGGACAAATTTGTGTTCTGAATCAGGAATTTTAACAACATTGTTAATCGTAAAAATTGTCATGAAAAATATGTTATTGTAGGGAGTTCCTTATGGAATCTTTCTTACTCACTTCTCAGTTTGCTGTCTGTGAGGCGGAGCTGCTGGGATTAAACCTACTTGATATGAGCTAAGTAAGGTAAAGGTAAAGGACCCCTGGATGGTTAAGTCCAGTCAAAGGTGACTATGGGGCTCATCTCATTTTTGGGCCGAGGGAGCCGACGTTTGTCCACAGACTGCTTTCTGAGTCATGTGGCCAGCATGACTAAACCGCATCTGGCACAACAGGACACCATGACAGAAACCAGAGCACACAGAAACACCATTTGCCTTCCTGCCACAGCAGTACCTATTTATCTACTTGCACTGGCATGCTTTCAAACTGCTAGGTTGGCAGGAGCTGGGACAGAGCAACAGGAGCTCACTCTGTTGCGGGGATTCAAACCGCCGACCTTCTGACCAGCAAACCCAAGAGGCTCAGTGGTTTTTTATGTTCTCTGATGGAAGAAAGATGAGGCACCTAGGGGAATCCTTCCAACCTCTGCAGACCCTAGAATCTGAAACAGTGGCCACACGGTAGAGTTCTGGGTGGAGAGAAATCAGTCACACAAAGTCCCAAAGTTCTATCACTTGTCCCGACATGGATGCACCCTGAACTTTTGAAGCTTGTCACCAGTGATAAGATACTCAGAGCAATCCTCTGCTGCTATCAGACGCCAGCCCTCTCTCCCAAAAGCCCTCCTGCACATAGGAATTCCACAAGCAGCAGCTGGAGTAAATAGCTACTTACTGTTTCAAAATTTTATTCTAGGAACTCTTGATACATGGTGCGGTAGTCTTCTATATGGTACTGGACCTCAACCTCTACCTTGTACATAGCTATGAAATTCTTTTCTACTTTATATGAGTTACAATTTCTTCTACCTTGCTTGGAGAATCTTTAATAAGAAGCAGAACCTTTAATATTAAACCAGTAGAGAAATTTCCATTATTATTAATTTATTGTTTTATTATTATCCAGGGAATGGTGTTGAAGAATGGATGGGAGAAACAGGGTTATAGAGAAGAATTAGTTGTCCTGCCAAAATATTCTTTAGGCTGCAACCCTATATGTACTTAGAAGAAGAAGAAGAGTTTGGATTTGATATCCCACCTTTCACTCCCTTTAAGAAGTCTCAAAGTAGCTAACATTCTCCTTTCCCTTCCTCCCCCACAACAAACACTCTGTGAGGTGAGTGGGGCTGAGAGACTTCAGAGAAGTGTGACTGGCCCAAGGTCACCCAGCAGCTGCATGTGGAGGAGCGGGGAATCGAACCCGGTTCCCCAGATTACGAGACTACCGCTCTTAACCACTACACCACACTGGTTCTCAAATCAAAGCCCCAAATCACCTTTGCTTCTGACTAAATATGCATAGTATGGAACTAGAAACCTCAATTAATCCCAATCCATAGATTCTTGAGAGTCAATGGACACAACTGCAGGCAAGAATCTCAAAGGAGGGAGAGAGATTGGCTTGGGGACCACACTTACAATGTAAGCAGTTTAGAAGGCCCCTTGCCTATCCTTTTAATAAAAAAATAGGATTAAATTACTACTTTACTGAGAATAAACCAAGCTAAAGTAGAAAGTTAAAAAGGCACCAGCACTGGTGATTTAGTACTAAACACAGGTATTTGAAAAAGCCTTTGATGGAGAATGTGTGGGCCGCTTCCCTGCTCACAATCCCAAGGTGCTTTCCTGCCAAAATGGCAGAAAGGAATGCTTCATTCAATAATAACAGATCAAATGACTGTGAAAGTGAATTTTGAGGTTTGCATTAAAGGAGCCACTCAGCAATAGCTCTCCATCACAAGGACAGCAATTGGTCTAGAGATGCGCGGAGGTGTTGAAAATTATCCTGAATCTCTCACAGTCACCAACAGGTGGTAATGCTCATTTAAGTCATAGACACACCTTGATTTTTTTCTAAATCCCTTAAAATGTCTTTGTCTGAGACCAGCCTTAAGATTTCTAGCCTGCTTATTGAGTCTTGACCTGAAGTTTCCAGATTTTCCAGGCCATCTCCAGGTGAGTGAGAATACCTTTAAAAATAGGTGTTATTAAGAAGACTGTGTATGCAACTTGCAAGTTTAAGCCTGGCATGAGCAAGCTGCAAATTATAACATAGACTCTTGGGGGGGGGGGAGCATCTGCGAGTGTCCCCACTTCATCTAGATTGCATTATATGCCATACATATAACTTAAATAATTGGGGGAGGGGGCAAATAAGCCCCACCCCACATAATCGATCACATGACATGGTGCACACAGACCATTGGAATGGTAATGTCCATCAACCGGGGCGGGGGCTCACATGTTTTATTGGGGAGCTGAAGACCCCTCAGCCCCTAGGACTTGGCTCCTATGTGAAGGGGGGGTACAGATAATGAGGTCTGAAGGAAATTAAATACATACAGTACTCAGGCTGTTCACAAGAGCAGTTTACAACAACCTACAGTGAGGGGAAGAAGTATTTGATCCCCCTTCACCTGGACCCAGGAACACCCTTTTCCCCACAACCAGGAACATATTTGCTCCTTTGTTTGACTTCGTGTTTTTCAATGACTGTGGTTAATTGAAAATGCGTAATGACATCACTGGGGCCTGTTCCTAGGTATCAGGTTTGGGCCCCAAACATCAGAATCTGGGATGCTCCTGACCTGGCAACTCTGTGTAGGTAGCATAGCTGTCAACATTTCCCTTTTTTAAAGGGAAATTCCCTTATTCCGAATAGGATTCCTCACAAGAAAAGGGAAAAGTTGACAGCTATTGTAGGTAAAGGTAAAGGGACCCCTGACCATTAGGTCCAGTTGTGGCCGACTCTGGGGTTGCAGCGCTCATATCGCTTTATTGACCGAGGGAGCCAGCATACAGCTTCCAGGTCATGTGGCCAGCATGACTAAGCCGCTTCTGGCGAACCAGAGCAGCACACAGAAACGCCGTTTAGCTTCCCGCTGGAGCGGTACCTATTTATCTAATTGCACTTTGTGCTTTCGAACTGCTAGGTTGGCAGGAGCTGGGACCGAGCAATGGGAGCTCACCCCATCGCAGGGATTCGAACTGCTGACCTTCTGATCAGCAAGTCCTAGGCTCTGTGGTTTAACCCACAGCGCCACCCACGTCCCGCTATTGTAGGTAGCCAGATCTAAATTGAGACTAGAGGGCTGATTCTTCAAACCAGGTGTTCTGATCTTGTTTTGGATTTGGCTCTGGCTTTTCCTAGGAGCTGAAAGCAGAAGATTGAAGCACAACACAGAGAAGCAAAAAACAGGAAAGGTCAGGCCTGGTGAGTTAAGAGGATGAGTACTGAAGGCAATCTTACACATACCTGTTGCCTTCTGTGACTGAAGGCAGCTCTGGAGCCTGAATCCAAATACTACAGTTCCCCAACTAGACTCCAGATGTAGGAATCTTCAGGACCTAAAGCAACAACGTCTAAGCGACAGCCAGCTCACCAAGCTGCATGAAGTGGCCCTGCAGCTTTATATTTTGATCTGATTGAGAGATAAAGGGCTCTGTCTACTTGTTAGAGATCTCCTCTGAGAAGAAGATATTTTATCTCCTATCTTAGTGCTAAGCACAACAGTGCTAAGGTCAAAAACGAAGCCTGCCAGAGCTTTAAGACTAGAAGGAAGCATCTCCGTCTTGGTGCTGAAGTGGAGGTAGGGAGAAATGCTGCCTTTTACTTTTGCAAGAATCTGGGCAAAGCAAAAAGCAGCATTTCCATCAATAATAATAATAATAATAATAATAATAAGTTTTATTTATATCCCGCCATCCCCAGCCGAAGCCGGGCTCAGGGCGGCTAACAACATTAAAACAGTACAACATTATAAAACATTATAAAAATGAATTAAAATCAAAATTGATGGCAACCATAAACTAAAGTTTTGTAAAGATTGCCAAAGGAGGGAGTCAGGCTGCGCCCTGACCAAAGGCCAGGTGGAACAGCTCTGTCTTGCAGGCCCTGCGGAAAGATGTCAAGTCCTGGAGGGCCCTTGTCTCTTGTGACAGAGCGTTCCACCAGGTTGGAGCCGCAGCCGAAAAAGCCCTGGCTCTAGTTGAGGCCAGCCTAACCTCTCTGTGGCTTGGGACCTTCAAGGTGTTTTTATTTGAAGACCGTAGGTTCCTCTGTGGGGCATACCAGGAGAGGCGGTCCCGTAGGTACGAGGGCCCTAGGCCGTATAGGGCTTTGAAGGTTAAAACCAGGACCTTAAACCTGATCCTGTACTCCACCGGGAGCCAGTGCAGCTGGTATAGCACCGGGTGAATGTGATCTCTAAGCGAAGACCCCGTAAGGAGTCTCGCTGCGGCATTCTGCACCCGCTGGAGTTTCTGGGTCAGTCTCAAGGGCAGCCCCACGTAGAGCAAGTTACAATAATCCAGTCTGGAGGTGACCGTCGCACGGATCACAGTGGCTAGGTCAGGGCGAGAGAGGTAAGGAGCCAACTGCTTAGCTTGGCGGAGATGAAAAAATGCCGCCTTTGTTATAGCTGCAATCTGCGCCTCCATGGAGAGGGAGGTATCGAAGATTACACCCAAACTCTTAACGGACGGTGCTGGCACTAATTGCACCCCCGCAAGAGATGGGAGTTGCCCCCTCAGTCCCATGTCGTCCCGTCCCAGCCAGAGGACCTCTGTCTTTGAAGGATTTAACTTCAACCGGCTCCCACGTAACCATCCAGCCACAGCCTCCAAGCATCTGATCAGTGTGTCTGGGGCCGAGTCTGGGTGGCCGTCCATCAACAGATAGAGTTGGGTGTCATCAGTATACTGATGGCAGCCCAGCCCAAAACTCCGGACAAGCTGGGTGAGGGGGCGCATAAAGATGTTAAAAAGCATCGGAGAGAGTATTGCACCCTGGGGCACACCACACACCAAGGAGTGGCAGAATGACAATTCCCCCCCAAGCGCCACCCTCTGTCCCTGACCAGAGAGAAACGAGCGTAGCCATTGAAGGACTGTGCCCTGGATCCCTACGTCGGCAAGGCGGTGGTCCAGGAGTTCGTGATCGACCATGTTGAAGACTGCTGACAGGTCTAGAAGAATCAGCAGCCCCGACCCGCCTCGATCCAGCTGCCTGCGGAGATCATCTGTTAGGGCGACCAGAGCCGTCTCGGTCCCATGACCAGCGCGGAAGCCGGACTGGAATGGATCCAGAGCCGATGTTTCATCCAGAAACCTACCAAGCTGTTCAGCAACCGCTCTCTCAATCACCTTACCCAGGAATGGAAGATTCGAAACCGGGCGGTAATTGGATAGATCTAAGGGATCTAATGATGTTTTCTTTAAGAGCGGGCGCACCACTGCCTCCTTCAGTTCCCCTGGGAATGTCCCAGTGCCAAGGGACAGATTGATGATATCCCCTAGGGGGGCCCGCACCTCGTCTGGACACGCTCTAATCAGCCAGGACGGGCACGAGTCGAGAGGACAGGTGGTGGGCTTTCCAGCTCGGAGGAGTCTGTCCACATCGGCTGGGGATATCCAGTCAAAGTGGTCCAATACTGAACCCGAGGACAGTCGAGGGGCCTCCAGTTCCTTTATTGTATCCAAATTGGCAGGGAGGTCATGGCGGAGCAACAAGACCTTCTCCGCAAAAAAGCTCGCAAATGCCTCACAGCTGTGTGTCAAATTGTTATTTAAATTTGGCTGTCCTTTGAGGGACGTTAAAGACCGAATTATACTAAATAATTGCGCCGGGCGAGAGCTAGCGGATGCAATGGAGGCCGAGAAGTAGGACTTCTTCGCGGCCTTCACTGCCATCTCGTAGGTTTTCATAAAAACCCTATAAGATGTTCTTGAAGCTCTGTCATGGGCACCCCGCCATACTCGCTCTAGCCGTCTGAGGTCCCGCTTCATTTTCCGGAGCTCCTCGGTAAACCAGGGAGCCCGGTTTCTGCGGGGTCGCAGAGGGCGCTTAGGTGCGATCTCATTGATGGCTGCCAGGAGGTGGGTATTCCAGGCCTCAACAAGCTCAGTCAATGAGTCGCCAGGGGGAGAAAGGTCCCGCAAGGCTTGACGGAATCTATCAGGGTCCATCAGCCTCTGCAGGCGAGCCCAAATTGGCTCGCCACCCAAGCAGGGTGGGGGTGGAACGTCAATCCTGGCTTTCAGAGCATAGTGATCAGACCATGGCACCTTCATCGAAGGAAACATGATCACATCTATACCGATGCCAAAGATCAAATCCAGCGTGTGGCCTGCTTGATGTGTGGGGCCCGAAACAAACTGGGAGAGCCCTAGTGTCGCCATGGAAGACACCAGGTCCAGAGCCTGTGAGGAGGGAGTGGCATCAGCATGGATGTTGAAGTCCCCCAATACCAATAGGTTAGGGAACTCCAAGGCCCAGCCGGCCACCACCTCCAGCAGGCCTGACAGGGTGGCTGCTGGTGCGCTAGGTGGCCGGTACACCAGCCAGACAGCCAAGCTCACCTCGGAGCCCCACACTAGGCCAACACATTCAATGCCGGGAATCGATGGCGATGGTAGAGCCCTGAAAGAACAATCTTCCCGGATTAATAACACCACCCCTCCCCCCCCCCGGCCCACAGTCCGCGACTGGTGGAGGACGGAGAAGCCCGGGGGCACCATCTCTCGTAAGGTAACAGTATCCCCTTCGTGCACCCAGGTCTCAGTCACACATGCCAGGTCAACCCCCTGTGAGGTGAAGAAATCTCGCAGGGTGGCGGTTTTGTTGCCTATAGACCTGACATTGCACAACACCAGTGACGGAGGTGAGTAATCCTTGCTCACCCTACCCTCGTCTCTCGGGATGGGGCGCAGATTGAAAGGGGTACGAGCATATCCGTATCTCGATCCCCTTCGCCTATGACATCTGCCCCCACCGCCATACCTCCCTCGCCCCTCCACAGTAGGAATCCCAAACCTCATATTCGCCTCCATTTACAGAATATAAAAGCAAACAAAAAACAATTACACGAAAACAAAACCAATCCCCACCCCACTCCACAGTCACCCCACCCCAACCCAAAATAAACCAAAACAAAATAAAAATACATAGATAAAAACCACCGCTTATGGTGGTACAACAAAGCAAAAAATAAAAACAGTTTAAAACATATAAAAACATATAAAATGACAATGAGGTGGGCAGAGTTAGCAATACTGTGTCTGTGTATGTAGCTATATTATTATTATTGTGGAAGGCCCTCCCACCAGATGTCAAAGAGAAAAACAACTACAGTGGTACCTCGGGTTAAGTACTTAATTCGTTCCGGAGGTCCGTTCTTAACCTGAAACTGTTCTTAACCTGAAGCACCACTTTATCTAATGGGGTCTCGTGCTGCCGCTGCGCCGCCAGAGCCCGATTTCTGTTCTTATCCTGAAGCACTATTTCTGGCTTAGTGGAGTGTGTAACCTGCAGCGTATGTAACCTGAAGCGTATGTAACCCGAGGTACCACTGTACCAGACTTTTAGAAGACATCTGAAGGCACCACTGGTTAGGGAAGCTTTTAATGTTTAATAGGTTATTGTATTTGAATATTCTGTTGGAAGCCTCCCAGAGTGGCTGGGGAAACCCAGCCAGATGGGAAGGGTATAAATAATAAATTATTATAATTATATGTAAACCAATCAGGAAACCAAGCCTTACAAGGAGTGCTTGAAGGAGCTGGGTATGTTTAGCCTGGAAAAAAGGGGACGTGATAGCCATCTTCCAATATCTGAAGGGCTGTCACACGCAAGAGGGAACAAGCTTCTTTTCTCCTGCTCTGGAGGGGAGGACTCAAACCAATGGCTTCAAGTTACAAGGAAGGAGATTCCGACGCAACATACGGAAAAACTTTCTGACAGTAAGAGCTGTTTGACAGTGGAACGGTCTCCCTTGGGAGGTTGTGGGCTCTCCTTCCTTGGAGGTTTTTAAGCAGAGGTTGGGTGGCCATCTGCCATGGGTGCTTTAGCTGAGATTCCTGGAATGCAGGGGGTTGGACTAAATGATCCTTGGGTCCCTTCCAACCGTTCTATGATTCTATATTTCTATGTACAGTATGCTGCCTTTGGTCCTTGGAAGAAAGGTGGTAAACAAGTGCAGTACAATGGTACCTCGAGTTAAGAACTTAATTCGTTCTGGAGGTCCATTCTTAACCTGAAACTGTTCTTAACCTGAGGTACCACTTTAGCTAATGGGGCCTCCCGCTGCCGCCGTGCTGCCAATGCTCGATTTCTTTTTTTATATATAAATTTTTATTAATTTTTTCCTTTACAAATAAATCCATACAACCATGTTTACAAATTTGCTATTTTTTGAACTTCCACCAGCACCTCCCATTTTTCTTATCTTCACGCATTTTCTATGTGATATTGCCAATTTAATATTTACCTTCCATCTCTGTTTCTTTTTTACAATATACCTTGTACTATCACAAAGCCTCCTTAAAACCCACTAGCGTTGTCTGTTCGTCACATATAGTTTTCAGATAATCCGTGAACTTTCCCCAGTCCTCGATGAATTTGTGAGCTTTCTGGTATCTGATTTTTCCAGTCATTTTATCCAGTTCTGCATAGTCCATAAGTTTCATTCTCCACTCATTCAAGGTCAGTA
The DNA here is from genome assembly GCF_964234715.1 of Podarcis melisellensis. Taxonomy (NCBI): domain Eukaryota; kingdom Metazoa; phylum Chordata; class Lepidosauria; order Squamata; family Lacertidae; genus Podarcis; species Podarcis melisellensis. Next base: position 81,179,008 of record NC_138538.1, on the reverse strand, counting down.
GTTCCTCTTGTTTCCATTTTTGGGCCATTAATATTCTTGCCGGCCAATGCTTGATTTCTATTCTCATCCTGAAGCAAAGTTCTTAACCCGAGGTACTATTTATGGGTTAGCAGAGTCTGTAACCTGAAGCGTCTGTAACCCAAGGTACCAATATAAATCTGCATGCAAGACACATTTGGGGCCGATGCTTCATTCCCACATATTAGTTCCTTAAAATGAAGAAGCTGGGTGACTTGGTAATCATTCTGCAAATTTGAGAGCAGTCTTTCACACATGAAGCTTTAAGGAGAATAAGCAAGGTTTGTTAAACCAAAGTTTCTGGCAGTGCTTTTTCCCCTAAAAAATAAAATAAATTGAAGGGTACTCTTACTTTGACTCAAGAAAATCACAATTTTATAGTTCAAACTGGAAAAAAATAAATACAGTAAATAGACAAAATTACAAAGATTCACAAAATGTTTAGGGGTATGCATACCCCCCAGGAAAAAAGCACTAGTTCCTGGTGTCACCCAAACTGAGAAAACTTATTTAATCCCTGCTCAGGATATCATAATTGATGTCTGAAATACAACACTGTCTTAAACGGGGCATTCGTTGGAAAAGGGCAGAATAAGATTTGCACAAAATTGACGTCTCTGCAATTACACTCTTCCTCCAACAAACTCAAGGGGCATATATAGTTCTCTACAAGGTCTAGCCCAAGTAAATAGCCCAAAGTCAGTATCTATTTAACATCTGTGTTCAGCTTTTTGATAGTTCAAGGTTTTAATCCCAACAAGAGTTTAGGCTTCTGAATTGTCACTCATCTATAGTCAAAAAGCACTACCTCCAGGTAAGCAGGATTTTTAAAACAGGGCAAGGAAAGGGTCTTTTCCCCCCTCTCAAGTTGCTGCTGTATCACAATGCTCTTTACATTATTACACACTGGCAGATAGTTTAACAACAAGCTGAGTGGATTAATAACTTTCAGAAACTTTTTTGCAAGGTCAGATTACTCCCATTAGCTTGAACAGAAAACAGCACGTATCCATATTTTAACTACTCAGCTACTTCCTTCTCCCCAGTCCCAAATTAGGAAGGGTGCTCAAAATAGCACATGAGATGCTAAAAAAAACCACCTGTTGGTGGGATCATTTAATTTAATGTTCTTTCATTTCCTTTCACAGAGAGCGTAAAACTTGTTGACTGGATCAGGCCAAAGGCCCATCTAGTCCAGCACCCTGTTCTCACTGCTATAACAAGGGTGTCTCTGGACCTTAAACTGAGGCTCATACAGCCAAAAATAATATTTAGAATATATTGGATGTTAAGTTGTGGGTGAACATATCAGACGACACAGCGATTCTTCAAACAGCTCTTGTTTATTCACAGGCCAGAACAGAACTGAACTGAAGGGTTCAGTCAGCCTGCTTATATAGAGCTCCAGTATAACGCAACTCTAACAATTTTCTAAAACTATCCAATCACTGAACGTCACTTTCGATCCCTTATTTGCATAACTATCTACAGTATCCCCCTGCTAGCCCAGGGTGAGAACTTGAGTACATAACACTGGACACCATTACGTTTGTTTAAAAAAGGGTGATCAACTGTTGGAGATGCAATAGGGATAATGCTTCTCTAAAACGTAAGTTTTTTCATTGTCCTTTATTGAAATATTTTTGGCAGGAGGTAACTGAAACCATCAACAGAACTATACAGAACAACCTTACATTTACAGAACTAAATATCCTCTTGAATTATATACCCAGCACATGGAACCTTACAGAAGGACAATACGAATGGCGTCTCCATGCCCTTACAGCTAAAAAGACTGATACTGATGAATTGGAAAAATAAAAATGCGGCTCCCTTCTACAATTGGATTGAAGACTTATACAAACTTGCAACACATGAACAACTTACCTATAAACGCAGACTTGCCATGGACAAATTCAATGATATTTGGAATGCATTCTTGCAAATGCTGTAATCGGTTAAGATCTGGTGAAGTACAACAACAACTTCGTGAAGTATAAAGTTTTGGGGGTTTTCTCCTCCACCCTTTGTTTTCTCTTCCGCACGGGTTCTGTTTCTCTTTTTCTCTCTTTTATTTAAGTCTCACATATATAGTGGTACCTCTGGTTAAGTACTTAATTCGTTCTGGAGGTCCATTCTTAACCTGAAACCGTTCTTAACCTGAAGCACCACTTTAGCTAATGCGGCCTCCTGCTGCCACGCGGCGCCACACGATTTCTATTCTCATCCTTAAGCAAAGTTCTTAACCCGAGATACTATTTCTGGGTTAGCGGAGTCTGTAACCTGAAGCGTATGTAACTTGGGGTTGTTGTTGTTTAGTCGTTTAGTCGTGTCCGACTCTTTGTGACCCCATGGACCAGAGCACGCCAGGCACTCCTGTCTTCCACTGCCTCCCGCAGTTTGGTCAGGCTCCATGTTTCCCAACATCAGGGTGTTTTCCAGGGAGTCTTCTCTTCTCATGAGGTGGCCAAAGTATTGGAGCCTCAGCTTCAGGATCTGTCCTTCCAGTGAGAACTCAGGGCTGATTTCCTTCAGAATGGATAGGTTTGATCTTCTTGCAGTCCATGGGACTCTCAAGAGTCTCCTCCAGCACCATAATTCAAAAGCATCAATTCTTCGGCGATCAGCCTTGGGGTACCACTGTATAATTATGTACTTTTTGAACCTTCAATAAATATGTTTTTTTATAAAAAAAAAACCAGTGGCCAAAAGATGTGTATTTGGGAAACCAGGGAGCAAAACAGGAACACAAGAACACACTCCCCTCCCATAGTTTCCAGCAACAGGAATTCGGAACCATTACTGCCTCCAACTGTGGAAGCAGACCACAGCCATCATGACTTGGAGCCATCAGTGCTGGGAGCTTCTCCTCCATTAATTTAGCTAATCCTCTTTTAAAGCCATCCAAGTTGATAGCATCCACTGCCTCCTGGGTGAATGAGTTCCATAGTTTGCATGCTATATGTCAAGGAGAAAAGTTTGTACATGCAAAAAGAAAAAGGAAAAAAAATGACTAATGGCTGTTATTAAGGTACCTTACTATCATGAAATTCTACTCGATATTGATCCAGAGCAGATTCCAACGTATACTTAGCAGAGTAAAAACTTAAACACGTTGCAGGATTCCCAAAAAATAGACCAGAGGCAATTGTATTTCAACCAGCAGAGCTTTACTGAAGGCAAATGAGCATAATGGTCACATATCCAATACTGTACATTCAGGACTGGCACTGTCCATAAGAAATCCAGTTGCAGCAGACTTAACTTAAACTTACAATAACTTATAACAAGTCTAAACCTTAACACTAAGCATACTATGTACAGAACACCACACCAGAAGGAAAAGAGATAGAAAGAGAAAGTGAAACCCAGGCTCCTTCTGGCCTCTTATTATAGTCAGCATGACCTTGACAGAAGAGTTAACAGAACCAGTTTAAGCCAGCTGTACTCAGCTTCTCTGAAGGAATAAGCCAAATATCATGAACCTTCTTGCTTGTTTCTTTCAAACAGAGAAGCTTCCAGAACCCTCTTGAATTAAGTAGAATAGGAAAGATCTCTACACATTAGATCAATACTTTCTGCACCAAGAAATGCAAACTGACACTTACATTGTACAGGCACTATACAGATTTGTCCACCAAAACGAAAGCTAAATCAAGACCTGGCCCAACAGTTCCCAAATCTAAGTTAGGGTATTAACGGGAGGTTAGTGTACAGGAAGCAAGCACTTAAGAACCTCATTTATTGTACATGTAACACACATAGATTGCTTACTGCCATCCACAGCAATGTCTGCAGTTTCCTCCTGCAACACCTAGATGCTGTTTCATCCCAGAGACTGCACAACTTTGTTGGCAATTAGGGTGGAGTGCTGCTCAAAAGAGGAAGTGTATTAATTCTCCATTTCCACCCCTCTTGGAGCAGCCTTAATCCCCAAAGTGCTTTTCAAATTCAGAGTTTTTAGAACCACGTAGGGAGTTCAGAAAAGGGAGCTACAGATTTGATAGGAGGGAACAATTGGAATATAGATATGCCCCACCCACACCAAACCCACATTCTCATGACTTAGCATTAACATATCCTGGACATTAGCAACAATATGGTGGCTAAGGAAGACATTATTGTCTCCTGTTGGATTCGCTTTCGTCAAAGCGAAAGCCTAACCCTTTTCAAAAATTGCTTGATTTCTTTATGAGATTGGGCATACGGCATCAGAAATCAATAAACATTTCCAAGTCACTTACAATCAATTATGTAGTTCATGTTTGTTTTGATTTCTCCTTGCCTCTCTAAAACATAAGTTGACTGCCACTCTGTATTCATTAGACAGTACTTTAATAAGCCATCAGAGTACTTCAGACAGGAAGCTACAGAATATATCAAGCTCATATTACTGTATTTGGAGAGAAAGCTGGCAGAGGGGTGGGTCAAATCAGAGCATCTTGCAGCAGGCTCTGTGATATAGAGACTGAGGCTCAAATTCCAACTCAGGGCATTAAGCTCACTAATAGGGATATTGAGAGGATAAAGTAGGATAACCCTGTTTCACTGCTCAAATAAATTACAAATTATCCAATCTACTCCATACAAGATTTTAAACATTACTGGTGCTCTACAAACAAAAACAAAAAAAAGTTTGGGGTGACAAGCAACATGCCAAATAGACAACCCAGCAGGTTCTAATCAACACGTTATACTGTGTAAAAATTTAGGGGTGCCCAATTCTCAAGAGACTGTGATCTACTTTCAGAATTAAAAACTGGCAGTGATCTAGTGATCTACTCCCACTTTTTAGGGGATCAGCTCAAAGTTGTTGAACGTTTTTTAGGGAGGAGAAATGCCCCGGGTTTTTTGTTTTTTAAAAAAGTTTTTTGGGGAAACTTCCATTTTTGAAGGGGTTAAAGGCAAGGAACGAAGTGGTAAAGTCACTCACAAAAAGATCGCTATGGATGAAAACAGCAGCACAGAGATCAAACAACAATGGAGGGCGGGGCGAGGGGGCGGGCAGGAGTCACTTTGAGCGACACTAAGGAAAGGGAGCAGAGATTGACCGTGATCTACCAAAACCTTGCGGGGATCTACCAGTAGATCGCAATCGACCTGTTGGAGATCCCTGTATCATACAGTTCATTACATTCATGTGTCCAAATATTATCTTAGTTTTTTAGCTCCAATTTTCTCCTCTCCTGGTCTGGGAGTTGAGAGTGGATTTCTGTTTAATTATATTCTGAGGGTAAATTCTTTTGTGTACTGTTATATTCTAATGGATTATTGAATATTGCATTATTTGACATAGGTTTTTTTAAAAAAACAAAAAAATCATATTTTTACTGTGACTTGTTTGTATTGGATTGGATTGTTATAAGGTGTGTGAACTTTGTTGTGTATGTTTTTCATTTCTTCAGCTTGTAAACCGCCTTGTGTGTAGCAATATAGAAAGGTGGTATTTGAAAATGAAATGAAAGAGGAAAATGAAAGAAAAACAAAGGTGCCTCAGCGGTCCCAGCAATATATTTTGATTGTTAATTCAGATGTCACCTTATGGTCCATTATTGTTGTATAACAATGCCATTTTAATGTGAAAATAATGGAACAGCTTGTCAAATATTCTGTCATGTTCACAGCAAAATCCTTGCAAATGGCTTTGAAGTTGACAGCTGAGGATGTTTATAGTGTTCTAAGCTGCAAAATAAAGTGCTTCTGGGATTTTGTGGCCTGTCTTCAACACACGTCATACAACAACCATTTATCTAAATAAGCTAATACCTTTTGTCTCGGAACATGGGCTTATATATATTAAAAAACTAGAACAAAGGAAGAGCTGAGAATAGAATAAGAAGAATATGTTTCACATGTGTTCTCAAGCTACATCCATATGTAGCAAATTTGTTCTCCTGTTTCACAGCAGTAGTATAGGCCAAGCATTCAGGAAAATTATAACTCTTGGGTATTTGAAAAGCTATATTGGAGTACTTCGGAGCTTGTGTACATCGAGAGACAGAGAGAAAGAGAAATGAAAGGTCTCTTTCATTACTGCAGAAACACACCATCCTGTTCAAATAATTCATATACGGAAACTTTACGAAGCAATATGGTTCCGCCAAAGCTTGCCTCGGTGGCATTTTTTGACCCCACAGGTACATGATTTCTATGGCTGTACTACCAAACTGATTAAGGTTTTAAATGATAATTTTAGTGATCAAGATTTAATATATATTTTTAACTGCTACTATATCTGAATTGTCTCTGTTATACCCAATTGCAATCCAATGTATTCCTGTTGTGTTTTATGATTTTCCTGATATTGTAAGTGAGCCAGAACTGTTCTGTGACTGTAATAATAAAATTCTATTCTATGGTTCGGCCAATATGTATGCATACACTATTGACAGATTTAGGCTGCAATCCTGAAATGCAGTTTCCTGGGACAATGCTCCACTGGACACAATGGGATTTACTTCGTTAAATAATTTATTCATTTTCAATAACAATCTTCCAATTAATGACAAATTAAATCAAATCAATCCAAATTACAATGATAATATACCAATTATATATTCCAATTATAAAAAAAGTTTCTTGGGACTTCCCATGCTCCAGATGTCTAGAGATAATCATCCTCATTCGTGTCTCTGCATTTTCGGTATACAGTATTTCAAATTCAAAACTAATATTATCCATCTTTATTCTCAGTCTAATCAGCCATTGTTTCTGTGGCTTGCATCTTCTGTAGCAAAGTTTTCTTCAGTGCAATCATGTGCTTTTATTTACTTTTAAATAAAAGAAGCGCAGGATTGCACTGAAGAGTGATTGCGGCATACCAGTCTCAACTCCCTGCTCCAAAAAGGCGGGATTCAATGCTTTAAAAAAAGGTTCCTGGCATCTTCCAAGGATTCACCACAGGCCTGTTTGCCATGTCAGAGACCACTGAAGCCAGGGGTGCCAACTTGAATAAAATATTGTGGAAGCCCAGGTAAGCCCCATCCCACATAATTGATTACAATCCATCACACACATTTCCCATTGAACGGTGGTGCCCATCAACTGGGGACATATGGTCCCCAATAGATTACCTCCCCGCCTCTGAAATGTGATCTTCAACAGAGAACGATTCCACACTTCTGCTGAACACAAATGTGGCAGATATTTGAATAAAGAAATGTGAAGCCCCTTTGCTAACAGCAGGCACCCTCCAAGTTCATGGCTTTGCTAATCCTGGATGGCACTTTCCGCGTCTTCAGAAGATGAGGAGGTGGCCTTGAAGCTTCTGCCATCCCTATATTATTTCTCTGAAAGTAGATATAATGAAAAAGACCACAAAATAGAAGCTGTTCAGAACATAAGCAACAGATACTCGACTCCAGCTCTCAAATGCTATGGGAAAGATAATAATAATAATAATAATAATAATAATAATAATAATAATAATAATAATAATAATTTATTATTTGTACCCCGCCAATCTGATTGGGTTTCCCCAGCCACTCTGGGTAGCTTCCAGAAAATATTAAAATACAGTGGTCTGTTAAACATTAAAAGCTTCCTTAAACAGGGCTGCCTTCAGATGTCTTCTAAAAGTCTAGTAGTAGTTGTTCTTTTTGACATCTGGTGGGAGGGTGTTCCACAGGATGGGTGCCACTACCAAGAAGGCCCTCTGCCTGGTTCCCTGTAACTTGGCTTCTCACAGTGAGGGAACCACCAGAAGGCCCTCGGATCTGGACCTCAGTGTCCGGGCAGAATGGAGACGCTCCTTCAGGTATAGAGTTCAGCATGCAGGGCTCTGTTTCCCTGAATTTTCCGGGAACACACCCCTACTTGTATTTATTGTAGCCTTTGGCCTAATTTAATGTTAGTGGCAAGGTGGAAAGATATTACAGAAAAGGGGTAGTAGGGAAAAAACTTGAATGGGTCTGGGAATCAGGAGTGGAGGAAGGGGTGGGTGGTGGGTGCGGTCCACCCCGGGTGTCACCACTGAAGGGGTGACAAAATGCCGGGCGGCACCTAACAAGGGGCCTTCAGTGCCCCTGAGCCACGCGTCTCTGTTGGAATTTCAAGCCCTTCTCACGAGAAGCTGGAGGCAGTCCAGGCACCCGGCTTCAATTCCTGTTGACCTCCCTGGCTGCATTCCCCAGCAGACGCAGGCAAGGTCTCGATCGGCGATTCTTCTCAAATGTGAGAACAACACACCCCTCTTTCCTGCCTCCCCCAGGCAGGGGAAAGAGATAGACAGAAACGTATTTACATGCTTTTTATTTCTGTCTTTGCAGCATTACAGAAAACGTGACTGCTCTCTCCATACTCCAGCAGTGTTGTGACTAACACTCCCTGTACATCCTGTACAGCTCATATTACACTCTGAGGTAATTCCGGTGCTGCGCACTGTGAAATGACTGCCCCTCTGTTCCCACAGCAGTCCCAACATTCCAATCATGTTTACACTTCAAGCTAGGACTTTGCAGCTGCATTGCTTCATTATCGTAACAGTCTCTCTTGCCCAAATGGTCCGCTCGCTGCCTCCCCCCCCCCAGCTGTAGGGCGGCTGAGTGAGAAGAGGCAGGCAGACTCTGGAGACTTTGGGCGGCTTACCCTGCCCTCACCCCACCCCTGGGCACACTGCCCAGGTGCCTGAGCAGCTTCATCCACTGCTGCTAGGAATGACATGATACAACCCAAACTAGTCAGTTGCCTATTTCCCATGCCCCCCCCAAAAAACCCATGTGAGTTTGTGAAACTCAGTTAAAGTCTACCCAAACAGCAAGCCCAGTGGGTGGGGGCACAGACGAGGCCTGGGAAGAGAATGGAATTGCTGAAATGCCAGCTTGTCTTAAACAGAGTGATTCTGTGACCTCTACCAGGTTCATTTTGCTATGGTTGGGCATCCACTCTTATAAAAAATGATTTAGAATGCAATCCTATAAGTGTCCACTTAGAAGTAAACCCCGCTATGTTCCTTCTCCCAAGTAAGTGTGCTAGATTGCAGCCAAACAGAGATACGGAAACATTTATTTTGATTTTTAAAAATAAAAAGCGCTTATACAGTAAGGGGATGTTTATACAAAATCAGGGGGGGCAGCTTATTTAATTTTTCATTTTAGTAATTTGTTTGCCAAATTTCAGCATGCAGCATAATTTTCCGGTGTCAATTTCATCTTAAAGAATTGCCCATCTGGTTATATGCTAATTATATGGTCTTGTTATCTACCATGCAAATAAGATTAGCATGGATACCAAGATACCGGTCAAGAAAAACACTTGAAGGTTAACTGCAAAAAGATTACAGCTGTGATCCTTAGAACCTGCCTTCTTGTCACAAATGGTCCATTGATGGACAGGACGCTGAATAAATGCAAGCAAATTAGCTGGAAGCCCAATTTCCAGACATGGACTTGCCATCTTGCTACAACCAAGATGAAAGCTGTTAGAACAAATAATGTAGTTTGGGGCTTCTTAAGTTTAAAGTAAACACTCACTTAAGGACTTTGGGAGGAAGTGCCCCCACACATTACATGAGAATATTAATATTTTCATCGCTATCGTCATTATTTACAGACCCCATTTTAGGACACAACCCTCACAAACCTAAATCATCATGAAATAAAATGCATATTAACAGAAGTAAAAGCAGCACGATGAAGCAACATAATAACTGTAACATATGTAGCTCAGCTAATTAGAAACTAAATTAATAGAATAGCATCACAAAATTCTATAAACTATGACTAGTAAAACAGTGCAAGTAGATAAATAGGTACTGTTGTGGCAGGAAGGCATTTCCGTGCGCTCTGGCTTCCGTCACAGTGCCCCGTTGTGCGAGAAGCAATTTAGTCCTGCTGGCCACATGACCCAGAAAGCTGTCTGTGGACAAACGCTGGCTCTCTCGGCCTGAAAGTGACATGAGCGCCACAACCCCATAGTTGCCTTTGACTGGACTAACCCGCTTCTGGCGAACCAGAGCAGCGCATGGAAATGCCATTTACCTTCCCACTGGAGCGGTACCTATTTATCTACTTGCACTTTGATGTGCTTTTGAACTGCTAGGTTGGCAGGAGCAGGGACAGAGCAATGGGAGCTCACCCTGTCGTGGGGATTTGAACCGCCGACCTTCTGATCGGCAAGTCCTAGGCTCTGTGGTTTAACCCACAGTGCCACCCGCGTCCCTCTCACTTTACCTTTACCTTTACCTAAATATTTATAGTTGTTGTTGTTGTTGTTGGTATCGTCATCGTCATTACTGAATAGGACATCTCTACTGAAGAAATGTTGGAGGGTATGACAACTTCAATGACAAATTAAAAGGGTGGGGCATTGAAAGAGGCAGCAGTGGTGGTGGAGGCCAGAGAAGGAGGCAAAGGGAGCATGGGGGCAGAGGAGAAGTTGAGCGGCACACATCTCATGGGCCCAGATCTGCCGCCCCTCCCTGCTGCCTAAGCCTGCCACCTTGAGGCGATTGCTTCACCCGCCCTCACGGGTAAGTAGGCTGTGCCAACAATGCCTTTTACTAGCCCACCTACCTAGTCATAGATTTGCATAGCACATCACTGGCCTGAAGGGTGAGGAAGTGAGAGAGACAAACCCACAAATATTTTCTGGGTTTCAAAAATATATATATATGGAAGAACACACAAAAGCTTCCCTGCTTGGCAGCAATTCTTACTCGACACAGGCAATTAGGCCTGGGTATGTGGAGCCCACTGTTGCCATTTCCCAGTGCTCTACAGTTCACTGCATCCTGAAAACTAAACAGAGGAAAGAGGCGAATTGAACACAAGAACCTTTCCATATTAGGGCAGCTCCCTGTGTTAAAAACCTGTGCCAAATCCCCAAGTAAAAATACCAGTGGAAAACACTATCCTGGCATCAGTCATAATTAGGATGAGCTTTTGCCAATCTGCTCGGGTAGCTCAAATGAAAATTTAAGCAACAGAAAGCAATTTCCACCATTAGGCAACTATCAAAACAACAAACCTCCAAGGTCTACCGCTATTCTTCTAGGCAGCTGCGTTTACGGTACCCAAGTGCCAAAACAATCAAAACCTTTCCACTATTTTCTGAACCTTTAGTACTGTTTTCTCCCCTACAGAATACTTTACTTATACCTCTTGGTTCTTTATTGTTGCCAAGTGATTTACAAGACCGTTTGCTATTTTTTTATCGCCCAAACAGGTGCTTATAATATTGTTTTTCTCTTAGCCTATTTTGCATGTAAACAGAAAGCCTGCTTTCTCTTTTAAACAAGTCGGAACGCCGGTAGGGGGATAATACTTTTTCTTTTGTAAAGACAGTTTGTACTTTACAGCCATGTGCATAAGAACCTAAAAATACAACGTGTACCTTGCTGAGGTCAGCCCAAAAGCTCCAGCATTGCTCAGCCAGAAACCCTAGGAGGCTCACAAGCCGAGGAAGATGGAGAGAGCTATCCCTTTGAGGCTCATTTCTACCCTCTTTTTAGTCAAAGGTGCACTGCCTCCGATGTGATTTTTAGCACTAACAGTCATTAACAGACATACCCTCTATGAATCTGAGTAATCCTTTTAAAAGCTATTCAGGCTAGTAGTCATCACCACATTTATTGGGAATTCCCTAAGTGAATTTGCAATGTACCCTTTCCAGCAACTATTATGGATTGATAGTAGTTTGCCCATTTAAGTCACAGAACCCTTGCCCTCCTTATGCGGAACGTTCACTTTCCAGAGTGAAATATTATTCACATGAGCTATCTGAAGATACTCTTCAACAACGTTGTTTCTGTCCCAAGTACCTACTCTGATCCCCTCCCTGTCCAGCTACTTAGCAGACACAGGCATTACACAGTCTGCAAAAGAAAGACAAACAGTGCGATACAAAGTCAAGATCTCCAGAGATGAAAGGATCGGGATTCAGCGGTTCATGGACTTTCAGGGCTGAGCCAGGGCTCAGTTGGGACTGTGAAGTGATAGAAGTCCCTCACTCTGGCTCAGCCAGCAGAATTTACACTGGTGTAAGTACCTCCAATGGGGACGCGGATGGCGCCGTGGGTTAAACCACAGAGCCTAGGACTTGCCGATCAGAAGGTCGGCGGTTCGAATCCCCGCAACGGGGTGAGTTCCCATTGCTCGGTCCCTGCTCCTGCCAACCTAGCAGTTCGAAAGCACGTCAAAGTGCAAGTAGATAAATAGGTACCGCTCTGGCGGGAAGGTAAACGGTGTTTCCATGCGCTGCTCTGGTTCTCCAGAAGCAGCTTAGTCATGCTGGCCACATGACCCAGAAGCTGTACACCGACTCCCTTGGCCAATAAAGCGAGATGAGCGTCGCAACCCCAGAATCGGTCACAACTGGACCTAATGGTCACGGGTCCCTTTACCCTTTACCTTCAAGTACCTCTAAAAGAGGTACTCCAATATATATGTGGACTGTCCCTGGATCAAATGACTCTTCTTGAAGTTCTCTAAGCTCTTAACCTAGCTCAGGGTTGTCATCTGAATTAGCCTGATGTTCAACTGAGAATCAATCGCAGCCAGTCCATCATTTGAAAAATAAGACTTTAGAGCCGTCTTTTGCAAAAATGGCAACTAGACATTCCCTTTTGGTGACTGCAGCCTTGGTTTAAGGAACCATTTGGCATCTAGCTTGCATATCTGAGTTTCTAACACTGGTTGTGGCAGGAGCAGGATGAGGCAAGCAGCGACTTAGACCTATTCTAAACTACTTTCGTTTCAGTACCAAGACCTAGCAACCCAAAAGAAGAAGGGTGGGGCAAGTCAAATCCCTGAATAAAGGTAACTTAGGCTTGCTTTGGCTGGCTCTGTTCATGTCAGCACATATCCCTGTACATGCAGTTTTCTCTCAGTGCCATTTCTTCCCTTCTATAGCACTAACATGTGTATTAGAAAAGTGGGAGAAGAATCATATATGTATTTTGCTTTTGCATATCCAAAATAAAAGCAAATGGCCATTCATCACCTGCCCTAAACTAAGGAGTAACCAACATATACTACAGATGTGCAGCTTCAGATGAGATAATTCATTTGCGCATTTGCATCTGTGGATTGTAAAAAAAGAAAAGGTTAACCAGTTAATGGTTCAGGATTGTTTAAGATGACTTGTCCCTAAATGTTGGTTCAGCTTTCCCTAAATGTTGGTACCAACTTCAGGATTTTGGGAGCCCTCCAGCAAGGCACCTATAATACACACACACACACACACACACACACACACACACATATATATAATCTGTCAAGGTAGATGCTGAATAAATGGCTCAGGCTTCACACAGGCAAAGTATCGAATATCCATTGCAAAGATTTTCATCTCTGTGGCAAGCCTTGCCTTGGTATCACCACGGGCAACAAAATGTCAATATCTGAGTGTGGGAACTTGCAGAAGGTCAAGTCTCGCATTTACTGGTGCCGAGGGGGGGGAAGATAAAAGACCACAGCACAAAACACAATTATGAGCACATTAGCTCTGTTAAACCAAATGGAGCTTAAAGTGTGCATAAAGAGCCAATTTTCAAAGGGCAGCAAAGTCACACACACCTGGCAAGCCCCCAGCCTCTTCTTAGCAAGATGTCCCTTCAACACGATGTTTGTCTAGTTATGCAGCTCCTGAATTTGGATTGGGTATAGACCCACTGTTATATCAAAGAGAAAATTGCTTTGAAAAGGTTACATCCGTAGGAAAACAGAGCTTGTAAAAGGAAAGATAAACATGAACATTTACTAATTAATTGTGCAACCCTCCAACCATGTTAAGCTAATCCATCGTTTTTCATTGTATGCTCTGGAGCATAGCTGTCAACTTACAGATTTGAAAATAAGGGACCAGCAGCCTCGAAAATAAGGAATCAGCAGCCAAAATAAGGGATCAACAATTACTTTGATAAAATACATATTTTGTTGTGTGCAAATGGCTTTAGATACCTATTAGGTCCATAAATTACCATATAGCATATATTCAACACAAAAAAACAGCAACGATTTGTTATTGACAAAGCAAGCTGGACGTAGAAAGGGTCCCATTACCTTCAGTAGCTTATCATCAATAAGGGACAGCAGCGGGGTATGGCGCTGGAATAAGGAAGTGTCCTGCCAAATAAGGGACGCTTGACAGCTATGCTCTGGAGATATCAGGACACAATTTCTATTTAACGCCAGGATTATTTTTTCCAGGCAGAACTCACCGGAAATCGGCTCTGCCGCCTCTTAGGTGGGCGCCACTGCCATTATAAGAGAACGAGGGAGGCATTCATGGTGAGTTTGGGCACCTTCATTTCTACAAAACCAGCACTACTTATTGGCAAGTAAGTGAGCAAGCCCAGTGTGAAGAGGGATTCATATTGTCCCCTCCCAAGCCCCACCTGTGAGGGGATCTTGACCTTCATGGGTCCACTTGCGATGATCTGGCTAGATAAATGATTCCATAGTCCCATCAATTTGACACCCATTCCCTTGCAGCCTGTGACAGGAGTGCAGGATCCATTTGGGGAGTTGCCTGAAGCTCCAAACTTCAACCAACACAGCCACCATTAATGGTCAACCCACAGCATGCCTGATCCATCTCTTGGATATGTCCCTCTGCTGCCTCCATCTCTTGGATATGTCCCTCTCAGGCACCCAGTCATCTGTTCTTCTCCTTAGAGCTCCTGTTTCTCCACCTCCAAACAGGTTATTTGGCCCAAGGTTCCGACAGAAAGTCAATAACAAGCAGCAGCCAAAGGCAACCATGAAAACACACCACAGGGGAGACAACACACAAATCCGAGCCAATCGAGGTGCTCCACAAAAATAAAGCATGGTTAGCCACAGTACCACTTCCCCAATAAGCAATGTCTGGGTGGATTGCAGTACCTGCCTATCCAAAAATGCCCTATAGAGGTTGGAATTGGACTTGTGCAGGAGCCAGTGTGGTGTAGTGGTTAAGAGCGGTAGATTCGTAATCTAAGGAACTGGGTTCGTGTCTCTGCTCCTCCACATGCAGCTGCTGGGTGACCTTGGGCCAGTCACACTTCTCTGAAGTCCCTCAGCCCCACTCACCCCACAGAGTGTTTGTTGTGGGGGAGGAAGGGAAAGGAGAACGTTAGCTGCTTTGAGACTCCTTCGGGTAGTGATAAAGCGGGATATCAAATCCAAACTCTTCTTCTGCGACAGGAGAAATCTCAAGAAAGCTCCCTCAGCTGATGCTTTCTGGGGACTTCATCTATCACAGTGTCCCTCTGATTTATTGTAAGTCTCCTGGGTGGCCTGTCTCTTCTCCTGACACCGGTGAAGACTTCTTCCTGTTGATTTTTCATTGCAGGAAGCAGACCATCTTGCTATGTTTGGGGAGCTATTTTCTCTGCATGTTCACAATCAAACCCTAGTGAGCTTCAGAGTTCACCTGGGACACTTCACAGACTCAGGAACCCTCGTTGCACTCCCGCTTATACAGAATATGACCTAAAATCCATTCCAGACTCTCTGACATCTGCAGCCTGATCAAATTCCCCTTTCTGGGAAGTTCATTAAGAATTACTGCCATTGTCACTGACAAATGCAAGCTAAACGTCTAACAAACACAGTTAGAAATGGCTTAATATATTCACGGTAAAATAATTGGGGTAGGGTTTTGTGTGTTTTTTGTTATACTGACTATTAGAACCAAAAGAGCAATTTTAATGAAGTGCAAGTATATTCCCACAATGACACCAATTGTGTAGGAGAGCTATTTATACATACCCCTTGGGGTTTAGCACTCACGGCATTAGGTGGAAGGTGATCGCTGCTCATTATCTTATCGTTCTAGCAACAGAATTGTATTTCCGACCTCAAATCATCATCCTGTCACATACTGGAAATGGAATATCTGGGATAGGATGGCTGATCATTATAAGCTACTCAATTAGGTGGGAGCAATATAGCCCAAATCTGCACCAAAGGCATACACCATAGATCACAATAGGATTTCCAGTCAATGTTCTTCTGCTCTTTCTTCTCTTAGCAATTAGCTTGAACCAAACTTAAGCATCCAGTTCACTTGAAAGTAAGTCCTTCTTCCTACAGCTTGGTCTAACGCAGCAGTAAATCTCACTGAAGTGGACTCCTTTTGGAAATGAAACATTGTCCAGACCCATAAAAATGTTGTTCAAATTTTACTAGCAGAACTCTTTAAAATAAAACGGAATACATCAAAGGATAAATCCAAAATAGCCATGCAAGGTCTTGTGCTCTCCAGCACAAGCTTGGCTTCTTAGAAATAAAAGAAAATTCTGAAACTTCAAACTGTGTCTCTCCCCTATTCCAGCCTCATTGGGCTTAAGCTATACAGCTGTTGGAGAGCCATTTGCATGCATTGTTCTCCCTGTAGCATTCAGAGACACTAAAAACACCACACCTTTGGAGATGGTGAATTTGCAACCCAATACCTTCTTCACATGATCAGCACAGAGTAGAAAAACAATCAACAGGTAATCATTAACTAGTTGCAGCTCAGAGAGAGGTCTTCTTGTTTTCAATGTTGCCTCATGGAAAATCACCATGTTTATACTGTTTCACCAAGACAAATTTCGACATTCTCATTTCAGTGTCAATTAAACCATCTATACTTAACAACCTGTGGCCCTGCAGATGTTGCTGGATTCCAACTCCCAGCAGACCTGACAGCACAGCCAATGATTGGGGAGGGTGGAGCAACATCTGGTTTGAAACCCCTGTTCTAAAAAATGCACACATGATCTGCTGAGTGAGCAAAGTATTCAATATCTCTATGTATTATGGGCTGGAAATTACATCCTTAAAGCATATGTGCCCAACTGAAAAGTCTGCTGGTAAAATATGTTTGTAACTCACAAAAACAACCTTGCCAAAGCTAAATTCTTTCAGTTGTCCTCACACCAGTTTTGCACTTTGTTCTGTTTAAAACACTATTCTTTACTGAAATGTGCTCAGTTATGTACTTGCTAATAGCCAAATGTAGTCACACACACAAATATGAATTTGGTAGAACTGAAGAAGCCCCTGTCTCCACACCCCAAAATACTCTATAAGCTGCTCTTGTTCATTACACTGCAATTCTGAACACTTAGTTGGGAGCAATCAAATTCAACTTAGCCTGGTTTTCTTCCAGGTAAGTAAGCACAGCATTATGTTGCAAAATGCTGAGCTCAGGGCAAGCTCTTCATATAGCCCTCCTAGCTTACACAGGCCTCCTAGCTCTTGCTCCTGTTTCCCCCTTTTCCCAGGCTTTCTCATAACAAAAGAATGAACGCCACCATATCTCAGCACTAGAACACACTATCCAAGGTATATCAGTTGGTTCTCCAAGGCTGAGTGGCTCTCCTTCAAGTCTTGTAGTTTTGCCACATCTAATTTGTTCTGATGACACTAACCACACAATACCACCGAGTGAGAAATCTTTTTAAGTAATGTGATTTTTGCAAAACTCAGACTGAAGAGTTGCTTAACTTTACTATAATAGTACAGTTATTTATAAAAATGTCAACAAGTGCACTTCTGGTCACATGCAGTGTGTAGAGAAGATACAGGCAATTTGCCTACATTTCTAAGCAATACTGGGGGGGGCGTTCTTGGCCAGTATGGCTCCCCACACTTTCCACCCCACCCCCCTAAAAAGCAAAGTTTAGAGTGTTATTATTCGGTTGTAAGCACCCCTTCTGCCCATCTTCCCTTCTCCTCTTCACATAGGAAAATCCAGTGGGAAGCTTTTCACTGTTCTGTGTGTAAATGCCAGAGGTATCAAAATAATTTGACCAGCCTGGGTATTATGCCCTTTGACTTTCTGGGATGGAAAATGCATTTCCCCCTCTGCCTCAGACAACAAAGCATTTGAGGTCCCCCAAATCACAGCTGAAACTTCTCCACACCACATTTAATTGTGTAGGTATGAACAAAGACACCTGCTTCTTGGGAGAAAAGCAATGACAAACCTAGACAGCATCTTAAAAGCAGAGACATCACCTTGCCAACAAAGTTAAAGCTATGGTTTTCCCAGTAGTGATGTATGGAAGTGAGAGCTGGACCATAAAGAAGGCTGATCGCCAAAGAATTGATGCTTTTGAATTATGGTGCTGGAGGAGACTCTTGAGAGTCCCATGGACTGCAAGAAGAACAAACCTCTCCATTCTGAAGGAAATCAGCCCTGAGTGCTCACTGGAAGGACAGATCCTGAAGCTGAAGCTCCAATGCTTTAGCCACCTCATGAGAAGAAAAGACTGCCTGGAAAGGACCCTGATGTTGGGAAAGGTGGAGGGCACAAGGAGAAGGGGACGACAGAGGACGAGATGGTTGGACAGTGTTCTCGAAGCTACCAGCATGAGTTTGACCAAACTGCAGGGGGCAGTGGAAGACAGGAGTGCCTGGCGTGCTCTGGTCCATGGGGGTCACGAAGAGTCGGACATGACTAAACAACAACAACATGAGCAAAGAGTCCCCAGGAAAGCATGAACCAAGGGTTATTGGACAGCTCCATGCAGGCATCACTAGATAAAGTGTGCACCCTGTAGTATCTGCACTATGATCAGTTCCACACAAGTGGAACCAGCCCACTTATCAATTCCCAACTCTCACCCTACCACCAAATGGCCCACACAGACTACTCCTTAGCACAAAGAGAAGATTATTAATATAGCATCATAATGTGGATTACACTTTAGAAAGCAACAGGGAAAACAGTGAAGGCAGAAGGCAGAGGAACAAGGAATAAATGTGAGAAATGAATATTGTATTCTGTTTACAGCAGCCCACAGAGAGGAACTGGAGCAATTCTATAGCCACGTGCGCACATGTTCCTTTCGGAAAGGGGCAGAAAGGCATCATATTTGCCAGTGACACATTTGTGTTGTTATCATT
This sequence comes from Podarcis melisellensis, assembly GCF_964234715.1. Lineage (NCBI taxonomy): Eukaryota > Metazoa > Chordata > Lepidosauria > Squamata > Lacertidae > Podarcis > Podarcis melisellensis. The sequence continues at coordinate 81,160,169 of NC_138538.1, read as the reverse complement.
CTCCAAATAAATCAGTGTTGGCCAAAGCACAGCAAAAGAGTTGTCTGCCTCTCGAGGGACCACTAGGTTATGCAATCCTTCTTCATTAAATATTTCCTATCAGTGAGGGCTGACAGTTTCTATGGCAATGTAACCAAAAATTTCCCCAAGAGCAATAATGTTTCTATGAAAATATGTACACACTAGTCATCCACATAAGTGCTAATGTCACAGCAAAAAACAAAAAGTGATTTACTTAATTGGCACAGTCTTTTGCAATTCAGATCTGTGAACTCTCTTTCATTCTCCATTTAAGCTTAAATGCCAACTGAATATTTTCAATTTCAGCTTAAGATAATGAACCATTGTAGCTATTTCAAGCATAGGAAGTCAGACGTTCCCATAAATACTAACCAAAGTATTTCAAGGAGAAAATATTTAATTTTCTTCTGATTCCCTAGGGATACTCTAGTCTAGTTTATCCATGGCAGCTCCACAAAAGGTTCACAATCCATGCTTCCCAAATTCTGATTCCATCTCTCAACAGCAGCAGATACAAAAACTTTCTGCATGAAAGGGGAGGCTTATGCAGGAGCGATGGGCACACATGAAAAGCTCCTGCACAATTCATGTGTTCCATCACCCTTGAAAGTACCGATCACTTGTTGATGGGGGAAAGTTGGTGTCTGTCTTGGCTCTTCTCCTTGGACTTGAAACTGTACTCGTAACCACATCTGGAAGTTTGAAAACCTTATTGAGCAAAGCACTAAAAGGTGAAGGTAAAGGACCCCTGGACAGTTAAGTCTAGTCAAAGGCGACTATGGGGTTGCGGCACTCATCTTGCTTGTCCACAGACAGCTTTCCGGGTCATGTGGCCAGCATGACTAAACCGTTTCTGGCACAACGGAACACTGTGACAGAAGTCAGAGTGCACAGAAATGCCATTTACCTTCCCGTCGCAGTGGTACCTATTTATCTACTTCCACGGGCATGCTTTCGAACTGCTAGATTGGCAGGAGCTGGGACAGAGCAACGGGAGCTCACCCCGTCATGGGGATTACCGAACCGCTGACCTTCTGATCAGCAAACCCAAGAGGCTCAGTGGTTTAGACCACAGTGCAACCCATGCTATAGTGTCCCAACATAGGGTGACAGGCTACAAGTAGGTGACGCATGGTGGAGTACAACAAGACAACGCTAGGCGTAGCCAAGATGTTGATGCAACACTAGGAATGTGTCCCCCCCCCTTTCTTTGGAAGAGCAGGGACATCCATTTGCATGGTTCATGTCCTGAGCCCAGGACCAAGAAAGCAAACAACTATTCCTCTGCAGAGGCCGCTTCTGTGATGCAGGTTTGCAGCAGGGCTGATGCTGCCATGACTTTGGAGACAGATGGCTCAATGCTAGACCTTTACCCAGATGCCTCACCAGGAAGGGAGGCCACCCTGTTGACAGGAGGAGAAGCCAGATGCAACTCCACATTGGGAGACATCAGGCTTTGGATATCCTGTGCCATGTGAGCTAAGTGCTCCTCTGACACCCTGCTAGGCCCCACCCTGGGATCCAAGTCTCTTCCTCCCAGTCTACTGGGACACTCTCCTAGGTCAAACTATTGCTGGGATCCTAGTTTCTCATTCCCCAGACCCTACCTGTGACCATCAGACCTTGGGTCATCCTCCTGCAGACCCAGAAGCCAATCAGGGCTGGCAAGAGTGTCAACCAATCAAGAGGGAATGGAAAGTTAGCACCTGAGAGTTAAACTGTCAGATAGGACTTGGTTAGAGCCTGGATAGGATTTATAGGGCTAAGAAATAGCTCGGCTAGGGATTAGCTTGGGTGGTTAGGGAGTTGCTAGGCAGGGCAATTCAGTTTATTTCCCTGAAGGGAAGTAAAAGATCCTGGAAGGGGCTGTAAGTGCTTTACTGGCCTAGTAGAACAAATAGCCATTCTAGGAGGAATTAGTTTAATCAGAAATAAGGTTTGAAGCAGACATTTTAATTAAGATTCTTAGTTTCTTCTGTAAAGTGTTTTTCTTCTCTTTTTTGGAGTTGTATGCTCCGATTATTATTATTTTATTAAGAATATTACAGTGATTTAAAGTAAAAGAGAAAATACATAAAGAATTTAAAAGGTAGAGGAAAACAAAAGTAACCACGTGACAATAAAAGTTAATTAAGGTTACAGAACTGTATAAAATATATGTAAATGGATGAACTTATTGTTTCCCTCATGGGTCACCATGGTTTCAAAAAATACGTTCCAACATCATTAAACCATACATAACCTTTGTCTGAAAGTGATCTGTTCATGGGTTGCAAGAGTTGTCGTCTCATCTATCCATTGATCAAAAGAGGCCATATTTTTGTCCTTTCAGTATGTCAATATCAATCATTTGTAAAGTGATTCTGACTGAAACAAAATGTTGTGCCTTAGCAGAGTAACCATTAAACTTTAACCCTGATCAATTATGATTAAATAGAATTCCAGTTTTGTTTGCAAACATGCCCCATCCTTATTTTGATCCTCTGTTTCAGGAATGGATATCACGTTTCCCTTTCATATTATTAAGGATCCTTACTGCTGAATATTAGCAGACACTACTGCATAGAGGGGACGTGGGTGGTGCTGTGGGTTAAACCACAGAGCCTAGGGCTTGCCAATCAGAAGGTCGGCAGTTTGAACCCCTGCAACAGGGTAAGCTCCTGTTGCTCGGTCCCAGCTCCTGCCAACCTAGCAGTTTGAAAGCACATCAAAGTGCAAAGATAAATAGGTACCACTCCAGCGGGAAGGTAAACGGCGTTTCTGTGTGCTGCTCTGGTTTGCCAGAAAGCGGCTTAGTCATACTGGCCACATGACCCGGAAGCTGTACGCCGGCTCCCTTGGTCAGTAAAGCAAGATGAGCGCCGCAACCCCAGAGTTGTGTGCGACTGGACCTAACAGTCAGGGGTCCCTTTACCTTTACTGCATAGAGAGAAATACAGACCTCTGAAGTGATACTGACAGGGAGTGTCTAAGCTTTAAAGCATCCAGTGGGAACCCTTTTTTTCCCAGCGAAAGCCATATTCCCTTGGGGGAATCGGTCAGGGACTGCATACCAGCCGTAGGGAAAGCCAGAACCAATGATAACATTCTTTTAGATTAACTAATCCAGAATTAAGACCACTTTGCTTCAGTGGTAATCTTCAGATTAGAATTGCCAATTCCAGGCAGATCTACTTGGAAGGAAACTCCATTTGGATTGATGGTTTTGCAAATAAGCATACCTTTTTCTCTACCCAAATATATCTGCTGTTCTTGAAAGCCAGTGACAGGAATTCCTTTCATCACAGAGACAAACATAGCAGAACCCTACCTATTTGTTCTTGGCTTGAGAAAAGACTGCTATTCTCCCAGGCAAACAATAAGGATGGGAAGGAGAGCAAAAAGGAATCAATTTCTTTGTAGCAAATAAAATGTTGCCCCTTCCACTTGTTCTGAAGCCGTATAGAAATGTGTTTTGTTGTGAGGGAGAGGGCTAGTGAACCCATGCTAAAACACAAAGAAAAAGAAAGGGGGGAATGGACAGGAAGAAATGAACTTTGGTGGGATGGACGCTTCAGAAGGGAACTGCATAAATTGAGGCTCGAGTTGCATGTGGCCTCTGGGTCACAATTTACCTACCTATGCACTGCATCACCAAAAAAGATGGCAGTATTACATTCTCATCCAAAGAAATAACCTTACTAAATTTTACTCCAATCTATACACCTCCTGCAACCCATCTGAGCAGGAAATTAAAAATTTCCTAGCAGGACTGACCATGCCAACCTTAACTGCAGAGGAGCAAGAATTTGTGGACAGTCCTATCACCCCAGAGGAAATAGAGATGGTCCTCAAAAACCTGAAACCACACAAAGCTCCATGCCTTTTGGCTTTACAGCAAGCAATTCTACAATAAATTCAAAGAAATCCTTATACCGTACATGAACCACATTATTATAGGGGCCTCCATCCCAAAAACTTGGACCTCCTCCAAAATAGTCTCTACCCCAAGCCTCTGAAAGATAGCCTCAAAATAGAATCATACCGTCCAATCTCACTGATAAATCAAGACTACAAGATATCTGCATCAATCTTGGCTAACTGACTAAAAAGCTTCCTACACAAATTAATAGCCCCAGACCAGGCTGGCTTTGTCCCTGGTTGCAACATAACAGACTCCATTAGGAAGTTGCAGAATCTGGTTGAACACAGAAAACAACCAAACTCCCACTGACGATCATGTCCTTGGACATTCTCAAAGCCTTTGATTGTTTGGAATGGAAATACTGTACCTAAATTGTCCTCCGGTGGCGCTGTGGCAGCAGGAGGCCCCATTAGCTAAAGTGGTGCTTCAGGTGAAGAACAGTTTCAGGTTAAGAACGGACCTCCGGAACAAATTAAGTACTTAACCCAAGGTACCACTGTATTAACCAACATGAAATTTGGCCCCAACCTGTGGTTTAACTAGCCATCAAGGGGAATAGCACAAGCACCCATTCTCTCATAGCTGAAACAGAGCAGCAGTAAGCACACAGATGTTTGCTGCATAGTATTGCTCAATGAGGCCAGCACTTCCCCACCTTTGGTCCTTTGATTCTGTTAAACTACAAGTCCCATCATACCTGACCATTGGACCATGCTGGCTGCGGTCAATGGGAGTTGTAGTTCAACAACAACTGGCAAGCCAAGGTCGGAAAAAGCTGGATTCAGCAATACAGTGTGGCCAAGTACTGATTCACATATACATATTCATTGATTGATTATGGGAGCACAAAAGCATCAATTTGCACATGCATGGATGGAGTATTCATATCAGCTCACATCGTAAATACTTTTTTGTGTGATGTCTGCTTATACATTCTGATGCAAATGATATGGCGATGAGTAACCTAGTGGTGGAAATGCATGTGGAAACCAGATGCAAGAACAAGTTCATATGAGGTTATAAAAACTTCACAATAGCACAGGAGTGATATGCACCTATCAAACATGAACCACCCATTTAACATCACTGAAAATCAATGTTCCCATGAAACAAACTAAGGCTACAATCCTAACCCTACTTACTTGAGAGTTAAGCCCCATTGAATTCAAGAGGACTTACTTCTGAATCAACATGATTACGATTGCAGCCTTATTTCTGAAAAGAATATTTCAAAGTAGGTGTGGTAGCAGCCAAGTATTGTCTCTGGAAGCCTCAGTAGGCTTTGAGATGCAGAGTTGCGTGGATTTATTCTGGAGAAGGATTATAGAGCAGCAGTAGACTAGGGCTGGATCTAGACATATTAAAAAAAAACGTTTCAGGAAAACACATTCTAAACTTCCTAAAGGGAAATCACGTTGGCCAAAGATGGGACTCGACAGCGTCATCCAGTGTCACAGTGTTATAACGCATCTAAAACACTTTTTCTTTACCCATGTAGCGGAGTCCTAGATGTTTAGGAAAATGAGGTTCAGGTTCATAACTGGCATCTCCTGTTAGAAGAATCAAAAAGCAAAATATATTAAAGGCCTCTGCCAATCAGAGTCTACAATACTGGAGTGGATGGGCAAATAGCCTGATCTGGTACAAAGCAGTTTCCAGTGTTCTTAAGTTCAGGGCAAGGCGTGCTACAGAAAACTCATTAGGATGCACAAACAGGTGCAAACACGGCACTGTCACAGCTATTTATAAGGATTGGTTTGCTCATCTGCCTTGTTTTTCTTTTTCATAAGCATATGAAATTGCTGGATGAAAACTCATCACATTACATCTTAATTACCTGAACTTGCAATTTGACCAACAGATGTGCCCCAAGCGGACATACCACAGTGGTCCCCATTTCAGCTCAACAATTACAGTAGTCCAAATCTCTGCTCTGAGATATTGGCTAGGCAATTGTGATCTTCAGAAAGTGTCCTTTACTGAAGCATCTTGTCTTGAGAAGAAGTGCTGCTTGATAAATCTAGCACGGAGTGTACAAGAATGCACGGATGTCACTTTCACGCTACAACTTAAACAAAACACTATGAAGACCTATAAAGACTCCTTAAAATCAGCAGTGGTTCCTTTCTTTAACTTTCATTTGCCAGCAATCAGTTTTAATGATGCAGCCAGAACCATATGTGCACTTTTTACAACAAAAGTGGTTTGCCGACCATAAAAATGGTAGGCGTGAGAGAGCCATGTTGGCCTCCCTTAGAAAGAGCTCTTCCATTTAATGGCAAACAATTTGCTTTTATCTCTTCAATACTCCTGTTCCCTCACTTAGAGTCAAGAGACATAGCTGCTCCTGCTCCTGATTCATGTCTTTTCTGCCCCTCTTCCTCATAATATCTAACTTAAAACATTGTGTGACGCAGCGGCATCACCAGGGATCCACAAATTTTGTCTCGCCTGGGTAGCCAACTCAAAACATATTTTTTTCCAGAAACACAAGGAAGACCAGGAACAATTCCTTGCTCCCCTCTGCAGCTCGGAGCTCAGAATTTCAAAAAAAGGATCTCTATAGTATCAGTTGTTTTACAACAACCAACATATTTGGGATGGTCTTAAATCATTCACCTTCCCACCAGCAGTCAGAGGTTAAGGAACTGCAATACCTGACAAACTTGGCCAACTGGCACAGGCAACTCTACAATTTCATGATTCTATGCTGAGATTCCTGCATTGCAAGGGGTTGGACCAGATTTCTAAAAAATCCTTCTAACTTCTAGATTCCACTTACCATATACAGCGTGGTCTCTCTCTCTCTTTTTAATATAGCTATACAATTGGACTTTAAAACTGCCTCTCAGGCTGCAAACCTATACCCACATACCTGGGAGTAAGTCTCATTGTACATAATGGGACTTCCATCCAAGGAGATATTTTATAGGATCATACAGATAGTAACACAATTTGCCTGCAGTTTGCCTTCTGGTTTGCTTTAATTTTGATGCATATTTTCTCCCTTTTATTATTTTATTCCATTTTACATAAAATATAAATGAAAAGGTAAAATTGGTGGGTGGGAATCAGAGAGATCTGCTGCACAAGTTTTTGGGACAGCATCTTGGTTGTCCATCTCGCTTGGTTAGGAATATTCTCTGATTGTACACAGCTGCAATAGTGCTGGATTTCATGTATCAGTCTGGTCAGGGGTGGGATTGTGCCATGACTCTCTGACATATTCCACTCAAGCAAAAAGGTATCCATGCAGGTTTCAAGGAACACTGGCAAGATTGTTCGCAATCAGCATCCACCAAGACATTTTTCCCCCATTCTGAATTTCAGTTACCACTGTAAAAAGATAGGATATCTAATTAACACTTGAGACAAGGTCGCTCAGCCCCATCAGGGAAAGTAGGCAAGAAGAACCCATTCTTAAAATATGGGTCCCGGAGAAAGATATTCTTGTGATCAATACCATTTCTTTTTTAAGACCCTAAGGAGAAATTTGCAAGGGACTCGGCACACCTGAGTGCTGCAGGACTGCTGGAGAAAAACAGGTGTGGACTTTAGCATCCACTTGGCAGAAGACCACTGACGCCCCATATAAGAGCAGGATGTGCTTTAAGAGACAGAAGCTTGTAAAAGGGACTTTTTGTTTTTAGAAATTTCTCACAACCTGGTCAGAAGAGCGCCCACCAACCTGAGGTTGGGATTCACCATCAGCGCAATGTGGAACAAATACACCATGTTTTTAGAAGTGCATCGCAATCTGAGCTGACAAGCATCAATCATCGTGTCATATATGGAAGCAATGCATTTATTATTAGACATCTCTCCCAATATAAGGGGCACGTGATACAGAAGGAGCAATGCTCTACACGGGCACTGGGCTTCAGATGGCACAAGCTGATGGAGAGAAAGAGAGAGGGAGAGGGGGGGGGGAATCACTGCTAGTAGTTTCATCCTTTCCTCAAAAGGGAAAGCCAGCCTGGGTAAACACTTCAGGGATCTTACACACATCAGAGGCAGATAATCTCCTGCGTGAACTGGGAATTATTGATGGGCATGTGTGTATCCTCAGACATAAGGTAAAGGTACAGACATATATCATGAAGGGTGTTAGGAAATGTAGCGTCCACAGATAAGGAAGAAGAATAGTATGGGATAACAGCGCTATCACACTGCCGGGTTGCGTGTGTGTGTAGACATACACACAGACACACAACAGCAGTAGGCTAGACTTTACACGGGTCTGCAAGACGGGCACAAATGCGTGTGCGCGCACGGAAGAGTAACAGGTACAAAGGGCTGGCGCAGGCTCAAGTGACACTGAAATGCCGTGGGCAACTTCGAGGAGCTGATAAACATCAGGGCGCCGCCGCCAGCCTAAGGAAATAAGCCCCCTCAGCAAGAACACGCGAGCCGTTATGCATATGCACGGGAAACGTGCGGGTGCAGCTGCGGGCACGCATGCAAGCCCTCGCACGTACGGACCGACGGAGTTGCAAGAGGAACGCTGCATCCCAGCATCATTGCATCTCGAGGCGATGCGTGGTGCAAACAAAGGGCAAAAGTCAACAGAGGCATCTTCCTCGTTTGGAGGAACATCCCCTCGGAGCAGCCTCCCTTCCAACTCACCTGTCGTCGTTCTGCCATCCCTGATCGCCCAGCAACAAATCCCGGAACCTGTACCTCGGAGGAAGCGGGGGCACCTCGCTCTCCAGATCCACCATGCTGCCTTTAGGAGAGAGGGAAATAAACCCTCCAGGCTGCAAGGTACCACCAGCAGCAGCAGCCAGCAAGCAGACAAGACGGCGGCAGCAGCGACGCGTTTGGAGCCGAGAGCGGAGAGGAGGCGCCGCCGGCGCTGCGGGGCTCTATCTTTTCCCCACAGGTGAGGCTGTAACTCCCCTCCACCTGCTGCGCGAGAGACCCTCCCCCTCCTCCAGCTCCCCCGCCCGGGCGCCTGAAATCGCAACAGGAGGCAAAGTAGGAGGGGGAGAAGCGCGCGCGCGCGCTCCTGCGTGCGTCTCAGCCAACCGGGCAGCGCCTTCCGAGGCACGCGCAGCTCCTTCCAGCCGACAACAAAAGGCTCGCCTTGCTCGCTCCTATCCTCTGCCAGCACATCCCCAGCCAGCCATGCAAATGCCGTTTGGAGATGCCGCTGAGAGCGCAGCCAATCGGCGACCGCCCGGGTGGGGAAGCGGAGGTCGGTGACGTCGGCGGGAACCTCGGCCCGTCCACCAATAACGAGCCTCGCTTCGTTAGCCGATGGAGGGCAGAGGGGGGTTTCCTCGCGCAGGCCAGAACAAAGTGACTGGGGGAGAAGCAGCCGGTTAGCGGGTCTGAAAGATGCGCTCAGGATAAACCTGCGCCCATTTCCATTAAGTTCTTTGAGATTATTCCCAAATTAATGAGTTTGCAGGGGGGTTTTTCCTCTCTTCTCAAACTGGATTTGCTCGTAGGATCATAGAACAGTAGAGTTGGAAGGAATATCTGGGGTTAGCCCAACCACCAGCAATGCAGGAATCTCAATATTCATGGCAGGTGGTCATCGCAACCTCTGCTTTAAAATCTCCAAGGAACGAAAGTCCACCACCTCCCGAGGGAATCCGCTCCACTGTCGAACAGCTCCTCCTGTCAGGAAGTTCTTCCTGATGTTTAGTCAGAATCTCCTTTCTGCTGTGCCTTGAACAGCAGCTTTCTCGGCAGAAATGTGTGCATTTCTTTGCCTCTGTCACAAATGGTTCTTCTGGAAAAGGAGTTGCTGCTGAGAGCCATACAGTCAATTTGAAATTCAAGTCAAAACTCAACTACTTATATGGTTACATGTTTCTACATACAACTCAACAATCCTTAAATAAAGAACTGTTTAATTTCCCTAATGCAAAATTCCAGTATATAGGAAACAAATGCCACCGGGGTCGGGGAGGAAATCATTGTGCCCTGTGCCAGTTTCTGCAATAAAGCATTTTTTTTACTTTATCTGCTTACACAGTAACCAATGTTCTAAATAAGGATTCTCTGGTTGTCAAGATCTGTTGCTGTTTTCCCTTAAGGAGCAAAGGCAATTTAACAACACAGGTTAATGCAGCAAATTGAACAACAACAGCACAACCCTAACCTTTGTTATTTGATTTTATGTGTGAAACTTGAGTCTAATAACTTGGACATTTTGCATAATATAGAAATCTGCATTCATTCTGTCACATTTTCAACATCTGAAAATATTAGTTCAATAAATCCTGTTCGATCTTTCAGCAGTCATACACTATATAAACAATTTCTAAAACTGAGAAGTGCTTATTTAGCTCTTATGTTATTTGCCAAGTCCTTCCCACAGTAGCTGGAAGAGAGCAGTAGTTGTTCTCTCCCCAAATCACCTTGTAGAATTCCCAGTGTTATCTTAAAATATCTTACCGTTTGATAAACACGAGACTATATTGTTACAGGCCACCGCAATCTCTGCCTAGATGCTGGGAGTCTTGGCACTTAATCAGGGTTTGTGTTTCCTTCGGAAAATTAAGGTACTACAGAGGATATAATGTCTTTATGAAAGAAGTCTTTACTCAACTCCCTCTTCCATTTACATCACCCCCACCCCAACCCTGCCAATCTCCCTTTCAAAAGCCACCTGCAAAAGACACATTTCCCTTTGGTAACATCAGGCCCCCGTAACCCTGGCAACCTCCTGCTTCTTCCTTCTGTCTCTGCCCATTAAGTATTTGCCTTGTCAATCACCCTTAATGGTCGGGTGCTCTCCTCTCTTTGTCTCTTAATGGCACCTCTGTGAGACGATTTCCTGAACAGGAAAACTGGAATATCCTGTATTTTTACAGTGTGCCTGGCATCTTCCCTTACTTTTCCAAATATTAGCTAAATTATAACATTTACTAATTTAAGAATTTAGGGGGATCTGCTCCCCCCAAGAAACCTCATAGCAATATGTTTTTACACACGTAGGAGCCAACTCCTAGGGGCCAAGTTCCCTTCAGTCCCCAAATAAAATATTTGAAGTGGGCTGCCCCCCCCCCAGTTGATGGGCTTTTCTATTCAAATACAGTAGTGTGCGTGCACTGCGTCATGTGATCAATTATGTGGGGTGGGGCACATCTGGGCCTCCCCATATATTGTATTTCAAGTTGGCAGTGCTGGTTACAAGCCACCCCAATCTCCATATTGGTGTCAGATTCCAGGGTTCCAGGATCTGTGTATTCTTTGGAGATGAGGCACATCAGAGACTCTGGTGTCTTTATGATATATGGTTTATTTAAGTCAAGTCCCTGTGACGGGGTGAGCTCCCGTTGCTCAGTCCCTGCTCCTGCCAACCTAGCAGTTCGAAAGCACGTCAAAGTGCAAGTAGATAAATAGCTACCACTCTGGCGGGAAGGTAAATGGCGCTTCCGTGCGCTGCTCTGGTTCGCCAGAAGCAGCTTAGTCCTGCTGGCCACATGACCCAGAAGCTGTACGCTGGCTCCCTCGGCCAATAAAGCAAGATGAGCGCCGCAACCCCAGAATCATCCGCAACTGGACCCAATGGTCAGGGGTACCTTGTGGAACGCTCTGTCACAAGAAACTAGGGCCCTGCAAGACTTGACATCTTTCCGCAGGGCCTGCAAGACAGAGCTGTTCCACCAGGCCTTTGGTCAGGGCACAGCCTGACTCCCTCCTTTGGCAATCTTCACAGAATTCCAGCCCAATGGTTGCCATCAATTTGATTTGAATTAATTTTATATGTAATGATTTTAGAATGTTATATTATTTTATTGTTGTTAGCCGCCCTGAGCCCGGCTTCGGCTGGGGAGGGCAGGATATAAATAATTATTATTATTATTATTATTATTATTATTATTATTATTATTATTATTATTACCTTTACCTTTACAATGTGTGTCTAGATGAAGAGAATTTAAAGCATTCATACTTCAAGAGGGCCTCTTGTATATCCCATAGGTGCAGCAGACTTAGGGCTCAGAACAGATAAATCAGCCATGCCTTCTGTCTCTTTGTTGAAGCCTGTCACAGGCAGCTCCCCTGGGCTCCTCTCCTTCTTCTTTGTCTCGGCTAACCCAGTGAAACAATTTCCCTCCAGCCCACCTCATCCCAACTGAAACCCTAAGCCCTTTTTGCCTCTGCCCCCTAACAGAAGCTGGAGAAGGGGCTCCACACACCCCTTGCTGTCTGACATTGAATGTCCCGACGACCCATCAAAATATGTGACCGGTCTTTGTCCCCCAATGGTTTACACTCAGCTAGAAATCAGCAAGCTGGCCTGGCTTCTTAACATAAACTTAATCCAGGAGCCTCCAACCTTGTTAAGCCTAACTTTAATTGGACCCAGGAATTTAGGGTGCCCTGCAACCCACAAACTCATAGCATCTTCTAAGTCCCTTGTCAAAGTTGCTTCAAAATGAGTTAGTTCCCTGAGTTGGCTTATTCCCAATTCTTGCACAATTAAATGTCTAATCTGGCTACTTCCATGGTAACAATATTTTCAATCAAGATGTTCTCTTGAAAACAAACCTGTTTTTGCAACCCAGTTCTTGTCGTTTTTTTCTTTCCCTGTTGCTTGAAATCTCTCCTCGTCTTGTCAGATAACTGAGGCTAGAGGTGAATTATCAGCCATTACTTTCTTTTTCTACTTATTTGTTACCTGCCCTTGGACAAATCTGAACCTATTCTGTTTTCTGCCAAGGAAGAGTATCCAGTTGGAGGGTGTCAGTTTGAAAGGCAAGTTGAAACCTACATTCTAGTACCCGAATTTCCATTTTACTAAGGAGGAAAGGAGAGGGGGAGGGAGGGAGAGAGAGAGAGAGGGCAGATCTGTGTGAATTTCCATTCAATGTTTACTTCCCAGTACTCCAGCAAACACGGACACGGGTGGCACTGTGGGTTAAACCACAGAGCCTAGGACTTGCTGATCAGAAGGTCGGCGGTTTGAATCCCCGCAACAGGGTGAGCTCCCGTTGCTCGGTCCCTGCTCCTGCCAACCTAGCAGTTCGAAAGCACGTCAGAGTGCAAGCAGATCAATAGGTACCGCTCCCGCAGGAAGGTAAACGGCATTTCCGTGCGCTGCTCTGGTTTACCAGAAGCAGCTTAGTCCTGCTGGCCACATGACCCGGAAGCTGTACAACGGCTCCCTCGGCCAATAAAGCGAGATGAGCGCCGCAACCCCAGAGTCGGTCACGACTGGACCTAATGGTCAGGGGTCCCTTTACCTTTACCTTACTCCAGCAAAGGTGGTCTTTCTGTCCTCCAACTGCCCCTACATAGCCAGCTAGCCCTGATGTAGTTTTCAAAAAGCCCCCCCCCCCCAGCTTGCTGTTTGTTTTTCTATTCTTCCTTTTTTAATTGATTCTTATTGTTGCAATATTTCTGTGTGAACTCTTTTGTGAGGTTTGCTGAAAAGGAGTGTATAAACACCTTAAATGAAGAATACATGTTTGCTTTGTAGTGACCAGGCTGATAATATGTGCACTATGGTGGGGGGGGGGGATAAAGACCCATAGCTGAAGAGAAATTGCCACACTGTTCTATGCTGCTCTTCCCCCTGTGGCACTTGAGTTTATTTTATTCCTACAAAATCTGTTTTGCTGCAGTAAACCCCCAGTTCCTCTATTCGATGATTTCCGTAAGCAGCCCATAAGCAGCCCACACAAACATAAAAGATTGCTGTTTTTAGCTTCCCATGCTTTCATACATCACACAGCAGAATTGTGTTGTTTCATGAAGCCATTCCCCTGTTCCCTGTTAGTCTGTGAACAAAGATTTGAGTTCATCTATTTACCAGAGGTCAGGAACCAGGGGAATGGCTTTCATAAAGCATCACCGTGTTGTTATGGCTTATACAAGATTACTTTAGTGGGCAAGAAAAGAGTCAGGTTTGGATAAGTGCAATTTTCTGGAAACCACTCCCTAGAGTTCTTGCTCTACAATTAATCTGAGGGGGGAATGGACACAGCCAAGTGACACTATAGTTGTGGAATGCTCTTAGGAACCAAGTCGCAGATACTTGACATTTCCGTGTTGCAATGATTGTGGGCTTCTTCGCAAGGCTGCTGTCATTTTACAGTGCACAGACTTCATAAAAGGAGCTCACAACCTTCTGGGAGTGGACATTTAGGTCCCATTTCGTTCTGCAGATCCAGTCAGTCTTGCACAAAGAATGGCTTGTATCACCTTTTTGTACATAAAACACTGTGTTTGAATGCATTATATTAAAAATGCTTGCAGAGAGGGTTGCATTAGGGCCGGAGAGTTTTGTCTGTAGATACGGCAAGGTGTATGTTTGCTAACTGATGGCAGAACCTGGAATCCTGAGCTGCAGATCTCTCACAGCAGAAACCTCAGAACTCAGCCTCTTAGGCAGTCCGCAGAGTCTGCGGTGGTAGTGGCTCAGTTTCAAGATGATGAGACAAGCGAGTTGATAGGATGTTTTTCTCTGGGATCAGAGAGAGGAAAGTTTATTGAACTGCATTTAAGACTTAAAGAAGGCAGGAACAATAACAATAACAATAATAATAATAATAATTTATTATTTATACCCTGCCCATCTCCCTGGGCTTCCCCAGGAACACATTGCTTGCTTATTTGAGAGCAATGTGTTACTTTGCATCTTATAATGTTCATTTGTAACTATTTTAAGTCTGTTCTGCACTAAAGCTTTGAAACTCATTCTTGTGGTGGAGAGCATTGATGTCCACTCAGCACAAGGTTCAGATCAGAGATACTCTTTGCAGGAACTCTAACACTTTCCCTCAAGAAAACACTCTGAGTTGTGTATTGCTCCAGAATTGGTTTATGGTCCTGAAGTTGCGATGTTGTTTTACCATTAAAATGAGGCAAAATTGAAAACATCTCAGTCTTCTTCTTTGGATCATACCTGATGTCATTGTCTATGCAAGGGACGTGGGACTTTTCTAGGATGCTCAGAAATTGGAAATCACATGTCCAATGCCATTTTAGACCTTAAAATGTCTTGAATGACAAACTCAGTGGTCAGGCAGCCTAGAAGCATGGTTTGTCAATTAGAGCATTTGGGGGCACTTATATCACTGATTAAAAACATATTTATGTTGCTATTTTGCTGATTTTGTTTTACTGCCAGTATTGCTGAGAAAATCATTTTATCTGGTCTTTTGTTAATGCAAGCTCAAGCAAGGCGCTAGAATAGGTAGTTCCATAATTAAGTTGCTGACTGCAGCATCGTTCTGCCTGGGGAATGAAAAAAATGATTAGCAAAGTTTTTCTGTGGTGTTCTAGATACTTAATATAGCCGATGTTTCCTCCTTTGGACAGTGAGCATAACATGCCCTTGTTTCAAACTAATACTTGATAGAAACTGTCAAACCATATTTAAAGCATATTTCTCCTCCCTAAGAATCCTAGAAACTGTTAGGGGTGCTAGGAATTATAGCTCTGTGAGACATAAACGCATTTTCTCAGGATTCTTCTTTGAGGAGGGTTGCTTTTTTCCTTTTTGGTTATTTATTTAATTTCAATGCTCCCCTCTAGCTGTGAGTGACAAAGCAGCTTACTATATAAAAAGACGAAAATACATAACATAGTAACAAACAAACAAAATACCCGCTCCAGCTACACACAGAGTTTAAAAAGCCATAGATAGTTAGCCAAAGGCATGAGAGAAGAGGAATGTTTTTGCTTGGTCCTTAAATATATGTAACAAAGGCACTAGGGAAACCTCCCTGAGGAATGCGTTCCACAAATGGGGGGCCACCACAGAAAAGGCCCATTCTCATGTTGCAGCCTTCTGTGTCTCTCATGAAGGTGGCACATGAAGAAGCGCCTCAGATTATTATCACAGGGTCCAGGGATGACCATAAGGTGAAAGGCAGTCCTTGAGGTATTGTGGGTTGTGTGCTTTTAATGTGTTTTGAATGTAGGGGTGCGTGCAGCCTGAAATAAACCAGAGCCAGGAAGCCTGTTTGTTGCTTTGGCGAAATCCCAGTCCAAGCAGAGAGCCCTTTATAGTCCTCCCCGTCTAGAGATATCCCAACAGCCACCTCAAAAGTTAGCCCACAGCATCAGAATACTTTTTAAACCTGGGACAGTGGTCCCCAAACCTCTTCCTCCCATAGAGCACTTGAAAATTGCTGAGGTTCTTAGCAGACCACTTAAAGATTTGCCTGACTGCAGTTGCAATGCTGTATGATTTTTAATTGTATTTTTACAGATACGCCATGGACCACCTGAATGACGCTCACGGACCACTGGTGGTCTGTGGGCCACAGTTTGGGAATCCCTGCCCTAGAAGATGCCCCAAACCACCCTTCTAATCACATGCAGCAGCTGTACACAAAGCCAAGAGTCCTCAGTTCTCATGTTTGTGGCTCTGTCCTGGCAGGAATTTAACAAGAGCAAAATGGTTTCAGTGGTAGGTGCGCATGTATTAATTCACCACATTGATGAGACATTAACTGAACACGATTTAGGGCTGTGTTATTAGGGGCTGTGCCTCAACCCAATCAGTTGTGTGCCCTTTCCTTCTTGATAAAGATACGCATCTCAGAAGAGGGCTGTTCTTCATTTCTTCATCGGAGAGTGCCTCTGCACTGATCTCTTTTCCTGAGCATACAAACCGCACTTGGTTGGGTTCCCATGCTTCCATCTTTAATGTTAATGGAATCCAGTCTGATTTATGTGCTCTTGAATCGTTCCAGTTCAGGTTTTATACAATGCTCACGAGGTCTAGAAACGAGGCCCTGAGGCAGCTGAGGAGAAGAGATTTCTGCTGGGCTTTTCTCAAGCCTAATGTTTGTTCTAAATAAACTGGTTTGATCACCATCCGTCTTGTAAAGAGTACATCTTACAGACAGTGATGACAAGAAGACTATGAACTTATGCCCAGTATTGCATGGACTTTCCGAGACAGGCTGAGGTCTGCCTCACAGACGGAAGTCTCCTCATCCCGATTGATAAGAGAATAAGGGTGTGAGCCTTCTTTTACTTCCTCGCCCTGCTTTGTATAAGACCAACAATAGAAAACGAAAGCTGCTATTGTTGCTATCCTTGCCTTTCCCCCATATGAAGTTCATTATTCTCACACAAGCCTGGGGCCTGGCTGTGATGATAGATTGGGCAAGAGATATGGGGCATAACATAATGTTTGAAGACTGAAAAAAACTGTGGAAGAAAGGGGTTAAGTTCACTGCATGTACAGTGTTAAAGGAAAATATAATGAAAATGATGTATAGATGGTATTTGACTCCTATAAAATTAGCAAAGATATACCACAACAGTGATAACTTATCTTGGAAATGCAAAGGGAAAAAAGGGTACCTTTTATCATATGTGGTGGACCTGCCCCAAGGTGAAAGACTTATGGGAGAAGATTTATAATGAATTGAAAAAAAATGTTGAAATATACATTTCTTAAGAAACCAGAGGCCTTTCTTCTTGGAATAACAGCTTTGGAATTGCCCAAAAAAGATGTTAAATTGTTTTTGTATGCCACAACTGCAGCAAGAATTTTGTTAGCAAAGAATTGGAAAACACAAGAAGTACCAACAGTGGAAGATTGGCAGATGAAGATGAAGGATTTTTCGGAGCTAGCTGACCTGACTGGAAGAGTCCGTGACCAGAAGGAGGAGGAGGACCAGGAGGAATAGAGGAAATTTAAAGACTATTTAGCTAAATATGTTAAGATAATTTAAATTGAAAAGCTTGAAAATACCAGATAGGCTTAGGATTTAAATACATGTAATGTGTTGAATTAATATGTTTAAATGCTGAATTTGATAGAAAGAAAGAGGTTAAGTGATGAAGTTAATTTTAAGAGAATATTGGTTTTGAAAACCGTTAAAAAAGTTATATATTGAAATTCAACCGGGGGATACGAGGAAGTCACTTAACAATGATACTAAGATTGGTTTAAATAAGGTAATGATTTATTATTGTTTTTGGATTTTTTGGAAAATCAATTAAAAATTGAAAAGAAACAAAACAAAAGCCTGGGGCCTGGCTGAGTTAAATGGCACCCGAGGCTGTAACTTGTGTTCCCTGCTATGGAAACAGAATGCAATACTAGAAAGTGTGCTCTTCTTCTGTATTGTGCATTTGACAACTTTATCACCCTCACAGACGCAGGAGGTGATGGTTAAGATGATGGAGGCACTGACAAAGCATTTTTCTCCAAAGAAATACTCTGATTTTGAGACGTATAAGTTCCAGCAGGCTAGACAGAAGGAAGAAGAATGCATGAATGAGACACCTACCTGTTTCCTAGGAATTCAACAAGATTGATAGGGTGCTGCAAGCTAATATATTTCAAGGATGCCTCTGCCCATGCCTCAAGAGGCTACTATTGAAGAATGCTTTACTGCAGATTCTTTACTGTTCACATAAGTCTTATCCTGCTTTAACCAGATTCCTAAAAGCTGTTGTTCTAAATAATATGGACAGGTCAAATGCAGGACAAATGCGAACATAAATAAAATGCACTAAGAATGTAAAAGCAAGGCATACATGACACCCCCGGTCAAACAGGTTTTGCAGACATTTGAAACAAACAAACAAAGCCTGTACCCTATTGTTCACAGCAGGCATGGCCAAACTTTGCCCTCCAGCTGTTTTGGGATTACAATTCCCATCATCCTTGACCACTGGTCCTGTTAGCTAGGGATGATGGGAGTTGTAGTCCCAAAACAGCTGGAGGGCAAAGTTTGGCCATTCCTGGTTCACAGACTGCAAGTCCACAAAGCAGACAACTATCTGTCACATCATCCCCACCTATGGGTGTTTCGTGCTCCTAGTATCAAGGCAACACTAAGGTGGCAATCCTATAGCAAGATCTGCTAGGAAAGTGGCCACTTTTGTGGTAAAGTTCTCTAGCCTCAGGAAAATATATTTGGAATTGATTTCAGACAACTCTGATGGAGATTCCGAGTTCTCTGGGTAGAAATTCATTTTGACATGTAAATCTATTTTTTTATTTCATTATAGTAGTGTTAAACAAATACAAAATTCTGTGCCGTGTATACTTATGCAGCATTTTAAATGCATTTTTTAAAATGTGGAGTTTGTATGCATTTTATATTGTTCTCTTTTGATATTGCCTGCAGTTTAATTCAATAAATACTATTCTACTCTGTTCTTATCTATGAAACTAAGCATGCTACCTTTATTAGCTAATCCACTAGCCTTCCTCTGAATTCCTTATCCAAGCCATCTGTTATTTTCTCTCGAGTTTGGGAATGTGCCACAGGTGCATTATGAGGAAAAGTTCTGACCGCATTCATGACTCTAAACTGACTTCATGGAAGCCTTTGAATTACTTATCTAAATCATTTGTTTTTGGTTTTCCAATGTAGGCAGGTACTGCAGGTGTAAATGAGGGAAAGTCCTGACCTGAATTAAAAAGGGCAGAGATAAAATCATGACAGAGATTCATTCTCATCTTAGCTTGATTCAGTCCCCTGAAGGAGGCATACAAAGCACCATCCAACCACCTTAGGGACTCCACTCTGGATTTGTGTAGCACTTACTCCTTATCCTTTTCTTCTCCCAAAGACATCCAGCAAGGCAGCAGAGGTTTTGGATCAGAGTTTTCCTTCTCCTACATGGACTACCCAAGTTGGCAAGCCCCATCTGCCCCACACTTCCCTCTACAGCTTGCGCAGAAACTGCCTTCTTGACCATTAGAACCTCTTTTGGCCTTGTCCACCCCCGTATAGTCAAAGCTATGGTTTCCCCAGTAGTGATATATGGAAGTGAGAGTTGGACCATAAAGAAGGCTGATCACCGAAGAATTGATGCTTTTGAATTCTGGTGCTGGAGGAGACTCTTGAGAGTCCCATGGACTGCAAGAAGATCAAACCTCTCCATTCTGAAGGAAATCAGCCCTGAGTGCTCACTGGAAGGACAGATCCTGAAGCTGAGGCTCCAATACTTTGGCCACCTCATGAGAAGAGAAGACTCCCTGGAAAAGACCCTGATGTTGGGAAGGATGGAGGGCACAAGGAGAAGCGGACGACAGAGGACGAGATGGTTGGATAGTGTTCTCAAAGCTACCAGCATGAGTTTGACCAAACTGCAGGAGGCAGTGGAAGACAGGAGTGCATGGCATGCTCTGGTCCATGGACACGACTAAACGACTAAACAACTAAACAACAACTCAATCCACTGGAGCCTATCTTCACATCCAGGGGAAGTCCTTAGCTCATCAAGGGTTTAGGTAAAGGTAAAGAACCCCTGGACGGTTAAGTCCAGTCAAAGGCGACTATGAGGTGGGGAGCTCATCTCGCTTTCAGGCCAAGGGAGCTGCCATTTGTCCACAGACAGATTTCTGGGTCATGTGGCCAGCATGACTAAACCGCTTCTGGCACAACGGAACACTGTGACAGAAACCGGAGTGCACGGAAACGCCACAGCAGAACCTATTTATCTACTTGCACTGGTGTGCTTTCGAACTGCTAGGTTGGCAGATGCTGGGACAGAGCAACGGGAGCTCACCCTGTCATGGGGATTCAAACCGCCAACCTTCTGATTGGCAAGCCCAAGAGGCTCAGTGGTTTAGACCACAGCACCACCCGTGTCTGATCAAGGCTTTGAGACCTATCAACTGCTCTCACCTGGTTCAGCCAGCTGGCCAGAACAGTTCCCAGGATGTAGCCACTGTCACATGTGATCAGCTTCCAGGAGCCACAGGTGCGAACTGAATTCAGGGTGGGAACCTTCCCAGGAGGAACACAACATGCCCCCTACTAATGCTGCTACCCCTCCCTTAACACCCCATAGGATGTTGATATCTCAAACATTACATGTACTACTGCGGGTGGGTGGGGGGTGTTGGCAACAGCTCCTTAACCCTGTTTACTTTCTGCTTGCGTTTATTATCCAGACACGGCTGTCAACCCTGAAGCAGCAAGGGGGCACTTGAAGTGGAGAACTGGTGGGTAGAGAAGCAATTAAGCACAGAGAGACACATTTGCCTGTGCACATCGCTCCAGTGCTCTAGCTTTGACATCTCCCTCCTTTGACATCCAACTTTTGTTACAAACATATGCATGTAGTACAGCGTGAAATTGTGCCTTGAGTGGAAAAGGTGGAACCAAGTGGATGGCTGGAAAACAATGTAATGGCAGGAACCCTTTTTATCAACATACTTAGACAAGTGTGCCTAGCCTACAGATTCCTTCATTCCAACGTAGAAGGCCTTGACTTGACTGGTGCATTTTTTACCCTGGTTTTGTATCTCTGGGAACACAAATCAGTTTACAAGAAAGAGGCATCCTTGAATTTTGTAATAAGAGACTGGAAGGAGGGTTCCTGATATATTCTACATTTTTATCCTAATTTATGTATCCTCCTTATTTGCTTTCACTTGCTTTATGCAGGGCAGACAGTATATTTTATATCATGGTCTGGCTCTTGAGTTTTCTTCCAACTGTAGAAAGCACCACATCAATTTAAAATGATTATATAGTGTCATTTGAGCCCTTATGGGACCAATCTACCAGCATCATTCCAAATCTGACCTCTATATCTTTACAGACCGATCTGTTCCCTGTCTTTCTTCTCAAAACCTCCACAGCTTGACATGCTGCCTATATTTATTCCCAGTTCTGGGAGCTCAGCCAAGAGGAAGACATGGTAGTGATGCATCACTTTTTAGAGTATTCATAGGTTTTCAAACACATCATCTATATAATGCTAGTTACAAAAAAGCCTGTAAGGTATATCCCCCAAATTTGCTTGCATATGATTATTCAAGTTCAAGACCGAGACTCAGAATTCACACTCTTACGGTGTAATCCCACCATTTCAACTCAGAAGTAAGTCCTATAGAATTCAGTGGGGCTTGCTCCTCAGTAAGTGGAATTAGGATCTCATCCTTAGTCAATGTGGCGCCAACTCCAAGGGATGAGAGCTTTCCATCAAGGCTGAAGTCAATCAAAGTTTGGATGACTATTTGTCATGGATGATTTAGTTGACATTCCTGTATTGCTGGGGGTTGGTCCAGAAGGAGCGTCTCCACCCCCATCATTCTGCCCGGATGCTGAGGTCCAGCGCCGAGGGCCTTCTGGCGGTTCCCTCATTGCGGGAAGCAAAGCTACAGGGAACCAGGCAGAGGGCCTTCTCGGTAGTGGCGCCCGCCCTGTGGAACGCCCTTCCAGCAGATGTCAAAGCGATAAACAACTACCTGACATTCAGAAGACTACCTGACATTAAGGCAGCCCTGTGATATTTTACTGTATTCTTGGTTTCTATGGAAGCCGCCCAGAGTGGCTGGGGAGGCCCAGCCAGATGGGCGGGGTATAAATAATAAATGATGATGATGATGATGATGATGATGATCCTCAGGGTCCCTTCCAACTCCCCAATTCTATGATACTATGAAACTACTCATCAAACTTCTGGGCACTAGAGATGGGGCCTTTTCAGTGGTGTTTCAATATCTCTGAAACTTTCTCTGTCCCGAAAGAAGTACCCAAATGCCTTGGGAGTTGAACGTTCAGGCTCCCGAACAATCAAAAACCAGAATTGAGAGTTCTGGTTTTCGAACATTCTTTTGGAAGCCGAACATCCAGCGGGGCTTCTGCGGCTTCTGACTGGCTGCAGAAAGTTCCTGCAGCCAATTGGAAGCTGTGTCTTGGAAGTCGAACGGACTTCCAGAACGGATTCCATTTGGCTTCCAAGGTACAGACAAGGGATGTCTGTTTAATCGTATATTTGTTAGCTTTTCAAAACAACCTTAAACATGCTTTCATTTTAACTTGCGTTTTGGGGGGAAAGTGTTCCACTGGGCACAGAGTCGCCTGTGCAAACTCAAAACATATCTAAAGGGTCACCAGGTGCTAAAATTATAACCCTTTCGCATAAATGATGATATGATGATAATGATTAATCATTAAATTGCAATATGATCCAACCTACTTTAAAAGTGGCAATCCTGGAAAGAAAGTCACTGTTGCTGTTTTTTTCACTTTATAAACGCAAAATTATTATTGAACAACATCAGAGCAGGCATTGCCAAACTGGATTTAACTCATACACTGCCTCAAAAACAAAGATTTTAAGGGGAATTCCCAGTGCACCAGAAGAGATTAGGAAATGCTGTTTGTGCTTCAAGTATCTGATCCCCGCTTGGGGAATAAAGACACATGGACACAGAATGTAAGGTTAATGGGCAAGAAAAGGCCACAACTTTATTGATTACAGCATGTGAGAAAGTATTGGCTTAGGCACTGGACCATGGAAGATTTGACTCCACCTACTCGAAGAGGGGTGAGTCTGAGGAGGGGTTAACCACCAGTAGGGGGAGCCTGTTGATGCTAATACAACTATAGGCTCTCTCCTGATGTCACCGAGGGTCGTGCCATGGCCCCCCGCCACACGGGCATCGGACAGGATCCACGACCGCCGGATTCCTTTAATGGAATACCCAAAATTGAAGGGGTAGGCGATGGCCACACCTTGCCCTTCCACACACCAACAACACATTCCAATGCCTAACCACCAAATACCACGAAAGTTGTGACGATTGCTACGAGGTAGGCAAAAAAAAGCCAAGAGGCCGGTGCCAATTTGCCAGTTGGAAAAAAAATCCTACCAGGCCTCCTGGGCAACCAGGGGGACCAACCATAGGTCCATAGCAAAGTCAGGAGAAAAACTAAGCCCTAAAGGGAGTGGTGGGTGGGTGACTCGAGGTGAAAAGTGAGCGCAGTGAGGCAGAATGGCTGGCACGGCTGCATTTTGGGCAGCAAACCACGCCCCCACCGAGCCTCCCGGATAGGTGCCAAACCGGGGGCGTGGCGCACCAGCCATGAGGATAGGGCAGGGGACAGAATGCCCCCTGCATGATGCGGGAATCATCTCCCGCTCACAACACCTCCCCTCTGGAAGGAGGAGAGGCCTTCTTTACTTCTTCAGAAAGCTGTTATGGTTGAAAAGGGAAGAATGCAGGGCAGCAGTCCCCTACACTAACCTGTTGTCCCCCAGTGTGGTGCTGAACATCTTTCCGTCACCAGTGTTTGAATATGATTCAGCCACCAGTTTATCTGTTCTCTGTAGGGTGAAAGGGGAAGTTACCATCTTGTTGTTTGCCTCAGGCTACACAATGTCTTGGGCTGGCCCTGCTGGAAGGAAATGTGGTAGCCTCCTGCTTTTGAGATTTGGGGTGGTATCCTTGATGTCTTTGACTCCTTTTGCTGCTGTGCTCAAGTCTGCCAAAGTGCCCCTCTCCAAAATTTGGCAGCATTCGAAAAGGGTGACAAAGCTGAGGAAGGCGTTTCTGATCAGGCCTACTTTGCATGGTTTTGAAATCAGAACTTCTAATGGAAAGTTGCACTTTCGTGATATTCCATGGGGATTTGCTGTTGTCTCTAGGCCTTTCGAAGTGATGGAGTTACATTAGGATAATGGCTGTTTCTGTTTACACCAGGGGCTTAAATAATCACTCAGTGCCTAAGTAATTATCATGTGAGGCATTTAACACTCAGCCTCTTTAGAGGTGATGTCTTTGGGAGTCTGCTGAACAGTATGCCACCACTTAACCATTCATAGGCTGTTAGCGCCAGGAAGAAAGACATTTAGAAGCTTCAGTCAACAATGAAGAGTTCTTCAAAAGAATGGAGAATTGGTTGACAAATGACTCTTTTTAAAATAGTGTTTCTTATAAAACATCAGAAATAGTAATACATAAGCTTGTAGAGCATCCAGAGATTTATAATTTCAGTGTGCTATCAAAGCATTTTTTTTTCAACAAAGGTGTTTGGGTGTGGCTCTTTAATATCAAATATATCAATTTTGCCAGAAATGGTACATGCCGTTGCAACTCATTCCCACAACCAAAACATTTGGAAGAACCAACAGAATAAACGTCTACCTCCTACTTTTTGGTCACCACCTGACTAATAATAATAATAATAATAATAATAATAATAATAATAATAATATATTATTTATACCCCGCCCATCTGGCTGGGTCCCCCCAGCCACTCTGGGCGGCTTCCAACAAAACACTAAAATACAATAACCTATTAAACATTAAAAGCTTTCCGAAACAGGGCTGCCTTCAGATGTCTTCTAAAAGTTTGGTAGTTATTTTTCCCTTTCACATCTGGTGGGGGGCGTTCCACAGGGTGGGCGCCACTACCGAGAAGGCCCTTTACCTGGTTCCCTGGGCACTGGACCTTTATTGTTAGAAGTCAGACCTGCCAGAATAAACAAATATTTCCAAATCATCACGTTTCCCCAGCAATTGCTAGCAATGGCATGTTGCCAAAAACACAGGTCAGAGGCCTGGACTTAGCATATCTTGAAATGTATACTAACCAAGAATGTGCTTAGCACAGATTATAAGTGAAATTGTTTGGGGAGTTCCCTTCTATTCTAATACCATGATAAACTAACAAAGGAAAGCCAAGTTCCTGTTCAACAACTGTTGACTTCAAATTAAAATCTTTTGCGGTTACTGCCAATGTGAGTACATAGCAATGCATCTCATGTGATTGTGGTAAGGTGGAATGCCAGTTGAACCAGTCTCAGGCTATTCATCACTGCCCTGCCTCATCACTGGCCTAATGAAAGTCACTATAGGAAGTGTAGAAAGTTTGGGTATTTGTTTCCTACCCGACAATCAGATGTGTGACCAAGAGGCGAACCAAGAGGCTCCCTGACCAAGAGGCTGTCTTGAATCTTGATTCCTAGCCAAATTGGTGGTCACCTATGGAGCTCCTGCCCATAAAAAAGTGTTCCCAGGGCTTTGTTGTTGTTTAGTCATGTCCGACTCTTCGTGACCCCATGGACCAGAGCACGCCGGGCACTCTTGTCTTCCACTGCATCCCGCAGTTTGGTCAAACTCATCTTTATAGCTTCGAGAACACTATCCAACCATCTCGTCCTCTGTCATCCCGTTTTCCTTGTGCCCTCCATCTTTCCCCACATCAGGGTCTTTTCCAGAGAGTCTTCTCTTCTCATGAGGTGGCCAAAGTATTGGAGCCTCAGCTTCAGGATCTGTCCTTCCAGTGAGCACTAAGGGCTGATTTCCTTAAGAATGGAGAGGTTTGATCTTCTTGCAGTCCCTGGAACTCTCAAGAGTCTCAACCAAAACTCACCAGAACTCAGTTCTGTCACTTCTCAGGTGGGCACCATTGCCATTCTAAGAGAATGAGAGAGGCATTCATGGTTGTTTGGGCACCACTTTATATATATATATATATATATATATATATATATATATATATATATATATATATATATATATATATATATATATAAAATAGCACTGAGTGTTCCTTACCCTTCTCTTTGCCTTGGCTCTCCTGGGACCATGTAGGTCCACATTTTAGACCTTTCTGGGTCTAGCTTGGTGTCCCCTGGCTTCCATGAGATGGCAAAACAATGAAGTGTTTGTAAGAAATAAAAATGTTGGTTTTTCATATTTTTGATAAAATGTCAAAAGAGGTAAAAACAACAACCAATAAACCCCTAAATCATAAATTGACCCATCCACATCCATAGTACAGTGGTACCTCAGGTTACATACGCTTCAAGTTACAGACTCCGCTAACCCAGAAATAGTACCTCGGGTTAAGAACTTTGCTTCAGGATGTGAACAGAAATCTTGCTCTGGCAGCGCGGTGGCAGCAGAAGACCCCATTAGCTAAAGTGGTGCTTCAGGTTAAGAACAGTTTCAGGTTAAGAATGGACCTCCAGAACATATTAAGTACTTAACCCGAGGTACCACTGCACTAGCATATCCACAAACTTTCAATTATTTATTTTGTATACCACCCTAGACCCATAGATTTCAGGACAGTTCACAACATAAAATCCTCAAAATCCATAATAAAAACAAAAACAAAGACAACCCAATTATGCCCCCTTCCACAACACATCTTAAAAGGGCATTAGATGTTTACTAGCAGAATTTGGCTTCAAAAGCCACAATGTATTGTCACACATATAGATAAACACATGCTGCTCCAAGTACAGTGGTACCTCGGGTTAAGAACTTAATTCGTTCCGAAGGTTCGTTCTTAACCTGAAACTGTTCTTAATGAGGTACCACATAAGCTAATGGGGTCTTCCATTGCTGCCGTGCCACTGGCATGCGATTTCTGTCCTTATCCTGAAGCAAAGTTCTTCACCCGAGGTACTATTTCTGGGTTAGCGGAGTCTGTAACCTGAAGCGTCTGTAACCCGAGGTACCACTGTATATGGATTAAAGACTTAGCTAAAATTAAGCTATTGAGCTAAAAACCATAGCACCTTCTCCCCCATTTCTAGCCTATCTGCCTTAGTAAAAAGGTAAAGGGACCTCTGACTGTTAGGTCCAGTCGCAGATGACTCTGGGGTTGCGGCGCTCATCTCGCTTTACTGGCCAAGGGAGCCAGCATACAGCTTCCTGGTCATGTAGCCAGCATGACTAAGCCGCTTCTGGCGAACCAGAGCAGTGCACAGAAATGCCGTTTACCTTCCCACTGGAGCGGTACCTATTTATCTACTTGCACTTTGACGTGCTTTCGGACTGCTAGGTTGGCAGGAGCTGGGACCGAGCAACAGGAGCTTACCCTGTCGCAGGGGATTCAAACCGCCGACCTTCTGATTGGCAAGCCCTAGGCTCTGTGGTTTAACCCACAGCGCCACCCATGTCCCAATTTTCCTTATGTAGTATCAAATAATTTAACACCCCTCTTTTTAATTCACATTAAAAATGACACCTTATACAGTTTTACTTTGCAGCTTTTTTCAATTCGCGCAACCCATTTTCTGCATGCAGCATCTTGTGAGAACACCAGCTACTACATTTTCAGTTGCACCACGCACAATTTTAATTACTTTTTCATCAAGTAAATTTTTAATATAGTGGTATCGAACATCCATATGTTTTGTTCTCTTAATTGATTTTTCTGACTCAGCCGTGTTACTGCAAGCTTGATTATCCTCATAAGCTTAAATCAGTTAACAATAAACTTTGAGAAACTTTGAGAACCATTAAGAAAAACCCTACCAGAACAGGCCAAAGACCAGATACAATCAATTAAAACTAGACACCACAGGCTTATAATAATAATATTTTTTTATTTATACCCCGCCCTTCCCAGTTCAGAAAACCAGGCTCAGGGCAGCTAACAACAAATTTAAAACACTTAATTGATGCTGCAAAAAAACAGCATAAAATACGGTATAAAACATGAATAACAATAAAATCAAAAATCATTTTAGGGGGGAAATTCATCTAATAAATATTAGATGATCACCAGAGCTAGCTGGCTAAATAATTCTATTTGGGCCAGCAAGGAGATCAGGGGAGAATTATCTGTGGGATTCCACGCTAATCTCACACCCTGGAACACTCTCCTTGCAGATGTCAAGGAAATAAGCAACTATCTTACTTTTAAAAGACATCTGAAGGCGCCCTGTTTAGGGAAGTTTTTACTGTTTAATGCCGTATTGTGTTTTTAACATTCAGTTGGAAGCCACCCAGATGGGTGGGGTATAAATAATTCTTTCTTTCTTTCAAAAAACACAAAGAGGCAGGGAGTGGAGGGGAAATAAAAAATAAAATTCAGACACAAGGTTTTGATCAGCTTTTGCATAGTTCAGTGGTCGGAGGTGCCCTTGATGTGGGCAAATTCATGAGCATGAGCATGAGGATGAAGATGATGATGATGATTTATTTATACCCCGCCCATCTGTCTGGGTTTCCCCAGCCACTCTGGGCTGATCCCAACAGAATATTAAACAGAACAAAATTTCAAATATTAAAAACTTCCCTAAACAGGGATATCATGAACTGGCAGGACAATGGGGAAGAGGAGGAAGAGGATCCCGGCGAAGGGTGTAGCTGGAACTGAGATACACCTGTGGAAGGAGAGGCTGGTGTAGGAAGTACTCACAGGGGGACGGAAGGTGGCAAGGGGGATGGAGGTCAGTGCACATCACCAGAGCCAGAGGAGCCCCTGTCCCCACGAACACAGTGGGTTCTAAGGCATAGGGAGCAGCAGGAATGGCACAGTAGGAGGCTGAGGCAGGTAAGAGCCTACAGCCCAGCTCCCTAGCTGGCCAGGTGGAGCTTGCTAGCTCTGGGATGTAGGGATGTGATACCTCAGCTGGAGTAGGCTTGGAACAGGTGAGGGTCACCTGCCTCATCCAGCCCTGCAATTAGCAGGCAAAGTATAAAAGGGGAGCTGAGCTGAGGTTCTGGGTCTGCTCAACTGCCCATGTTGGTGAACCTCAGCTTGGATGCTTCAGGATCTCTGAAGGACTGTGCTTCGGTTTGGACTTTGGACACACAGCTTGATCCTGGACTGGGGTCTTGGTATACTGACTTGCTGCCAGTCGGCTAGGGTTTTAGGATGCATATTGTGCTGGTCCCAGGGGGGATGAGGTATTATTACCGTAGGCCAAGATCAACAGGGAGCCGGGCAGGTCAGCAGGAACGGAGGTAGGGCAGAAGCAGGAGTCCAGGTGGGGAAGCAGGAACACTGGTAAGGCAGAAGCAGGAATCCAGGCGAGGAATAGGCACACCGGGAGTGCCAAACAAGGACTGGGTAAAGCAGATACTTCACAACGACGTTGCTCCCGCAACCTGAGACCGGGCTGCCTGACCTTTATCTTCTTCTAAGGCCGGGGGCGGTCCCGGCCCCCGGAAGCCCCGCCTCTCTTGGCCTTAAGGCGAGCACTCCTCCTGGGAGACACCAGTTCCCTTCGCCTCTCTGCCCTAAGCCTCTGCAGATCAGGAGAGGCCGAAGGGTTACTGGGTCCTGGAGGAGGCTCACCTGTAGCCACTGAGTCTTCCAGCACCTCTGGGGCCTGAATGATTTCACCTGGTGCCTGCTCTTGAGTTTCCTCAGCAACTAGGCCTTGCCCCAGTTCAGCCGGCCCTGGAGGCGGGGACTCCTGTGCCGGCTGGGGTTCCTCCGGATCGCTCTCAGACTCGGAATCCCAGGCCATCACACATATATTTTGAATGATCTTTCATGTCTCCTTCCTCTTCCTTGCCACCCGCTCTGTAGTAATACACTAAAAAGAGGAAATGCTCTTAGTTTTTTATGTACTGTGCTGGGCCCAGGGGGTAACCCAAGCAACGCGGTCCAGGTCTGGTCCCAAATCCAAGGATTCCGCGAGGAATCAGTCCGACAGGGCCAAGGCAGGAAACCAGGCACAGGGTCTCAGGCAAGTTCTAGCAAACAGCAATGTTGCCCCCGCAACCTGGGGTGGGGTCTGACAGCCTTTTATCTTCGTCGGGGTAACGACCAGTCCTGATTCCCCAGTGACTCACCTCCCTGTCTTGCCCGAAGGCAAGCACTCCTCCTGCGAGTACTCAGGTCTCTCCTTCTCTCAGACCTTAGTCTCTGCAGCTCGGGAGATGTCTGTGGGTTACTAGATTTGGAGGCCACCTCAGCCTCTCTGGACCCAACTGATAGGGAGCAGCTGTAAGTGATTGCCCAGCTGAAGGCAATGAAGTAATCCCCGCATCTGGAGCCAGGGCAGGCTCAGGCCCCTGACTTGGCCCAGCTGGTGCTTGTTGCAGGGGAACCTGTGCAGACTGGGGCTCTTCAGAATCAAGCCCCAGACTAGGTTCAGATTCCGCCTGAGGCAAAGGATCCGGTGCGGACTGAGACTCCTCTGGTTCCGAGTCCGAGCCTGAGTCCCAGGCCATCACATGTACTACACAAATGGTACATTTTGTCAATTAGACAAATGGTCAGGACTGTGTGTTGGGAAATGACACAAGATGTGTCAACTTGTATTAAAGCTGAAGAGTTTGCCCAGGGAGAAACAAGACGGAAAGAGGAACCTTCATCCTTCCTAGACTGTTTTTCTAACCTAACCACTGACCTCTTCTAAATTGCTAGACTATTCTCAGGGTTGTTGATCTGACTTCCTGCTTCCCCTCCCTGCTTTCTCACACTCTTACTTCTGAAGCAGAGAGGAGAGGCTGCATCTTGCTTTTGTTCGTCTCCTGCAGAGATCAAACAGCAAACATGGCTGCTTTGTATCCTCAACGTTGCTAAAACTTGGAATTCTTTACTATCCAATACCGTGGTACCTTGGGTTACAGACGCTTCAGGTTACAGACTCCGCTAACCCAGAAATAGTACCTCAAATTAAGAACTTTGCTTCAGGATGAGAACAGAAATTGTGCACTGGTGGTGCGGCGGCAGCGGGAGGCCCCATTAGCTAAAGTGGTACCTCAGGTTAAGAACAGTTTCAGGTTAAGAGCAGATTAAGTTCTTAACCCAAGGTACCATTGTATGTATTTATTGTAATAAACATAACTTTTTATTTTCCATACTTAAAGGCTCGGAGTGATTGCCTTACTACTAAAGGGTGCTCAGCAGCAAGTGTTCAGAATACAACCTTTGCAAAGTTATTCAAAGTGATGTTTGCCCTGATTTGTGTATTGCTTGTTATAATAGTCTCTTAGGTACAAGCAGATCTAGGCAACTTTGGAATATGCCATCTAAAAATGAGATCCTCATTCATAATTTTAGTATTTTTACAGGGCCGGAACTAAGATCTCTTAGATGAGGTAACTGAGTAATTTGCTGGACCCAGAACTCAAATTGTTGACATCCTGGCCTGTTTTAGCTCTTTGGAAAGCATCAATAAATATAAATTGGTAGCAAACAGTTGGTGGGAAAAAGGAATCCAAGGATTTCATCATTAAAGGAAGGGTGGAGTGATAACTTCTTGTAAAAGCAACAGAGGAACAACATAGTGGTTCAAATAGAGTTTATGGATAGCTTTTAGTGGCTAGCGGGGGAAAGTATTATCTCATTAAAAATACTGAAGCATAACCAAGGCTTGCATTTTTGTTTTTTTAACCAAGCTTATTATGGCAATGTGCATAAAAGCTGATTTGCCTACTGGCACAGCGCCTTTACAATAATCAAAACAACTCCCAAGTTCCAGCTAAAACAAACTTGGTTAAGGAAAACATCAACAACTTCCAAGAAAATAGTGCATCTCCATTTTTAAAAAATGATATGCTCCTTGCCCGCATTTCATCCATTTGCTGCACTTACTGGAAGAGAAGGAAAACAGATCCTGCAAAGAATGAGGTCTGTATCCGATGAGGCTAAAAATGGCAGCAAAGATCTCTGGAACAATGTAATACCGATGTCAGTATTACAGCTCATAGCAGATCTTGAACTGGTGACCGGGCATTGATGCAACCAGTTTGTTAGTGTCAAGTGTTAGCCAAAGGAAAAAAACAGCAAGGATGTCAGGCACACAAACCGAGGGAGTCCCCTTGCACCAATAAGACAGAACCAGGCAGGTGTGGCACTGTGCTCTAAACCACTGAGCCTCTTGGGCTTGCTGATCAGAAGGTCAGCGGTTCGAATCCCCACAATGGAGTGAGCTCCCGTTGCTTGGTCCCAGTTTCTGCCAACCTAGCAATTTGAAAGCATGCCAGTGCAAGTAGAAAAATAGGTACCGCTGTGACAGTGTTCCGTTGCACCAGAAGCGGTTAAGTCATGCTGGCCACATGACTTGGAAAGCTGTCTGTGGACATACGCCAGCTCCCTCGGCCTGAAAGCGAGATGAGCGCCGCAACCCCATTAGTCGCCTGTGACTGGACTTAACCATCCAGGGGTCCTTTAACTTTACCCTTTTTAAATTACACATTGACCCCTAAAAAGGCTTTTGGGAGGGATTTGCTTGCTGGTTTCAGAATTTAAAACCAGACTACATGTTACTGTAAGAGCCAAGTGCATGAGATTTGGGGTCCCAAGTCATGTAAGAGTTTATAGTTTAAAATTGGCACATAAAACCAGGCTCATATTGGTTGCTTGTGCAGCCAGAGCAGAAACAATGTGATATGTTGGGATTGTGTGATCCCCAGTGACACTGGCCATACATGATACATTACTGAACTATTTAATACTGGACAGAGGGTTTTTTCATATTAGCTTGGTCATGATCACTACAGATGCTAACAGCAGTCACGAAATTAAAAGACGCCTGCTTCTGGGGAGAAAAGCAATGATAAACCTAGACAACATCTTAAAAAGCAGAGACATCACCTTGCCAACAAAGGCCCGTATAGTTAAAGCTATGGTTTTCCCAGTAGTGATGTATGTATGTGAGAGCTGGACCATAAAGAAGGCTGATCGCCGAAGAATTGATGCTTTTGAATTATGGTGCTGGAGGAGACTCTTGAGAGTCCCATGGACTGAAAGAAGATCAAACCTCTCCATTCTGAAGGAAATCAGCCCTGAGTGCTCACTGGAAGGACAGGTCCTGAAGCTGAGGCTCCAATACTTTGGCCACTTCATGAGAAGAGAAGACTCCCTGGAAAAGACCCTGATGTTGGGAAAGATGGAGGGCACAAGGAGAACGAGACGACGGAGGATGAGATCTTTGGACAGTGTTCTCGAAGCTATCAACATGAGTCTGACCAAACTGTGGGAGGCCATGGAAGACAAGAGTGCCTGGCGTGCTCTGGTCCATGGAGTCACGAAGAGTCGGACATGACTAAACAAACAAAAAAGAAGCAGAAATAACATTTATGCATAAAGTCATATTGATAAGATGCCTCTCGGTTGTATGGATTCTTGCAACATTATGGTAGAAATGGATTAGTTGAGCTCTGTTTGTTGCTTTTCCTATCCTTTTACGAAAATGAAAAAGTTAACACAGCCCAACAATCCACCAACAAGCCAAAGAGCTATCCTTGCTCACCATACACAAACTACCTGCATATCACAGATGTTTACTAAACCATATGTCAGGCCTATGCTGAACTCAGGTATTTTGTTTGACCATACACTGAAGGTGAGCAAACCTTGATACACACCTCTCCCCTCCCCTCTCCCCTCCTGCTGCTACCAACTTATTTCATTTTACTTTAGTTTGTGTTTGCTGTGTCCATATAAACTGAAAACATTCAATAAAACATTTTAGGAAAAAGAAGAGAAAGGGAGTACAGGAGAATGGTCCAAACATATCTAGTGGTTGTTTTCATCAATGATTATAAACTATGATTTATTGTTCAGTGTATGAGCCTGGGCATATCCCCAGGCTGATGAGCTTCTTCCTTGCCTTCTTTTCCTTTTCTGACATGGGGGTGAGGAGATTGGAAACTTTTGTTACTGTTTTTGTCTAACCACTATTTGCAAGTGATAAATAGATTAGATTAATGAAGGACTGCTATCTTTCCCATGAATACTGATGGAGGAAGATTGATAATAACGGGCACTGCAAACAGTTTGGTGGACTCAACTCCTGGGAGCAGAGAATTTCAGGCATGGGATAAAATTTGCAAAATTCAGGAATGAACTATCTGCAACCATTCTTCAGAAACTTAATCCACAGATGCATTTTGCCATAAGAACCAGTGTTTGAAAGATCCCTGTGGGTCTCTCCAAGAGTGTTCGTCATACATCTTCTAGCAGCAGGATTTAAAATGTAAATAAACCAGTAAGCCAGGGACTTGTTTTGAACAACTGGCACAGCTGAGCTGTTGAATCGTTCAACCTTGGCTGTGGTCAGGTTGGCAACCCAACAAACTGGATATCTAATTTTAAAAAGGGCTAAGCAAATGTAATGATCGACAGGCAGGCACATTGTGGGTTGTTATATTAACTGCAGGATATGCTTTATTTTAATGCCAAGGGTGTTCCTTAAATGTTCCAGGCGCTCAAAGAGAGCAACAGGAAACACAGCGCATCATGTGTTCCCATTTTTATTCCCTCTGCTGTTGTGGATGTCATCAGTAGTACTAAACATGCACCACAGTCAAAAACTAGGCTGTTGCTTCATCCCACAAAGTATGTCTAGTACAGTGGTACCTCGGGTTAAGAACTTAATTTGTTCTTAACCTGAAACTGTTCGTAACCTGAGGTACCACTTTAGCTAATGGGGCCTCCCGCTGCCGCCGCAGCATGATTTCTGTTCTCATCCTGAAGCAAAGTTCTTAACCTGAGGTACTATTTCTGGGTTAGCAGAGTCTGTAACCTGAAGCGTCTGTAACCTGAAGCGCCTGTAACCCGAGGTACCACTGTACAGTGGTGACCTTTTGCTGTGTAAAGTTTTGTATCCCTCCCTCTGCTCTCCCCATGTGCTAACCTAAATCAGTTCTGGGGTGGGCACAGAGGACTCGTGGGTAAAGGAGAGGGAGTGGACACTCCATTGTGCAAGTAGAAATCCTTAAACTGCTGGAAGTACAGTGGTGCCCCGCAAGACGAATGCCTCGCAAGACGGAAAACTTGCTAGACGAAAGAGTTTTCCGTTTTCGAGGTGCTTCGCAAAACGAATTTCCTATGGGCTTGCTTTGCAAGACGAAAGTGTCTTGTGAGTTCCTGCGGGTTTTTTTCCTTCCCCCCTTTTTTCTAAGCCGCTAAGCCGCTTATCCACTTATCCGCTAAGCCGATAAGCCGCTAAAAGCCGCTAATAGCGCTAATAGCGCTAATCCGCTAAGCCGTCAATGGGCTTGCTTCGCAAGATGAAAAAACTGCTAGTCGAAGAGACTCGCAGAACGGATTCTTTTCGTCTTGCGAGGCACCACTGTACTTCATTAGATGCCCCACTAGACTTCTGTGTACTCTGTTCTGAACCATATTGTGCTGTCTCCATATTATCTTACATTCTTTTGAACTGGGTGTAAAGTCCATCAGTTAAGGCCAAAGATACTATGATATATGCAAAGAATTACATGCCTCTGGTAAATGAAGAAGGAAGTGGAGATTGTGCTTTGTCTGCAGTTGCCTGCAGGTCAACAATGATAAATGAACTTATGATTATTCATGTACAAGTGATGGGAGGGTTTCTTGTTTTTGCTATTATTTGCTATTATTTGTGTTTTTATATTGTAAACCACTGTGTGATCTTTGGATGAAGGGTGATATAGAAATGTACCTAATAAATAAATAACATTGTGGTACATTGGCCACACATGTCAACGGGGATGTACGGATGCAGCCCGCATTGCAAGGTCCACTTACCTGTGCTATCATCTGTTTTCAAATGGACATACTGTGGGGTGCTGCAGAGTCAACCTGCAATGAGCCTTTGTTTTCAGAATGCAACCAATTGCTCCAAAAGCACTTTTCAGTTTCAGAAAATATGCAATGGTTCTAGATTGCAATTGAGCAATTTAGGGGAAAAAAATCACAAGTGCTTGGACTGACAATAAAATTATATATATAAATGGAAGGTAAATAGTTACATATCTATTAACTTAAAATGGACTGCTATTCTTTCTCTTCCCCTTTTTAAAGTTTTTCTTTTACTCTGTTTGTTGATCTGTGCAAACATCAGGTTTCTCAAAACATTTAAACAGAAAACTCTAGGCTTAAAATTTCTACCTTTACCTATTGTTAAAGAAATACATCTGGGTTTAGAAAATCTTCATTGTAACAACAGTAACATACTAAAGGAAGTAAAAATAAAGTTAAGAAAGCAATATCCCCAGCCATTTATGGTACCACAAATATCTGTCTGATCTTCTGCCTCCCTACCATGCTGACATGTCTAGTTAGCAAACATTGCAGAAGGACTGTTTGTTTTCATGTTCCGAGAAGGAACTCCCTTGGATAATTCTTAGGCCAAAACTAACGATAAACTTAATTTCGGCTGGCCAAAGTCTAGAGGAGGCTGAAGAAGTTAACCATAAAGCCAGATGGAATGAGGGGCTGGATATTGATGAAAAGTGAATTGAAGGGGGAGGAGAAAGCAAAGAACAGAGTAAGAGGACAGAAGACTCAAAAACTTCAAAGGGGAAAGAATGGGATATTTCAGCTTCTAAGACTTCAATCCAGTGCACCCATTCAGTTTAATGGATCTCAAACTTTGGGTAAACTTATTCAAGACTGGGCTGCTGTTAAGAGGTTTTTAAAAAAACAAAAACAGAATTACTACTTTTTTCATTTGTTCTCATTGAGATGTATTATACCTTTGCATCTCTCTTCCCCCAAAAGAATCATACAGAGATGGTAGGAATATTTTGGGGAAAGCAGATAATTCAATCTTCTCATTAGAAGAGTGATCCTGAGCCTTGCTTTTAAACACCAAATCTACTATTCTGAAAATATAGAACATCTATAGATGGTGGCAGAATTGGGGGGGGGGGAGGTAAAAGTTATTATTTCATTTTATAATGTATATAAAACAGAACGACTATAACGGACAAAAATTGGAAGATGAAATATGAAACCATAAAATAGGCACGCAGAATGAGTAGTTGCCTCATGGGTTAAAATAAAGTCCAGGTAAAGATTATCAGCATTTTCAGATCATCAGACATAGCCCCAGATTCACCAGGCTTGTGAATGACGAAGGCTAGTCTTGAGAATGATGCTTCCACTGTATATGTCATAAAGGAATGCCAAATCACATAAAAATGTTCATGGGGGTTCTAGTGCTTGTCGAATTCCTTGGCAAATTCTGAGCTGTTGGTACATCAAAATCTGAGATGCAAGAGAAGTAACTGGATATCTTCTATAGGCCTTTTGTGCGTCCCTGTGTGTACAGGGTTCCTTCATGCTGAATTGAAAGCACAATGATGTTCATTTTGCTGCCTGAACCAAAGGGCAACAATTAACTCTAAGACTTAAATGTTAAGTTCGTTGACCAGGAAATAAGTCCTACTGAATTCTGTAGAACTCAT
Source organism: Podarcis melisellensis (assembly GCF_964234715.1). Taxonomy (NCBI): domain Eukaryota; kingdom Metazoa; phylum Chordata; class Lepidosauria; order Squamata; family Lacertidae; genus Podarcis; species Podarcis melisellensis. Next base: position 81,122,673 of record NC_138538.1, on the reverse strand, counting down.
TTATGAATAAGCACACCTAGCAATAGGTAGTTGCTGCAATCTTGTGCACACTTCATTGAGATTATTTTTCAATGTATTTTTCCAAGGAAGCCTACACCATTGATTTGTTTAGATTGCTTTAATGCAGTTACTTTTAAAGGTGCTCGGGAACAATGTAAACGGTGGCTTTTAATTACAGATATGAGCCTAGGCAACAATTTTATTTTCAATTATCCCCAATTTAGTATTACATCTGAACCCAAAAAAACCCTGTGGTTAATATTAAGTTTCCTGAAACAAGCCAGCTTCATAAACCATGGTTTGAAATCGGCTTGTTTTAGTAAACCATAGTTCTAACTAACCACAGTTTGTCTGAGTTCAATGTAACACTACACTGCTGTCAGTAAAATGTAAACAAAAGCTGCTGATTTCATCCTCAGACATTCTGCATGGCTGTGTGTGCTATACTGAGGCTTGCATAGTCTTATAGCTTATCATTGCACTGTAACCATTCTTTGCTGTGACATCCAAATGCTGTCAGAGGTGGAATTGCACCCAATTTTTCCAAAGACATTCAACTTCCATTATAGTTCATCCATAAAAGCAGGCTCCTTGTCTCTACTTTGTTCTCCCACGTATTGAGACCACTCCCTGAATTTTGCAATCAATTGCCCCTTCAAGTCATGTGTGCACACAATACAGATACTCGTGTAAAATGTACATAACATTCATATATTAGTGAAAATAGCATATAAAAATACATTTTATCAGGGAAAACTGCTTTGCAAAAAAATAAGTATACTAGGCAAAAATTTTTTGGGGGGGGAATAAATCCACACTAACATTCTGATGAACTTTTAAAAAGGAAAGTTGCAAACTGCTATGTAAATGTGCAGAACTGAACTTTTGTGGGGAAATGATAAACTGAAAGACTGACAGATTTACCCATTCCTACCTGCTGTCTTCTGTAATTTTCTGCTGCTCCTTTACTGTTTTAGTGTTATACTTTAAGATTTATTTTAGATTACTTCGTTTTAAATTGTAAATACACGTTTTTATCCTTGCAGCCAGCTGCCTTGAGTTGAAATGTTTCAAATAAATAAGTACCGTACGTTAACGTGCAGCACCCAATACAGTGGTACTTCAGGTTACATACGCTTCAGGTTACATACGCTTCAGGTTACAGACTCTGCTAACCCAGAAATAGTACCTCAGGTTAAGAACTTTGCTTCAGGATGAGAACAGAAATCGTGCTCTGGCGGCACAGCGGCAGCAGGAGGCCCCATTAGCTAAAGTGGTGCTTCAGGTTAAGAACAGTTTCAGGTTAAGAACAGAAACGAATTAAGTACTTAACCCGAGGTACCACTGTACCTTGTTGACCTTATGTAAATGATGCAGGTCCCTTCCCCCAATAATATTCTCAGAAGAACTAAATAAGATGTCATGAACCATGTTTGGGGTTAGTGTTGGTGAAGAGCAAGGAATAGGTGTAAATGTTAGCAGCCCATATGGTAATATTTTGGAACCTCTGTAAAAATCTGGAATCCTTTGGGCAGCTTTTAGCCCAGTGCAATTCTGTTTGAGTTTTCTGGGAAATTCCCAATGAAAATAGCCACATATGTGAAGCGTGAAAGAGTGAAAGCAAACAGAGCAGGAAGGACAGAGGCAGTTGAGAAATTGGGGAAGTATTTTCTACTTCGTTTGCATAATTCTGTGCCAAAAGAAAAGGCTGATTGTGTGCATGTTGCAACAGGGTTAGAGGGGGAAGTGATTGGTGAAGTGAGAAGAAAAAGCTTAAGCAAGGCCATTCCTTGGCACAATCAGGAGAAGCTAAGTGGATGTAGCAGAGACTAAGAGGCAACCAGGCAGAATCCGTTTGCAAAGGGTGTCAACCCTTTGCAAGGCTCGGTAACGATGCCGCATTTGCTGAGCTATACTGCTCTGCTTCTGCTATGGATATGTTGCTCTGCGCAGAAGGGTAAGTAGTTGAATTTTAAACCGATGCAGAAAATAGATCTCAATGTTCAAACAATGTGGTTGATGCATCTGTATTTTACTTCTCTAAGGCTGCAATCCTAAATACTACTAATTCATTGGGATTTGGCTAGAAGAGTTGTACGAGTTCCAGATTCATTCCTTTCAGATTTCCATTGCGCAGTTAAAGATGTGAGTGGTTTGACTCAGCTGTAGTTTCAGGGATGCTTGAGAAGAGAGCTGTGCAGTGTGACCCTAAACACGTTTATTCAGAAGTATGTCCCACTAATTTCAATGGGTCAGTGGCGTAGCGTGGGTTGTCAGCACCCGGGGCAAGGCAAGTAATTTGCGCCCCCTAACCTGTGGATTTGCGCCCCCTAACTCTAACCCCCAGATGTTGCGCCCGGTGCGGCCGGGCCCCCCTGCACCCCCCACGCTACGCCACTGCAATGGGTTTTTCTCTCATGTAATTGTTCTTACCATCTTATCAAGGTGGGAGTTCTACTAGCATTCTAACCCACCCTTCCTCCAGAGCATCAGAAATGAAGACTTGGACCATATTAAGAGGCACTTTTGTGTGCATGCGTGGTGATGCTTGAGCCTCAGCTGTAAACCAGTTAGGAGTAAGTTCCGTTGAACACTCTGGATTGCAGCTGCAACTTCTGAGTAGACTGCAAATTCTACATTGTTAGTATGTACGAAATGGTAGAACCACCCAGCTGAAAATACTCCATATTAAGTAGAAACCAATTTTCCATCTCACTGAACTTTGAGAGTGTGTGTTGTTATGCACAACTGAAGTGTGAACAGAAAACAAGGAGGCTAAAAGCAGGTATATGGATCCAAGAAATTTAGCATAAACATAGAAGGGGAGAGGGTTTTGCATATTCATTTGCTTTGCAAAAAAGAAGAAGAAGAGGTGCATTTGATGTCATTGCTGAGGTTTTGTCTGCATAGGTATGATGACATAGGGCAGCATTTCTGCACCTTGAATGGTTGTATCAAAGAAGACATTCTTGTAGATGTAGCTTGTTATGGTTGGGGACTGCATTTGCTGAAAGGTGGAGAAGCAAATGGTACAACATATTGGAAATGTGGCTTAACACCAGCAGACTAATGTATGTATGGTGGTCATGCCCTGGTATATTCACCTTTTTTTGGATCCAGTTAAAGAGAGGCATTAATAAAGCAACAAAATGCTAAATTTGTGAAAGAATTGTGCTTTTCTTTTTTTGGGAAAACAAAATGCAAGCTTAAAATCAGTACTCATATCCGTTCCGTTACATTGCAATAACAGTGTCTCTTTTATATTTGTAGCGCACAATTTCACATGTAAATTGTATTTGTTATAAGAAAGCTACAGTTCTATGTACTAGCGGTGGGGAACATTTTGCCCTGTAACCCTGGGAAGCCACTATCAGTCAGTGTGGCCAGTGTTTCACAAACTTGGGTCCCTTGCTGTTGTTGGACTACAACTCCCATCATCCTTAGCTAGCAGGACCAGTGGTCAGGGATGATGGGAGTTGTAGTCCAACAACAGCAGGGGACTTAAGCTTGAGAAACACTGATGTCAACAATACTGAGCTAGATCGAACTACGACAGCTTACTATTCCATATTGTGTTAGAGTATTTTTCTTTAAAAAAGTATGCAAGCAGAAAAATATTTAGCAAGTATCTATTGCCACAGTTATTTCTAAAAATTAGTTACGATCCACCTTCTTAGCAATGAATGCTTATTCTGTGCATTCTTTAATAGCCCATCTTCAAAATATTTCTGTGTCACCGTGCACTTTGTATCACCTTGAGATGTTCTAACTAATTATTTTAGGGCTTATTGGTCACTATCTTAATGGGTACAAAATATTGATCAGATGCCATAGCTGCTATTATGCACTATGCAATGAACATGTATGTCCCAAAGCAGGGGATATGGTTAGGATGGGGGATAACCTTAGAAAAAATATTGTTTTGGCAAGCAAATTCCAGCTGGTCACTAATGTTTGGAAGTATTTCTCATACAATGTGACCCCCCCCCCACACACACACACTACACTGTGGTTTTTCACTGCCCCCACAGTTGGGGCCCACTCAAGTTATTGCCTGAGGTACAGCAGAAAATGGCATCTCTCCATAGTACCTAAGGCCAGTAAAGTTATTTTAGCATTGTATAAAAAAACCATAAACACTCTCCTCTACTCTGGGAAGGAAAATGGAACAACAATAAATTAAATAACTAACCATTTGCTACCTTTTCGTCGTGCCCAGTATTAGCCAGCACACTGTGCCAGACAATGGTGGTTACTGTGGGCATAGAGGGCCACTTTTGCATGTATTATGTGGCTGTTGCGTAGTCAGTGCTTGAAACCTTGTGAGCATCACTGGGTAGCCATTTTTGACAGCATTCCCATGGCAACTGTAATGTGTGAACCAGTCCTAATTTGTGCACTCTGCCTCCAACCTCTCTCTCTCTCTCTCTCTCTCTCTCTCTCTCTCTCTCTCTCTCTCTCTCTCTCACACACACACACACACACACACACACACACACACCACCAGCTAGAATATTCAGATCTTGCCTTGTAAATACCCTTATATTGCCACGAACTGCAAACCTCGATTGGAAGTCGACATTGGGCAAGAATGTAGTTAATCATTAGTTACGAGAGAGTCAGGCTATGCTCCTTTTTGTTAGTGCTCAAGTCCAATTCTTCATGCTGTGCTCCCAGGTATAATAGAACAAATAATATTGTAGACTTCCGTTTATATCTGTTGCTCATCGGATATTCTTGTGGGTGGTAATGGGGAAATAAGTGAGTATTTATGAGATAAGAATTCTTCGTCTGCACTGTTGATCAGGATTCCTGTTTAGATTAAAATAACCAGGAACAGCAATCTTTTCCATGCTGTCAAATCGCAAAGAGTTGTTGCTGATAACTGTTTCGAAAACCATTCTTCACCCAGAATGTTTTCTAACATGTTCTGAAATGTTTCTATTATATAAAGGCAAAGGAAGGCATGCATGTTTGGGGATCTTTTTGAAAAGCAATATTCATACATTTAAAATCTGAAAAGAAGCTGAAAGCCCATAGCTGTTATACTTCTAATGCTATTAGCCAGCAGGGCTGCATGCTATGCAAGAGCACTTAGCAGGAGCTAAGCTGAAATTCCTTAGGACACTTTTTTTTGAGAGAAATTTCTGAGACCCTCCCCCCCACCTTTCCCCGCCTCAACTCCTGGCAGAAAAAGAAGGCACCCCCACAACCAAATTTCCTCTGAATATTCTTCACCCTATTTTTGTGGCAACTTTCACACAGAAGGCAAAAATTGTGGGTGGGTTGTCGACACCATTGCCTCTGCTCCTGTTTAATAATAATAATAATAATAATAATAATAATAATAATAATAATAATAATAATAATTTATTTATACCCCGCCCATCTGGCTGAGTTTCCCCAGCCACTCTGCGCAGCTCCCAATCAAATGTTAAAAACAGTACAGCATTAAATATTAAAAACTTCCCTGAACAGGGCTGCCTTCAGATGTCTTTTAAAGATAGAATAGTTGCTTATTTCCTTCACATCTGAAGGGAGGGTGTTCCACAGGGTGGGCGCCACTACCGAGAAGGCCCTCTGTCTGGTTCCCTGTAACCTCACTTCTCGCAATGAGGGAACCACCAGAAGGCCCTCGGCGCTGGATCTCAGTGGGGCTGAACGATGGGGGTGGAGACACTCCTTCAGGTATACAGGACCGAGGCCATTTAGGGCTTTAAAGGTCAGCACCAACGCTTTGAATTGTGCTCGGAAACGTACTGGGAGCCAATGCAGATCTCTCAGGACCAGTGTTATGTAGTCCCGGCGGCCAGTCCCAGTCACCAGTCTAGTTGCCGCATTCTGGATTAATTGCAGTTTCCGAGTCACCTTCAAAGGTAGCCCCACGTGGAGCACATTGCAGTAGTCCAAGCGGGAGATAACTAGAGCATGCACTACTCTGGCGAGACAGTCTGCGGGCAGGTAGAGTCTTAGCCTGCTTACCAAGTGGAGCTGATAGACAGCCACCCTGGACACAGAATTAACCTGCGCCTCTGTGGTTTAAAGTGACCACAATGAGAAGCCTAAGATAGAAAGGAAGGAAAACATTGTGCTACTGCTAACAGTGAGTCTCACTCCTATTAGAGCTGACTCCTGTTGGAAAATGTCTTCTCCCTGTGATGAAATTTGCTGAAGTGGCCCTTCCGTCTTCTTCAGCCACAACTGAAGTGGAGAATTCCAAGAGACAATTTGTACAGGGCTCTAAATTATAATGTGAGCCTGTGAGGCCCAGCAAACTAGGGGTCTCTCTCTCTCTCTCTCTCTCTCTCTCTCTCTCTCTCTCTCTCTCTCTCTGTATGTCACTGTATAAAATTGCCTCTTCCTTCTCTCCACTACTCCCCTGCTATCACATCATTAAGTCTGTGGTGCAAGTATGGGAACACTTCTCATGTGTACATGCCCCGAAGCCCAGTCCCTTTGGTTCTTAAGAGCTGCTGTAGGCAAAGGAAGTGTTTGCCCTGAGGGGAATGGGAGAGAGCTGTCGAACCAGCTGCTGTTGGTAAAAAGGCATTTCTAGCCCCCAAGGCTACCTGAGCCTCCAGTGGCAGAACTGGATGCAGAAGCACCCCACACAAACTGCAAGTCCCTTCACAGGGAGTGTGACCGCATTCAAGGTAGGCAACTGACCAATTTCTCAGATATAGGAATGACTCACCCACAGTGCCAGGATTCAAGCTCAGCTTGTTTTCCCGCATCTATTTCACCACTGTGTCCTGGCAGTGGTCCAGGGACTTTGCAGCCTCTCCTGATTCAGATGTTATGGAGAAATAGAACTGAGTGTCATCTGCATACTGAGGGCATCTAACCCCAAAACTCCTAATGACTGCTCCCAATGGCTTCATGTAGATATTAAATAGCACTGGAGTGTAATAGTTCCATATAACACCGGTCCTGAAAGACCTACATTGGCTCTCAGTACGGTTCCAAGCACAATTCAAAGTGTTGGTGCTGACCTTTAAAGCCCTAAATAGCCTTGGCCCAGTATACCTGAAGGGGTGTCTCCACCGCCATCGTTCAGCCCAGACACTGAGGTCCAGCACCGAGGGCCTTCTGGCGGTTCCCTCACTGCGAGATATGAGGTCACAGGGAACCAGGCAGAGGGCCTTCTCAGTGGTGGCACCCTCCCTGTGGAATGCCCTCCCTTCAGATATCAAGGAAACAAACAACTATCTGACTTTTAGAAGACATCTGAAGGCAGTCCTGTTTAGGGAAGTTTTTTATGTTTGATGTGTTATTGTGTTTTTAATAATCTGTTGGGAGCCATATAAGTAATAAATTATTATTATTATTATTATTATTATTATTATTATTATTATTATTATTATTATATCCCCTGCGGCACCCCATAAAGTAGCCACCAGGGGCCCAAAAGCTATGCTACACTCTAGACTTGGTCCTAAAGGTAGTATTGGAAGCACTGCCATACCCCAATTCCCATTCCCCAGAGTTGGTTCAAGAGGATGTCATGGTCTATGGTCTCAAACACGGATGACTGATCCAGAAGCTGGAACAAGGTAATAATCCCCTTGTCCCACTCTCTGCAGAAAGGTCATGCATCAGTTTGACCGAAATGGTGGCCAGGTCTGAGCCCAGATTGGAATGGATCTAAATAATCTTTGTCCTCCAAGAATGCTTGGGGCTGCCCCACCACGGTCCTCTCCACCCCCAGCCCTAAAAGGTTTCACCCCCTGTTCCTGGGACTCCTCATGAAGGAGCTGTCCCTGAAGGAAGAACTGTGAGGGCCTCCTTCCACCTGCCTTGCTCTACCCTCTAGTCTCTGCTTCTCAATGTGTATTGTATTATTTTTATGTAGTGTGGCTTGCCACTGTTTTATTGATTATAGTTTAGATATTTATTGTTACTGCTGAGTGGATTTCTGCTTAACTTTTATATGTTGATATTATTATTTTATACTATTCTAAAGATTGTTGAATGTTACTTTTTTGATGTAGGTTGCCTATTTTAAAGTTGTTTTATTATCACATTTTTGTATTGCATTAGATTGTTATAAGATGCACATTTTTTGTTTCTTCAGCTTGTAAACCGCCTTAAGTACTGTAAGATAGAAAGACGGTATACAAATTAAAAATGATGATGATGATGGGCCAACTGCATTGCAGGGGATTAGACTAGATGACTCTGGGGTCCCCGTCAAACTCTACAGTTCTATGGACAGGGGTCTAGGGGGCACGTGGTCGGACACATTGCCTTGACTACATCAGCTGATTGCATAAGGTGAAACTGACCCTGCAAAGCATCCTCGATAACAGCACTGCATACTCTATTGGCCCGAATATAAGACCCGCTTCAGGGTGGCAGTGCTAGGAGGCAGGCGCACTCACTTCCCAATATAAGCCACACTTTAACTTTTCACAGTCGGAATTTGGAAACAAAAAGTGTGGCTTATATTCGGGCCAATATGATATTTCAACCGGAACTTCAGCAAGTGCAGAGTCACGATCACTCCAAAGCTGAGTGACTTAATCCTCCAAGTGGGCAGCCAGTTGGTCGCAGTAGGTCTTTGGGGGATCCACAGATTCCTCCCCTACACAACACATTCCTTTACAGGCTGCTTGTGAGCTTTCAGTGGGATATCACTGGCTGCTGTTGGATGCAATGCATTCGTGCAAACAGCCCCATAGGAAAGATTCCCATCTGCCTTGCACTTTAAACACTATTGATTGCCTGCAGAATGGAATTTGGGCATTCTCAGATCATGCCCGGAGGTGTAGCGGTGTTAGTCTCTTGCAGCAAAAACAGCAAAGAGTCTTCTGGTGACTGGATAGCTCAGTTGGTTAGAGCATGGTGCTGGTCACACCAAGGTTGCAGGTTCGGTCCCCATATGGGACAGCTGCATATTCTGGCATTGCAGAGGGTTGGACCAGATGATCCTCAGAGTCCCTTCCATCTCTACTATTCTATGACTCTAACTTAAAGTAGAGCATTTATAATGCCATGTGCCTTTGCAGACTGAAGTCCATCAAATTCATGAAGTGTCATTGAGTCGCATGGTTTGTTGGGGAGAGGTGGACCTGTAAATAGTGAGGTTGGAGGCAAAATGGTGATGATGATGATGCTATTGGCCAGGACAATTTGCAAAAAATAATTACTCACATGATTTCTCAAATCATGAAAAAGTTGGAGACTTCTTTTTTTTTTACAGAGAAATATCCGCATATCAAACAAAAGAAACAAATCTTGAAAAATAAGTAGAAGAAAACAAGTTTGAATGGGTCTTTCATAGTCTTTAATCAGACAGTGCACCCTTTGGATAGTATGACTGCACCCTCTAGTGGGAGCCATAATACTATATAAAATCCAACTGCACACTTGAAAAAGAGAGAGCTGAATCTGTTTTCAATAATAGTCTGAGGCTGTGCTCCAGTGACTACAAATGTAGTATTAAGTCAGATGAATCAGTTTCTTCTTTTTTCAAATTCTTTTTATTAATTTTCACTTAAATAACCAAAAAGAAAAACGAAAAATGAAAAAACAGTTACAACCATTACATAAAACCCCAAAAACACAAAAAGAAAATTAAGTAAATATCTGAGCATAACAGAAAAATAGCAACCATTTCCCATTACAATTCTTTGTCTTCTCATTTATCTCTTTATATCTTTAAATACTTAAATCGTTCCTTTGTACACCTATTGACTTCCATCCCTCCCAGTTTCAGGCTTCTTAATATAAGTAATTTATTTCTCTTGCAGTTAATAATTATAATGGTTTACACATCGTAAGATCTATATCAGTCCTGCTGTAGTTTTTATGTTCTTATAGTTCCCTTCAATGTAAGTCATAAATTTGTTCCAATCATTAATAAACTTTGTATTTTTTTGGTTTCTAATTTTTTGTGTCATTTTTGCAAGTTCTACAAATTCAAATAACTTTGTTTGCCAATCTCTAATTGCTGGGGTACTTTGACTTTTCCAATTTTGGGCAATTAATAATCTAGCGGCAGCTGTGGCATACTGAAATAATGTCTTATCTTCTTTTTTAATTTTGTCCCCAATTATTCCTAGTAGAAAGGCCTCTAGTCTTTTGGGGAATGTATATTTGAGTATTTTTTTTAACTCATTATAAATATATTCCCAGTATTTCTTCATTACATCGCATGTCCACCACATGTGGAAAAAGTTACCCTCTTTAATTTTACACTTCCAGCAAAACTTATTACCTGTTTTAGATGAATCAGTTTCATTCCTAAGCCACTAAGCTCACGTAGCCTTGTGTAGGATCATGCCGTTCAGTTAATTGATTGGCAGAGCAATCTGAATTGCCTTGCACTAGTCTGGTTTTGTATGGGATGTTAGGGGAGGAAAAGTACCTCTAGTAGGTGGCAATCATGCCTGTTCTGGGGTAGTTTGACCATAGTTGGTCTCCACCCTGCACTCAGCTCTCACCTGTGGCTCCTAGAATAAGACAAGCTCTAATGGATTGAGTGGATGAGGCCAACAGTGGGTCCAATGGTCATGAAGGTGATTTCTGCACGTCCTGCAGAAAGAAGTGAGGGGCAATGAAGTTTGTCTAGGACAGCGGTTCTCAACCTGTGGGTCCCCAGATGTTTTTGGACTACAACTCCCATCTTCCATAGGTAGCAAGGCCAGAGCTCAGGGATGATGGGAGTTGTAGTCCAACAACATCTGGGGACCCACAGGTTGAGAACCGCTGGTCTAGGAGAAGGAAGTCTCTGATCCTAAACCTCCACTGCCTTGTGGGATATCTTCAGGAGAGGAAAAGGCTAAGCAGTAAACACTACACGAATCCGGAGTAGAGCCCCTAATTTGGTTGAATGGCACCTTGTACACCTCCTTCCGGCAACTCCTGCAGCCAAGTTGGTGCTAAAAGTATTGCTCTGTTTTCCTTTGGACCACATCAGCATGGCTAGTCTCAGCAGCCCAGGCTTGCACACCACAGAGGTCACTTCAGTGCTGCTAATGTAGCAATCTAACTTCTCCCCCCAGAAGCAGACTCCATTGTCTCTTGAGACAGAAGGATGCCAACAACCGTCTGGTTGTACATGGGCCACCCCCTTTAAAATAACACCAGTATCACTTCATGAGCACAGAGCTCCTCCTTCCACCTGTCATCATTAACCAAATTTTAATTCACTAATGTATCAATTCCATAAAGTTCACTATTCATCAAGTCATTAAAGAGAATGTATTGAACTTGAAACTTGAATCCAAACAAACAAAATGTAATTGTCGGTGTTATCTCAGTTCTTGATTACTTTTATATAGAGTTTAGAGGGAAAGTTTCAGGCTTCTAAAAGCAATACCTCTAACCAGAATTTAAAGCTTTTAATCATTCTTCTATTACTATTTCTCCTTCTTTCTGTGCCACATTTCCACAGAATTGTGGCCCAAATGGCTTACAACATATCAGATGAACAATCACCATTCAAAACAGATAGCTAGATAAAGAGAAACAATTAGAAATAATACCAACATCAATAATAAAAAAGATCAATCTGTACAACATTGTGTAAAACAATGCAAATGATTGCTTCAATGAAACAATATTGCATAAAACAATACAAGTAAACTAATCTAATTTAATGTCTTAAATCTGATGAAGAAACACCCACACCTCTTGACTTCACATCCATTAACAGCAGCTCTTCAGTTGAACACCACTCAAGGTATCTAAAAGCCTTTCTGCAATCTGTTTCACATGTTAATCCCAGCCGTGCACTGCTCTGGTTTCGCCAGAAGCGGCTTAGTCATGCTGGCCACATGACCCGGAAAAAGTGTCTGCATACAAACATTGGCTCCCTCGGCCAGTAAAGCGAGGTGAGCCCCGCAACCCCAGAGTCGTTCACGACTGGACTTAACTGTCAGGGGTCCTTTATTGCATTGCATCTAACTGGGTGGGGTGTAGGTCTAAGAAACTTAATTCTTCACTAAATCTCCCTGAAGAACACTCCTGGAACAACCTTTTTAGACTCAAATTCTCTTGATCAATATTAACCCGTTATCACTGTCACCTTCCCAGGTAAGGTATTCAAGTGATTAGCGTCCTTGCTGAATTAGTGTGCTACTGGATAAGACCAGTATTTTGTGAGAATCCCAGCAACGGGGTATTCTGAACACTTTCCACTGATGGACAGCAACATACTTTCTGTTCAAACCTGACTTATAGTACAATGAAGGGAGGTTAGGTAGCAATCACAGTTACGAAGCCAGCGTTTTCATTGCTTTATTCATTGGAATCCTCAGTTCTTGCTCTTTTTTCTTCAGATACTTTAAATGTTAGTGTACAGGACCTGGAAGTCATGCTTGATTGATGCTTCCCCCCCCCCCATCACTTGTATCTAGGTGGAAATGACTGTGGACCACCGCCAAGAAGAGACCGTGAAGAACTTGCAAAATTACCAGGCAAACCATCCTATTCCCATGGGGAAGAAGTAATCTACAACTGCCGGCCTGGATATATAAAACTTGGGCGCCTTAGATTTCAGTGCAATGATGGAGAATGGGTGCAATCTGTACCACATGTAGAATGCAGAAGTAAGTAAAAGCACAACTTTGCAGAATTCAGAATCACAGGCAATTGAAATATTTTGAGCAGTTAATTTTTTCCTCTTTGTGATAATCATTGGGATGACTCATATTTTTTTTTAGCATTCTAACAGAGACCACAAGGTTCTAGTTCAGTTTGTAGGCACTATCTCTTTTTTTTTATTTGACATTTGGATTCCATTATTTGTTTCCACTCAGAGAGGTGGAGAAATATTATCATTTTCCTTTTTAACTGAAAGCTGAATACTGCCTACACTACTTCTCTTCTCCTTCTCCTTTGGTGATCACTCATAGCCAAGTAAGATTGTCTTCCATAAATTCTGGGTCCACATGTTCTTCCACAGTGGGGACATAGGTTTCTGGGTGGGAGTTGATCACAGTGAGGGTTTGCCAAGCGTGCCTTCCTCTTAGTGCGTTTCACTCTTTCGTCCTAAGTTTGAGTGTCTTCAAAGCCAATGACACCTTTGGGAAAGGCTGTTCTCCAATTGGAGCGCTTGCCAGCCAGTGTTTCCCAGCTGTCGGTGTTTATACTACATTTTTTAAGATTTGCCTTGAGAGAGTCTTTGAACGTCTTTTGTTGACCACCAGCATTACGCTTTCCATTTCTAAGTTTGGAATAGAGTAGTTGCTTTGGAAGATGAGATTCAGGTATCTGCACAACATGACCAGTCCAACAAAGTTGATGTTGAAGAATCATTGCACACACAAACACGGACACACACGGAAGCTGAGGGCCAAATACAATGTTATGAAGAAAAGTTGTTTGCCACCACAAACAGCTCCGTATCTCCCTGGTTATGACTTCTAAAAGAACTTAAGACTTCCACCCCAATTTTTCTACAGGAGGCACCTGGTGAATCAGAGCAGGAGTGGGGGAATTTTGAGCTCAGCGATGTTGCATGTCTTCTATTTCTTCATGGAGAGACAAGGAGATGCAAGGCTATTCTTCACAACCTCATATATTCCTCCTAACATTGCATGGTTCTCAAATGCCATGTTTTTCTAACCAGAAGTGTTATAATGCATTACATTTCACTTTTTTTAATTTCCAGAAAAGCCATGCGGACATCCTGGAGATATTCAGTCTGGCTCTTTTGATATTGTTAATGAAAATGAATTTGTCTTTGGTGCTCGTGTTGTGTATCGATGTGATGATGGGTAAGTTACCCCCCCCCTCCTTCAGATATTTAATCATGGTATTATTTTAAGAGCAGGTGCTTTATGATTAAAAACTCTACTGATTTAAAAAAACTCATTTTTTTAATTAAAAATAGAACATCAGCTGTATATTATCTTCTTAAATGGGTGGTTGTGGTTCGAGGACCCGACCCCCGCGAAGTAAAATGAAGACACAGGGACACGTGATATAAGGTTAATGGGCTAGAAAAGGCCACAACTTTATTGATTACAGCAATGAAAAGATATTGGCTTAGGCATTGGATCGCGAAACAAGTGGGTTTATTCACCAGGGGTTCATTTTTGTTTTTTGTTTTTTAAGATGTTGCCAGCAAGAGCAGCCTCAATCACACAGGATATCCAGGCAGGATTAAAGCAACAACTCGCCAAAGAGCAAGGAGGGAATTAAAGTAAAGGAGTAAGGGGGGGATTAAAATAAAGGAGTATGGGGGCAATTAAAGTAACGAAGTAAGGGGTAGTAAGGGGGGAATTAAAGTAAAGGAGAAAGGTAAAAGTAAGGGGGGGTAAAGCAAAGGTAAAGAGTAATGCAAAAATAAAGGTAAAGCAAAGGAGTAATTAAAGGGCAAGACTTCCCTTTCTCAGAAGTCTGCTTCAAAGTTAGCTCCACGTGACTCGCACAGGACGACAAAGAGAAATGAGGCCGGGGAAAAGGCTGGCACTGCAGCATAAAGGCTGCTGGACATGCCCCCCCCCCCATGGCACCTGGTTGGACGGCCACCGGGGGGGGGTGAGTGCCAGCCAGGTGAGCTGGAGGCAGGGGCAACGCCCCCTGCAGGAGCGGTGTTCGGGCTCCCGTCCACAACCACTCCCCTCTCTTTCAGGGAGGAGAGTCTTTGTACTTGGGTGCCTGACTGCTCTTGGGCTAAGGCACCCATTTCACCGCAAAGTATGTCAGTCAGAAGAAAACAAGTGGCTGCAAATTAGTTTTGTCAACTTTGCCTGGTGTGCAAGCTACAGCTGTTCCTGAATATTCGTGTCATCCCTAGAAACAACTAGAAAATGTTCTTTCTTTTTCAAAAGCCTCATCATGTTTCGAAGTACTATTACAGAAACTGATCCACTCATGTAATTCTATAGTTTTAAAAAAAATCAGCTTATTTTTTAAAAAAATCTTCCAGGTACAAGATGCTCAGTCATACAAATTACCGTGATTGCCGTGCAGATGGATGGAGCAATGATGTCCCTCATTGTGAAGGTAAGTGGACCTTCAGAGATCTGAAATTCAGAGTACATCGGAATTGTCTAAGGTTCTATAAGGTTAAAAAGGTAAAGGGACCCCTGACCATTAGGTCCAGTCGTGACCGACTCTGGGGTTGCGGCGCTCATCTCACTTTATTGGCAGAGGGAGCCGGCGTACAGCTTCCGGGTCATGTGGCCAGCATGACTAAGCCACTTATGGCGAACCAGAGCACTGCACGGAAACGCCATTTACCTTCCCGCTGGAGCGGTACCTATTTATCTACTTGCACTTTGACGTGCTTTCGAACTGCTAGGTGGGCAGGAGCAGGGACCGAGCAACGGGAGCTCACCCCGTCGCGGAGATTCAAACTGCCAACCTTCTGATCAGCAAGTCCTAGGCTCTGTGGTTTAACCCACAGCACCACCCACGTCCCCGTTCTATAAGGTAGCTTCCACCAATTCTTTTATTCCCTTTCTCCTTTGTTTTGAAGGCTGGGGAACTCAGAGGAGCTTTCCAGGGTGCTGCAACCCTCTGTGTATATCTGGATGTTCTTTCTAGGTGTGTAGGGGGACTGAATCTGAGCCTTTGTCCTTTAATTGTTTTACTTGGAGCAAGAAGCATTTCTCTTTTGTTCACACAGCTCCCAGGATTCCATAGTGTTATAAGTTTGTTGGTGCCAGACCACCATAATCTCCAGGCTGAGCAAGTGTTAGAATTCAATGAAGGCTTGGGATGTTAAAACTGGGTTCCAGAGCCATGTGTATTAGGCTGTATGCTAGACTCTTCTAATCCCCTGGAATCAGCAAGTGTTCAAAGCTAGTTAAATTCAGCTAGCCTCCTGTGCTGAGATGGGCCATTACGACAACAAAGGTCAAAGGAACTCATTGTGAGATGGCAAATGGTTGGGGCCTCTCCCTCAAAAGATAAAGCCACAGAGCTTAGGTTAGAAAGGTTAGAGTTAGGTGTTATGTGATGAAGAAGCAGAAGAGCAGGATGGAGAGCACAATATTTGATGCCTGTTTGAATCCAAAGTTGTGTCTATGGGAGACGCAAGACCCCTTTGGGTGTTGATGCTGTGAATCCCTCCATCATAGACTAAGGTTCTATGTATGTGTAAATAAACCATATATCACAAAACAGCACAGTCACCCCTGTGTCCCATTCTCAAATTGTGAGAAGCTATTAATATTGGTCTACTTTTTTGTGGAGGAATAGTTTCTTCTTTGCTAATGGAAACATTGATATAGCTAGCGATTCATACTGTAGATATTGAAGATTTACTGGTTTTAAAAGGAATGTTTGGCTGCTGTGATAGCCAACGCTTTAGGCTATAGACTGTATGTTATGGCCAATGGCAAAGATAAGAAAAACTGAACAGACAATCTTGTGTGTATTAAATCCACACACAGCCAGGTTTAATTTTGATAGATCTGCTCAATAATTCAGTCTGGGCCAGGCTTCCTGTTCCCTGTGTGCCAAGGGGTAGATGCCTCTCCCAACACAGTGGAGAGAGACAGATGGAAATAATCAGAAAATGATGGGGGAATTGCATTTTCTGCATTCCTCTTCAGCTGATAAATAGTACACTTGAATGTCTTCTGTTGAGTACATTCGTACCTTGGATCCCAAATGCCCTGGAACACTTCTGAACACCACAAACCCGGAAGTGTTTGTTCCAGTTTGCGAACGTTCTTTTGGAACCTGAATGTCTGACGGGGCTTCCGGGGCTTCTGATTGGGGCAGGAACTTTCTGCAGCCAATCAGAAGCTGCAATTTGGTTTTTGAATGTTTTGGAAGTTGAATGGCCTTCCGGAATGGATCCCATTTGACTTCCAAGGTACAACTGTATTATGGTTGTAGTAATTATGCTACTCATTTGCTACTGTTTTTCTTGATCACCTTCAAAAAATATATTGCTAAACTTTGCATGACGTTGTTATTTGTTTTATAGTGACGAAGTGTTTCCCAGTAAAAGCACCAGAAAATGGAAGAATCCTTATGACTGGAGTACAAGACTTAGACCAGGAATTTCTGTTTGGCCAAGTGTTACGATTTGAATGCTCCGGAAGTTTCAAAATCCAGGGATCTGAACAAATCTTTTGCACAGCTCATGGAAACTGGAGTGACGATGTACCAAGATGTGTAGGTTAGTTGAGAGGAGGGGATAAAACGAACAATCAAAAGTAGCAGAAGATATATAAAAGCTCAGTGCTTAAAGCCCCTTTTGCATGCCAAAAATTATCACCAGAGAGTTTGTATAAAATAATAGGGCTGTTCATTTAAAATTAGATCCATCAATTCCATACCCTCCAACATTTCTCTGATAAAAATAGGGATGTTCCGTTTCATAATGTTAATTTTACTATTTATACCCCACATATCTTATTGGGTTGCCCCAGACACCCTGGGCAGCTTCCAACATATATAAAAACACAATAACATTTTAAAAACTATACAGGATTAGCTAAAGATGGCTTGGGGGGTCAGATAACTCCATACCCTCCAACATTTCTCTGATGAAAATAAGGACATCCTAAGGAAAAGTGGGACATTCCAGGATCAAATCAGAAACCAAGATGGCTTCTCTAAATCAGGGGCATCCCTGGGAAATAGGAACATCCCTGGGAAATAGGGTCTGCAGTTGCCCTTAGCTTTACCTAAGTAAATCAATGATTTAATGAGTCTTTGAATTCATTGATGGTGTGTTAACATGTGTCCCTTATCACATGTGATGTTCATATGTACACGTGCCATCAATGGAAGCATGTCTTGTGATACTTGGGGGTCAGAAGATGGTTCACCATGGGGACACTTTCTTCTTTACAGTTACAGGGGGAGATTGGCAGTAGAGGTACAAAACCGAGGCTTATACATATTTATCACAGAACAATAAGCAAGTGTGCAACTGCCTATAACTATGACCATAGAGTGGAGCCTGGAGCGAAAGAGAGGGAGGTGGGGAAAGCTACTGTCATGTTATAAAGCAAGAAGAGGTTGCTAGGAATCTGGCACACTGTAATAGAGACCTAGATTTAATGGAACAACCCTGACATGTAAATTAAAAGGATTTTGTACATGCATAGGTTCCTTTGAGCCTGACATGGTGTGGTTTCCAAAGCAAGCACCTTGGATTCTCCTGGACCTTCTCAGTTCATTGAAAAATAGCTTTAAAGGGGAGGTGTGAGGCTTCCTGTCCTCTCTAGGTACCTGAGTAGAATGGAAGTAAATGACAAAGATGGAGGAGAGGCAAGGGTAAAAGGTAGAGAAAAAGGTGAGGGGAAAGCTGAACCGGGCTGGAGCAATTTTGATGAGGTCCCATAAAGACTGAATGAAGATTGAACAATGGGGGCACTCTTAAATGCTTTATTTCCTTAAAAGGTGGGGGGATGTTACTTGACACAACAGACAAGCCATCTACAAAAAAGAGGTAGGGTATTTTAAGCTTCCTGTCACAGCTGCTTGAGCACATTGTTCTCAGCCATTGGTGCTGAGTGAAAAAGTAAGAGATGAGTGTTGTTATTTAGTCGTTTAGTCGTGTCCGACTCTTCGTGACCCCATGGACCAGAGCACGCCAGTCACTCCTGTCTTCCACTGCCTCCCGCAGTTTGGTCAAACTCATGCTGGTAGCTTTGAGAACACTATCCAACCATCTCGTCCTCTGTCGTCCCCTTCTCCTTGTGCCCTCCATCTTTCCCAACAGAGAATACACACACACACACACACACACACACACACACACATAGTGACAAATTGTCAGCAAATGTTGGCTAACATTGTATGGCAGTTTGCCTAATATACACATTTTTGCAAAGCCATTTCCCTCTACATAATGCATTTTTGTATGCTATTTTCCAAATATGTATGTATTTTAATCCACACAGTACCCTAGCATATGCACCTTTCTACACATCAGTTGGCCAGAGAACTGCATTGCAAAATTCAGTGCAGTGAGAATTTTGAAGGATGTCTGTGTTTTGGTTTCTGAATTGTTTTGCGAAGGCAAATAACATTCATGTTCAAATACAGATTCACCTTCAAATATTGATAGGATCGATTCATATTTAAGCTGCTAGGAAAGGTTGTTAAAAGAGAAAAAAGTGGTGTGTCACTGTGATTCCTAAAGATTCTTTCAACACCTAGGAAACATATGGAAGCTGTTGAGAATATTTTATGTCACTGGACTTGAATTTAGTTCACTCCTGAATGAGAATAATGACTTCAGTTCTGCATTTATCCTGCTCTCGCGCGTGATTATGTGACTCCTTCTGAGTTCTGGCACCTTAGAAATGGGAATACAGTGAATGGTTCATGGAAGAAACTTTTTAGAAACATTGCATTACATCTCTTTTTGTTACAAGTTAACACCTCATTTCCTAATACAGAAATTTTGTTTGTATTTTGCGATAGAAATTACTTGCCAAGAAGAAAACATCGATCATGGATATATACTAAACCCAAAGAAACTTTACAAAGAGGGGGACCGAGTGCACTTCTCATGTTCTAATGGGTACAAGCATGCTGATAGATCGGATGCTACATGCACTCGGAATGGGTGGAGTTCAAGACTTGCGTGCATAGGTTCGTATGTTTCCAGTTCCTAGAGCTGTCGTCGTTTCAGTGTAACCCTGTGCAGGCTTACTTTGAAGTAAGCCCATTCTGTTGCACAGATCTCTCAGGGAATTGTGCACAAGACTGCAATTTTAGTCAAGTGGATTGGATTAGATGATTTAAAATAGATCAGAAGGTTGTCCTTGGTGAATCGGGACAATGATTTTTACACCTTTAAAACTATGCCATTTTGTGTTTTATACCAGTATTTATTTATTCCTCACTTACATCTTGCATATAGGAGGGAATGCTTCTACAGTGGTGTCCGGAAAGGCACCTAATAATAATAATAATAATAATAATAATAATAATAATAATAATATACCACCCAATAATCCAGAGGTTTATGACAGCAGCAAGGGAAGAGAGGAACATCTAGAATGGCAGTGGCATGTTGCAGCACTGTGCCTATATTATTTTAAAGGGACTAATAATTCGGTGATCCAAGAACAGAATACATGTGCTTTTGTTCCTTTTCAACTTTTGTTCCTTTTCAACAAAATACATATTGCTAATCAAGTAAATTTTCTTTAGCAAGTTCCGCTGATTCTGGTTTTGCAATCTTTTGCTAAGGTGTTTAGATGTGATTTTTAATCTGTTCTTATTCTACTGTTATTTTATCTTTTTGAAAGTTTAAAATTATTATTATTGTTTACTTTCTTTTTTTGTAAATTTATTTGGGTTTTTCAAATTAAATTTTACAATAACATATCAACATACAATATAGAAACAAGATTCCATAGAATCTCCTGGACTTCCCTCAACCCCGTTGTGGGTCCTATTGTTAGTCCTTTCCTCCTGCATCTTTTATAATAATCCAGATCTTTTGCATCTCCATTATGTCCAAAATTCACCATTAAACTGCAAGTGTTATTCCAACCTGACTAACAATTTTAGGTGTTTACAATGGTTTTTAAGATATAAATTTCCCCCTTTCCTTATTAAGACTTTGGTCTTTGAAATTATTGCTTTTCTATCTTATTGAAAAATTTATTAATATTTCATAAATCACTTTGTTTGTTTTTAACAAATAATAAATACGTTCTCATACTGATGTACTGAATTATATCTAGCCAGGGAAAGAGTTTGTTGCTTGATCTGTTGTTGACCAAGTGTCCTCCTTGTATTCCTCCATAGAAATTGTCTGCTCCCCACCCCAAGTAGAAAATGGCGACTTCCATCCTAAGCAGAGTCACTATGACTATCAAGACACAATCGAAACACAATGTGAGCCTGGCTATCAGCTTCAGAACCGCCAATCCCCTTCCATGTGTACAGAGACGGGGTGGTCTCCTCCTCCGATATGTATTCGTAAGTAGCTTTCTCTTTGCAGTTTCAAAACACGAACAACTAGCATTCAATGCATCCAACTTTGTAGTTTATGAATTATATGCCCATCACGATGATAGTTGAGGTGTGTGTGAAGGAAGAGCCAAGAACCTCTACCTATTGCTCTATTACTGGAGGTGAGGGGCTGTGCATGGAGGCACATGGGGTCCCTTGGACGGAGGCTGGGTTATTCACAGTCAGAGTAAGGGCTCAGATTTTTGCCCACTGAAATGTTGTTCCCAAGTACAAAGTTTTATTGCCGTCATTCACAAATATATCGGACAAAATAATAATAATGATAATAATTTATTATTTACACCCCGCCCATCTGGCTGAGTTTCCCCAGCCACTCTGGGCAGCTCCCAATCAAGTATTAAAAACAATAAAGCATTAAATATTTAAAACTTCCCTGAACAGGGCTGCCTTCAGATGTCTTTTAAAGATAGGATTGCTACTTATTTCCTTCACATCTGAAGGGAGGGTGTTCCACACGGTGGGTGCCACTACCGAGAAGGCCCTCTGTCTGGTTCCCTGTAACCTCACTTCTCACGATGAGGGAACCGCCAGAAGGCCCTTGGCACTGGATCTCAGTGTCCGGGCTGGACGATGAGGGTGGAGACGCGCCTTCAGATATACAGAAATAGGGATGCAGGCACATCTGACTGAATGTCTGCATAGGCTCGAGCTTTTTGCAAATATTTGATTTCAATGCTTGCTAAAATATCGGAGTTCCCCGCACTATTACCCTATGTCCTTGTTCTAAGGGTCAAAAGCTTATCTCTGGGCTGGAGAAGACTGTGGTCTTCAAGCCCCAGCAAACTGTCCTTCCTCAGCTCTGACTGTTCCTGGCAGCAAACGTGGGTCTGGGGACCACCTGCATCTTCTGCCACAGTCATCCATTTCTGTTTTCATACACAGACCAAAGAGGGAAACCCAGATAATATTCAGACACTGATACACTTGAGCCAAATGTGCATCCTCCCATTAAACCAGCCAGCCAAGGAAAATAGCAAGTGGAACATCCTGTTTATTTATGTTTGGCTTAACCTTTTTCTCATCTTCTCCAAAGCAAAGAACTGTGACTATATTCGGATTGAGAATGGACAACTATCTGATTCCTACGAACGCTGGAAAGACTACTATTTTCCAAGAAGGGTGGGACAAACAGTTGACTATAGTTGCAGTTATGGTTTTCTACCAAGAAATAAAGAAGATTGGGGTAGAAGTTCATGCACCAAATTAGGCTGGAGTCCAGAACCAAAATGCTTCAGTAAGTTAACATTTCCCTTGTATTCTCAACTTTGATGAGAAATGGAAACGACAAAATATGCCTCTTCCGAAAGATGTGGAAGGAAAATGTGTAACTTGGTTAAACAGTGAGTAGTCAGAGTGGAAAACTTTAAAATTTAATATAAAAATGTCTTCATATGGCACTAAAAATATAATAAGCTGAGTACCAGGTTGACCCATTTGGTATTGGCGATTGTGTTCAATATGTGGGGGGGGGGCTGATGGAAAGGCTTTCTGTGTGAGCACCACCCCCTGATATCAGTGGAAGATCTTGGCCTTTGGGCAGGTGGCTATGGACGTATGGGTGGTGTCAGGGAACTGACATCTAAAGCGCCGGAGGCGCAAAGGCTCACTGAGGGTGAGAGAGCAGTAGCAGCGGAAGAGGGAACCAGTAGAGGGCGAGCAAGAACTCCAAGGGAAAGTGAGTCGGAGGGATGGCTCAGAGACGCTTCAAGCGAAACCAGTGGGGAGGTCTCAGGACCTCCTATAGGGACACCCACACCTCGACGGAAACTGTCACGCCGAGAGGCCAGACGACGTGTTTCCGTTAAGGAGCTTTTATGTTGGAAACGTTTCCGAAAGCAGCCACTTTCGGATTCTACTAGTGATTGACGCAGCCATGCTGGAGGGGCTCCGTCACAGGCAGAGGTTTGAAAGCCTGATCAAACTCTGAGGGACTTGCATTTTACGCACAAGCAGCTCATCGTCCCATCACAGCAATCCGAAAGTCTCCGAAAGCCAGCTTGTGCAGGGAGAAGCATCATGAGCAATCCAGCCGGAACCGGGGAAGCAGGAGCAGCTGGAGGAGGTCCAAGCCTGGAAGAAAGGTACAGGGCGTTGGAGATCCAGTTGGCGCTGCAAACGGCGAGGCTTGAGGAGAGGAGGGCTCAGGATGCAGAAAAGGGAAAGGAGAAAACCACCCCGCTCGCCAGAAAGGTACCAGGATTGGTGCAGAAATTCGGGGGGGATCCCAGGAACTATCATGCCTTTAGAACAGAGATGCAATACGCTCTAAACTTGCAGTTTGATGACTTCCCCGATGAGGAATCGCGAGTGGCGTATGTGATTGGCCATCTCGAATCCGGGGCGAAAGATTGGGTTAGACCCCTGATGGCAGCGAATAATGAGATCTTAAAGGACACGAGGAAGTTTTTTCGTGCCATGGACCTGATGTTTTCCAGCGATATTGAGCAGGGGGTGGTGCGAAGGCAGTTAATGGCTTGCCAGCAAGGAAGCAGATCTGTCCGTGAGTACTGGACTGAATTTACCATGTTGATTCACAAATTGGGGTGGGACCTATCGGCGGAGCCCATCCAAATGCTTTTCGAAGAGGGGCTTTCTTCAACCGTCAAAGATGAGCTTTCCCGGGGCCCCAGGGCGGAGTCTATGGACCAGTTAACCAAATCTGCGCTGGCCATAGGAGCGCGCCAGGAGGCGAGGGCTATGGAAAAGCGGGAAGGGAAAGGAGACCGTTGGAGGGAGTTCCGCATTCCAGACATTCCAGAGCCACCTTTCCCGCCGGCAGAGCCGATGGAAGTTGGAACAGCGCGGGCGCGCGCAGTTTCAAATCCCAGTGAAGGGCGGAAAAAGGAGGGAAAGAGCGCCAAGAGATGTTATCTCTGCCAACAGCCAGGGCACTTTGCCAGAGTTTGCCCACAAAGAAAGGAATGGCAAGGGATGGCAGGAGCTGTTGGGGGAAAGGAAGAGGAAGGCAAGGAGCAAGTAAAAGCCAACGCCTGGCTGCCACCGTTGGGGCACAGCAGCCAGGCCAAAGAGCAATGAAAGTGCCCATGCCAGAACCCCCCAGACCCGCTTTAGTGATAGAGGTGTTACTAGAACTGCCAAACGGACACCCACTAAAGGTCAAGGCGCTTTTGGATTCAGGCAGCTCCTGTAATTTCATGAGTAAGGAGTTTGCAGCTGAGCACCAGATACAGACTATCCCTTTAAGTAACCCCTTGCAGGTGACTACGATTGACGGCAGAGAGCTGTTGGGGGGAGAAGTTAGCCAACAGACTGTCCCGATGATAATGAGAGTGGCAAGGCACACCGAACAGATAGCGTTTAATGTGGCCATCCTGGGAGGAGCGCCCATCATTTTGGGGATGAGCTGGCTGGCGCTACACGATCCGCTAGTGGGCTGGCATCAGAGGGTGGTCTCCTTTGGGTCAGCGCATTGCCTAGAACACTGCAAGGAGGGGAAGGTTTCGGGAGGAGACAGAGTCACCCTAGCGGGGATGGAAGTGATGGACAAAGGGAAGGTGCCCCCGCAATACGCAGATCTGAGCAACGTATTCAGCGAAAGGGAAGCAGACAAACTGCCACCGCATAGACCCTTTGACTGTCAAATCAACCTACTCCCAGGGGCCCAACTCCCAGTAGGCAAGCTGTACGCCATGTCAGACAGGGAGATGCAGGAGCTGAGGGAGTTCATTGACAAAAACTTGAAGCGAGGTTTCATCAGAGAGTCCCGAGCGGTGGGGGGCAGCCCAGTGTTCTTTGTGGACAAAAAGAACACAGACAAACCGAGACTGGTGTGTGACTTCAGGGCCCTCAATGCAGTGTCGGAGCCCCTGGCTTTCCCTATGCCCCGAATTGATGACATTTTGACCAGAGTAAGGAAGGGAAAGATTTTTACAAAACTGGACCTGCGGGGGGCGTACAATCTGATACGCATAAGGAAGGGAGATGAATGGAAGACCACCATGTTTACCCCGTTGGGAGCCTTTGAATACCTCGTTATGCCCTTCGGTCTACAAGGGGGCTCCGCGTGTTTTCAAGCTTTTATAAACCACGTTCTGGGACCTTTGCTCTACAAGAATTGTGTGGCCTTTTTAGACGACGTGTTGGTGTATTCGGAAAATGAGGAACAGCATGTGAGGGACGTTCGAGAAGTGTTGGGCAGGCTGCAAGCCAACCAGCTGTGGGTGAAACTGGAGAAGTGCCAGTTTCATACCAAGGAGGTGGAATTCCTGGGGTACCGCTTGTCAGACAAGGGATTGGCCATGGATCCAGGCAAGGTCCAAGCGGTACTGGAATGGAAGACACCGAAGACCAAGAAGGACGTGCAAAGATTCTTGGGATTTGGGAACTTTTATCGGAAGTTCATCAAGAACTTTGCCCACTTGACGGCGCCCATCACCGACTGTCTCAGCAGCAAGAAGAAATTTGTTTGGACGGCAGAGGCGGATCGAGCCTTTGAAGAACTGAAAAGGGCTTTCGCCTCGGAAGAACAACTTCTGCATGTGGATTTACGAAAACCCATGAGAGTGGAAACAGATGCATCCGACCGGGCGGTAGGGGCGGTCCTTCTTCAACCGGGGAGGAGTGCGTCGGAGTGGAGACCGTGTGCCTTCTTCTCGCGGAAGCTGAATAAGTCCGAGAGGAATTACACGGTGTATGACAGGGAACTACTTGCCATTCACGAAGCATTCCGGAGGTGGAGACATTTATTAATTGGGGCACAACACAAGGTGCAAGTGTGCACCGACCACAAAAATTTAGAGTATTGGAGAACAGCTCGAGTGCTCAACCAACGACAAGTGAGATGGGCACAGGAATTCTCCAAATTTAACTTTGAGATTTGTTATGTGCCAGGCCCAGAAAACGTCAGGGCGGACGCGCTCTCACGCAAACCAGAATATTGGGAAGGGGAGGGGGTGATCGAAGAGAGACATGTCATCCCGGAGGACCGCTGGGTGTGTGGGGCGGCGATGGTGGGGCAACGAGAACTGGTGGAGGAAACGGAAAATGATGAATATGCCCAGGATAAGCTCAGAGGTCTCAGGGGGGAGGGCGAGAGCCCCGGAGGTTTTGAGGAAAGAAATGGGGCATTGTATTACAAAGGGGCACTGTATATACCCGAAGGTGAATTGAGGGGGAGAGTACTCAAGCAGTTGCATGATAGCCCCACGGTGGGACATTTTGGGCAACACAAGACCATGTGGTTGGTTACCAGGGAATTTTGGTGGCCTAAGGTGAGGGAAGATGTAAGGGAGTATGTAAGAGGGTGTGACCAATGTCAGCGAGCCAAAGGGGAAAGAAGGGCGCCGGCAGGGTTATTAGAACCTTTACCCACACCAGAACGGCCTTGGGAAGCGATATCAATAGATTTTATGACGGATCTGCCAAGGTCCAAGGGGAAAACAGCCATCATGGTAGTAGTAGACCTGTTAACTAAGATGTGCCACTTTGTAGCATGCTCACATGCAGTCACAGCGGAAGAAACGGCGAAGTTGTTTGTGGAACATATCTTTAGGTTGCACGGGGCTCCCTCGAGGGTGATCTCAGATCGAGGCAAACAATTTACTTCCAGGTTCTGGAGGAAGCTCATGAGCTTGTTACACGTGGAAGTCAATTTTTCAACTGCCCGGCACCCTGAAACCAACGGGCAGGCGGAAAGGGCAAATGGCATTCTTCAACAATATCTTAGGTGTTATGTCAATGACAGAGAGAACGATTGGGTCGAAAAGTTGGCGTTGGCAGAATTTGCCTACAATAATGCGGAGAATGTGTCCACAGGGATGAGTCCCTTTTTGGCTAATTACGGGTGTCACCCCAGGGCATTTCCAGGGGAAGGAGGGGAGAGATGGAGCGTCCCAGCGGCTGAACATTTTGTAGAAGAGATGGAAGCCATCCATCAGCAGCTCCAGCTCAACTTAGAAAGGGCTAAGGCACAATATAAGAAGCAGGCAGACAAGAACAGAAGGGAAGGTGAAACCATAAGGGTGGGGGATCAAGTGTGGTTGTCAACCCAAGGGTTGCCGTTCAAAGGGGGTTGTAAGAAACTGAGGCCCAGAAGATTGGGACCCTTTGAGGTGATTTAGCAGGTCAACCCGGTAGCTTTCAAACTCCGATTACCCAATCACATGAAATTGCACCCAGTGTTCCACAGGTCGTTACTGTCACCATACAGGGGAGGAGGTGAAGGGGAGCACGTCAGGGGACCAGCCTTGGAAGAGAGGGAACGCCGCAACCATGTAGCGGAAATCCTCGATTCCAGGTGGAAGGGAAATCAGGTGGAGTATTTAGTGGCGTGGGAAGGGGAACCGGAGTCAGAAAACACCTGGGTAAGTGCGCAGGAAGTCAATGACGAGGTTTTAACAGAAACGTTCCATCAAAGGTTCCCGAGGAAACCTCAGCCGATAGCAAGGTTTAGGAGGGAGTATTTCGGCACCACCGATGAGGAAGAGGAAATGGAAGGGTTCGCGGAGTCGGAGTTGGAAGAGGGAGTGGACTCTGATGACGAAGAGTACCTAGAGAGTAGGAACAGCAACAAGTGGAAGGAAGTGTTCGCGACGTCGGAAGATGAGGGAGGTTCTTTCAAGGGTTTTACCTCCTCACCGCCAGTAGGAGAGGAGACGGGAGGGGGTGAAGGGGGCCCTGGAGGGGAGGTGGATGTCAGGGAACTGACATCTAAAGCGCCGGAGGCGCAAAGGCTCACTGAGGGTGAGAGAGCAGTAGCAGCGGAAGAGGGAACCAGTAGAGGGCGAGCAAGAACTCCAAGGGAAAGTGAGTCGGAGGGATGGCTCAGAGACGCTTCAAGCGAAACCAGTGGGGAGGTCTCAGGACCTCCTATAGGGACACCCACACCTCGACGGAAACTGTCACGCCGAGAGGCCAGACGACGTGTTTCCGTTAAGGAGCTTTTATGTTGGAAACGTTTCCGAAAGCAGCCACTTTCGGATTCTACTAGTGATTGACGCAGCCATGCTGGAGGGGCTCCGTCACAGGCAGAGGTTTGAAAGCCTGATCAAACTCTGAGGGACTTGCATTTTATGCACAAGCAGCTCATCGTCCCATCACAGGTGGGTTGGATCATCTTAATCTCTCATCCTTGTGATCGCCGCACAAGTACATTGTAAGTCCCTTCTGTCAAATGCCTGTGTAATATTTTAAGACAAAATCCTAAATATACGCCTATTCTTTAAGTATAAAAAATCATAGTTATAATGGTATTTGAAGGGGTTCCATGGTACACTTTTTCCTTTAACAAAAAATCTAACTGCTCAAGTCTGGTGTAATAAGTAGCTAGTGGCCATAGTGCTTTATGATGTGACACCCCTTCCTGGGTAATTGTATGGAGAGAAAAATGGTTGCCCTCCGATATCTATGGAGTCACCTCTCTTTTTCTCTATATGTCACACATCACAATGTGTCCCGTCCCCCCGCTTCCAGGGGCCTCTTGTTAGTGATGGATAAATCTGTTAGTTTTAGTTTCTTTGGGTTTCTAATTTTTCCAATCTGAAGTTCATTTCTCCACATTTCCACATCAGTTTATTGGTTTGAGTGTGTGGTGTTTGTGTGTGTGTGTGTGTGTGTGTGTGTGTGTTTGTGTAGTGACAAATTGTCAGTAAATGCTGGCTAACATTGTATGGCAGTTTGCCTAACATACACATTTTTGCAAAGCCATTTCCCCCTACACAATGCATTTTTGTATGCTACTTTCCAAATATGTATGTATTTTAATCCACACAGTACCCTAGCATATGCACCTTTCTACACATCAGTGCCCGGTAGGGGAGCATTACTCTCCTGGCATCACTGCCAGTTAGAGAAAGGGGAAGGTCAAGGCAGTGAGGATCTCAGCACAGTGCAGTGGCAGTGACAGTGACAGTGCTGAATTGACTCTGCCACTGCACCTGTGTCGCAATTCCCCACTGCCTTGCCCCCCACTCTTGGTAGTTGGCAGCAATGTACAATGTTGGGTAGCCCAGGTGAGCAGTTCCAAACCACCCACACCAGCCAGCCAGCCACAACTCACTCTCTCTCTCTCTCTCTCTCTCTCTCTCCCCGTATGTGTGTGAGAGTGAGTGAATATATATATATATATATATATATATATATATATATATATATATATATATATATATATATATTTGCTTTCGTAGATTTTCACGGGTACAGGAATGCAGGTTTTGGTGTCCTCGGGTGTCTTCCCGTGTAAAAGTTGGGGTGTCTAGGCGACGTTTCGACGAGGTCTCACTCGTCATCTTCAGGCTGGTGCTTTCGGCTTCTTGTTACTGGAACAGAGCAGGATCTCAGTGTTTGAGTTCCTATAAATACTGTTGAGGGGGTGTGGTGTATAGCCTCCAATGTTCTGGGCAGAGAGGAAGTTCCCAGGCTAGTGTGCCTTTTCTTCTTTTGTTCCTTAATTACTTGAGGGATATCTTGAGTGATTTCTTGAGTGATATCCTGAGTACCACTTAGGTGGGTCATTAGGTGTGGATTAGTTGCTAAAGTCTTTGTGTCTTGACCTCTTGAACTTTGTGAAGAGTTTTTCTGAGAAGATGGCTGTACTGCACTTAGTTGTGCTCTGGCTTGGCTTCGTGTATAGGGGCGAGCTGTGGTTTTGTGGCCTGTGTCAGCCAGATCTGTGTAGGGATTGCAGGGGGGTGCAGCATCCGGAGGTGCCACCATGGTTTGGCTACTGGATGGTGTCTGTAATTTATCTGTGGAGAGGGTCTGGGTTTGGGTCTGGTGTGGTTGATTGGTGATGGCGTTCTGTGTGCCTCTGGATCTGGTGTCAGTTTTTGTGGGGAGGGCTAATTTCCAGATGTCTGGCAAGCGGGATGTGTCGTCACGCTTGTTCATGTTGTGAGGGTGTTTCTCTATCTCGATGGCTTCCATGATTATTCTCTTGTGGTGATGTTCCATGTTAAAGAGCAATTTGGAATCTGCAAAATTAATTTCGTGTCCTGTTTCTTTCATGTGTTGGAAAAGAGAGGAAGTTTTTTCTTCTTTTTTGACGGCATTCTTGTGTTCTGCGATACGTGCATTTATTCGTCTGTTTGTTTGTCCAATGTACGTGGCTGGGCAGACTTTGCAGGGTATTTCATAGACCCCTTGGTTTTCCAACTGGATTTTATCCTTGGGGTTTCTGAGGATATTGGCTATTTTTTGGTTGGTGCAAAAGGCTGTTTTGATATTGTGTTTATGGAGGATTTTGCTAATTTTATCTGTAGTGCCCTTGATATAAGGAAGGAGGGCCATGCCCTTGTTTTCTTCTGTGTCTTGGTTTTTGGGGGGTGTTTCTTTTTGGATTAGCTTCGTAACCCTGTTTTGCTGGTATCCATTGGCAATTAACACATTTGAGAGATTCTGTAACTCAGTTGTCAAGTGGTCTTTGTCAGCCAGGCGTTTGGTTCTGGAGATGAGAGTCTTGGCTACGGAGTTTATTTGTGCAGGGTGGTGGTGTGATTGTGCATGTAAGTAGCGGTTGGTGTGTGTTTTTTCCCGGTAGATAGTGTGTCCTAGGGAGCCATCAGGTTTTTTGTAGATTAGGACGTCAAGGAAGGGAAGTTGGTTGTTGGCTTCTATTTCCATAGTGAATTGTATTTTGGGGTGTAGGCTGTTGAGATGTGTGAGGAAGCTATCCAGTTTTTCCTTCCCGTGTGGCCAAATTACAAAGGTGTCGTCAACATATCTGAGCCAAAGTTTGGGTTTGTGTTCTGACTTGTCTAAAGCATTGGTTTCAAAGTGTTCCATGTACAGGTTTGCGATGACCGGTGAGAGGGGTGATCCCATAGGTGCTCCTTCTATCTGTTTGTATCTTTGTCCATTGTGGATGAAGTACGTGTTGGTTAGGCAGTGGTTGGTCAGGTCCAAGATGTATTCGGGGGGATTGTATTTGTTTTGAATGGCTGTCAAGGCTTCATTAATGGGCACTTGTGTGAAGAGAGATACAACATCGAAGCTCACAAGTAGGTCATTAGGATGTAGGTTTTGCTTCTTTATTGTTTCTATGAACTGGAAGGAGTTTGGAACGTGTGAAGAGATGGATTCTGCATAGGGCTGAAGTTGCTTGGCGAGAAATTTAGCGAGATTTTGTAGAGGTGAGCCTATGGAGCTGACTATTGGTCTGAGTGGTGTTCCTTCTTTGTGTATCTTGGGGAGGCCGTAGAGTTTGGGGCATCTGGATGATTTTTCTCTGGGGATGATTCTTAGCTGGATTTCTTCACTGATAGGAGAGGCTTTTATTTTGGATTTGGTGGTTTTTTCCAGATAGGTGGTGGGATCTGTTTTTATAGGTTGGTAGGTAGGATCTTGGAGTAGGTTTGATAGTTTTGCTTGGTAGTCCGATGTGTTCATCACAACAGTGGCATTACCTTTGTCTGCTGGGAGAATGATTATGTTGTTGTCTTTCCTCAGGTTGTTGAGTGCTTTCTGTTCTTCTTTGTGTAAATTGCTTCTGGGTGGTTTGCTGGAGCAGAGGATGTTGGTGACTTCAAGTCTGATTTTATTGGCTTCATCTGGGTTGATTTTGGTTAGGCTAGCTTCGACTCCGCATATGATGTTTTCCGTGGGGATGCGTCTCGGGGCGACTGCAAAGTTGAAACCTTTGGAGAGTACTTTGGTTTCAGTTGTGGTGAGGATCCTGTCTGATATGTTATGTACTGTTTGTTTCATGGGTTGTTGTGGAGGGTGGCTGGGCTTCTGGCGTTTCTCTAGTTTGTGGAGTTTGTTGGTGTGTGTGTCTGTCTTATGTGAGGTCTCCGTTTCAGCTCTCCAGACGGCTAGTTGTTTGCATTTGTCCCAGAGTGCAGGGTGGATTTTGTTACAGAGTTTGAGGTGAAGAGTGAGCAGATCTTTGTTGGTTTGGTTTAGTAGGTATCTTTTCTTGTGTAGTTCGTTTCTGATTAGGGATAGTTCAGTTCGTTTCAGGATCCTTTCGGTAGCTGGGGTTTTAGAATGGAATTTAAGTTGGAAGCATGTGGGAATTAAGTTGTTGTCTCGGCAGTTGCGTAGGAACAAGAGATCACATAAGATGGTGGCTCTTCGGACTTCTAGTTTCTCGTAGGTTCTTGTCAGCTGGAAGGTTTCCTCCCCGTAGAGGTGAGATATTTGCTTTCGTAGATTTTCACGGGTACAGGAATGCAGGTTTTGGTGTCCTCGGGTGTCTTCCCGTGTAAAAGTTGGGGTGTCTAGGCGACGTTTCGACGAGGTCTCACTCGTCATCTTCAGGCTGGTGCTTTCGGCTTCTTGTTACTGGAACAGAGCAGGATCTCAGTGTTTGAGTTCCTATAAATACTGTTGAGGGGGTGTGGTGTATAGCCTCCAATGTTCTGGGCAGAGAGGAAGTTCCCAGGCTGAAGATGACGAGTGAGACCTCGTCGAAACGTCGCCTAGACACCCCAACTTTTACACGGGAAGACACCCGAGGACACCAAAACCTGCATATATATATATATATATAGTGACAAATCGTCAGCAAATGTTGGCTAATATTGTATGGCAATTTGCCTAACATACACATTTTTGCAAAGCCATTTCCCCCTACACAATGCATTTTTGTATGCTACTTTCCAAATATGTATGTATTTTAATCCACACAGTACCCTAGCATATGCACCTTTCTACACATCAGTTGGCCAGAGAACTGCATTGCAAAATTCAGAGCAGTGAGAATTTCGAAGGATGTCTGTGTTTTGGTTTCTGAATTGTTTTGCGAAGGCAAATAACATTCACATTCAAATACAGATTCACCTTCAAATATGAATCAGATCAATTCATATTTAAGCAGCTAGGAAAGGTTGTTAAAAGAGAAAAAAGTGGTGTGACACTATGACACCTAAAGATTATTTCAACACATGAAGGGGTCCATAAAAGACCTATTTTATAAATCACATTGTGTGTCTATTTTCTACATATATATGTTGCAAAAGCATATAGGAAAACTTTAAACCAAGTCTCTCGAGTAATGCACCATCTATCTTGAAAATAATATTTCAATTGTGGTTCAAGGACCCGATCCCCGCATAGTGGAATGAAAACACAAGGACAGGTGATATAAGGTTAATGGGCAAGAAAAGGCCACAACTTTATTGATTACAGCAAGTGAAAAGGTATTGGCTTAGGCACTGGATTACGTCATCTGACTCCACCCACTCGGAGAGGGGTGAGTCTAAAACAGGGGGTTTATTCACCAGTAGGTGGAGCCTGTTGATGCTAATCCAACTATAAGCTCTCCCCTGATGTCACCGAGAGTCGTGCCATGGCCTCCCGCCATGCAGGCATCGGACAGAATACACGACCGCCGGATTCCTTTAATGGAATACCCAAAATTGAAGGCGTAGGCGATGGCCATACTTAGCCCTTCCACACACCACAATGCATTATTCCAATGCCTAACCTACCCACCAATACCACGAAAGTTGTGGCGATTGCTATGAGGTAGGCGAAAAACCAAAAAGCCTAATGCCAAATGGAAAAATTCCTACCAGGCCCCCCGGACAACCAGGGCGACCAACCTAAGGTCCATAGCAAGGCCAAAAGAAAGCTGAGACCCTGAGCTGTAAGGGAGTGGAGGGTGGGTGACTTGCGACGGTCCAACGAAGAGAGAGGCCAGGAGGCTGGCACGGCAGCAATTTGCGCTGCCGTACAAGCCCCCTCGAAGGCACCTGGTTGGGTGCCTGTCAGTGGGCGTGGGCGCCAGCCAGGTGAGTGGGAGGCAGGGGGCTAACGCCCCCTGCTTGAGGCAGAGTCTGGCCCCGACCACAACCACTCCCCTCTTTGCAGGAGGAGAATCTTTGCCAAAATATATGTCAATCAATTATGTAAGCTTCTTTTTTTTCCTTTTAGAAAAATGTGATATTCCTAGACTGCTTGCACATGGTACATTCAATGCCCATACTTCGCAGAAGTTCATAGAAGGTGATGAAATTTCGTATTCTTGTGGGGTTGGATATGATCCTATAAACCAACAAGCTAAGGCCGTGTGCACCAAAAATGGCTGGTCACCTACTCCACGTTGTAATGTAAAAAGTAAGTGTTATTTATGGAATCCAATTTGACAATATAGAACCTGAGAACCTGGAGCCTGCCCTGTCCTGCTGTGAACAACCAGTACATTATATTATTTTCTTGGACTTCTCACAGTTATAGGAAAGCTTAAGGATGTGCATGTTTGCAAATCTCATGAGTAGCAGAGGAAAAGAGGCCTTTGCAGCACCTATCTCTTCTGAACGTCCCCTCTTCACTGGGTGAAGCAATCACAGGCAGTCTGGGTACTTACCAAACATGTGGTAGATGGAGCTGAACCTGGAAGAACTTGTTTAATATTTGTACTCAAAGGGTGGGACTTCTGACAGGCTGTGGAATGAACCTTAAAGTCTCTCTAAAACCTGAGCTACATAACTTAACCAGACTAGATCTCAGTTGAGAAATTTATGAAACATTGTAGTGGACTTCACAAGAAGCTGATTCTTAGCTAACAAAGCTCACCATAATTTATGGGTTCATGTATCTAATATGTTCCTTTTCCTCATTAGAAATATGTCGACCCGCGAAACCACCAAATGGCTTTTTCACTGAAAGAAGAAACCAATATAATTTGAATGACAAAACATCATATCGCTGTCAGCCTGGCTTCACAACTCCACAAGGACTTGAAACAGGAGATATACAATGCCATGAAGAAGGGTGGAAGCCTGAACCAAAGTGTATCAGTAAGCAGTTTAAAGAATCATCTATTATGGATGAAAAATGGGTTGGTTTAGACCACACATTGGAAAAGTCATTAACTTAAGCTTAAAAAGCAGTCTGCTCTGATAACCATGTGCAACCTGGCTAAACTCTACACAATACGGACTTCTTCTGTCTGTTTCCTCCATCTTCTTTCAGTGGTAGTAATTTCGAAAGCAAAATATTGAGGAACGTATTACAGCAGGAGACTCAAACTAACAACAAGAAATTGTTTTCTTGCCAATCAATTGATGAGAGGCAAAGTTCTAGGCCTCATTGATGAAATGCAAACTGGCAAATCCATCTTAGAGTAGTCAAAGAACTCAAATGTGAAATTGCTGTCCATTTAGCTACAATATGTAACTTGTCCCTCAGATTAGCCTTCATAATAAGGCCTGGAAAATAGCTAATGTATCCAGGGAAGCTGGTGATACTAAATTGTTCATGGTCATTGTAACAAAAAGAGACAGTGAAGAGCTCCAAAAGGGACTCTCCAAACTGAGTGAATTGGTGGTAGAATGGCAAAGGCAATTCAATTTAAACAACTGTAAAGTGATGCATATTGGGGCAAAAAAATCTTAATTTCACACGTATGTTCATGGAGTCTGAACTAGCAAGATTTTAGAGCATGTAAACTGATGATATAAAACCAATCATAAATATAATTCATTCTTTATTTCCTCAGAGACATGCCAAGTACCAACTCAAAATAATGTAATCTTTAACACAAGTCAATCGGTTTTCTTGTTTGAAGAAATACTTCACTACAAATGTAAAGATGGGTTTGAAACCATTAAAAAGGCCACAGGTGACCATGTAGTATGCACAGAGAATGGGTGGAGTCCAAATCCTGAATGTCTACGTAAGTTATAATTTATCATTGTTTAATTATATAATTACATTACACAGCCTTGATATAATTATATAACACAGCCTTTGTCAATCAAACAAGGTTTGTTTCACTGATGTTTTCTATGTGGTTACATACACAGGCCACTAGTTTATAATCTTTCAGAAGCAAGGCCTCCAATTATCCTAGATATAGACTTTAGGATTATCTAGTATGTAATAACCAGCTATACTCTGGTTTCTCTTCAGATATTGCTATAACCAGCAATATCCTTTATTTTCTTCAAGTAATTTTCTCCCAGTGATTCCTAACGATTTTACATAACTAAAATACCTCAAGTTGGCATACATCAGTGATCTAATTAATAATGATCAGTAAGAATATATGTACTCATCTTGGATGTAATAAAGTAAGATATGAAGCTGGATTTTTAGCAATCTGATTCTGTAGATGAAATTGCTACATATAGGAGTCAGGCAACTTGCTCTGTGTTTAACAATGTGTCTGGCTTGCTCAGAGTTCATAGAAAACATCTGAGAATACAATACCCCAACTGAAGCACCTTTTTTGCAGTGGTTCCTCCATCCAGGCAGACTGATAAGAATCCTTCACCTGGAAGGTAAAGGAATTCAATGAAGAAGAAAACAAAAACAGGAAAGCAAAAAGTTAATGGAATATATCCAAGCTCAGGTTGTTCAAAGAATTCACACCATCTTCTAGATCAAGTGTAACACCAGCAACTCACCTGAGTGTGCCAGTTGTTGTTGTTGTGAGAAAATAGAATTTGACTTCTTCTAGAGAGATTTTCAGGCACGAAAATTTTGAAGGTATGAGGAAGGTGGACTCACCCAATAGCTGAGAAACATGGCATGATGTCTTGTTAAAGATTTATTGGTCTCCACTCCCAGGGGGTCAGAGGTTATGCAAGCCTGCAATAAGTTTGATGAACATTTGCAAACATTTTGCTCAGCAGGTTAATTTCAGGCAGGTTTGTTTTGAAATGCACTTAATTATATTCAATCTGCTTTGCTCAACATTTCCTTTAGCAATACATTGTGATGGTTTCCTTCTGGAGAAAGGGCTACTTGACCCTAGAAAGAACCAATATCAGCATGGAGACGTGGTGAAATTTTCCTGCCACGGAAACTACAAAAGAGTTGGGCCTGACTCTGCCCAGTGTTATCATTTTGGATGGTCTCCACAGCCCCCAACATGTAAAGGTATCCAATTTTTTTTATAGCTTATACAAAAAGTAAATATCAGTGCGCTTGTTATTCTTAAAAATTTCCTGGCAGCCTTTTTTAATAATGTTTCTCCCAAGTCTTACTGGGGAAGATTTCACTGGCTAGTGCACAGATATATATATTTTGTTTAGTGTTGTGTGGTCAATGGAGTATGGGAAGGAGGTGACGCCGATGGCACTGTGGTCTCAACCACTAAGCCTCTTGGGCTTGCCAATTGGAAGGTCGGGGGTTCGAATCCGCGCAATGGGGTGAGCAAATTAGCTGCTGGAGTTTGGATTACATATAAATAAAGGCAGCTCCATGTATAGCAATGGAGGAAGAATCTGTTTTTAACAGATTTATGTAGGGAATTTGCTGGTTCCAACCTGATTGAGATTTGCTTACATTGCACTGCCTATTGCATTGAACCAGCCAGTTATGTCCAAGCTGTCGCTGCTTTGCTGAGTTCTGAAAGAGAAAGAAAATGCCTGAAATGAAATGAAACACAAAATTATATGGTATGTTATGCACACAATATACCCCATTATATAGTCCCATTTGATACAGGTAAATTTCATCATATGCAGGGGTTACATTCCTTGCTACCATGTGTATAAGCAAAATTATGTAAAGCAGGAGTAACCCCAGAATAGCCCTGTGTGAGCATCCCTACCTATTTGTAGCTGGGGGGGGGGGGTTCATTCAGCAACATGGCAACCATTTCCCCCTGGCTTCCTCTACGCAGTTATTGGTAATGGGTGAAACTAGGAGCTACATGAGTAGTGCTGATCATTTGAGTCTTTCCCACATAAATGACACGATCCATTCCACACAACTGGCTGGAACTCAGCACATCCAACATCATTTCATAATTGTGAAAATTCTATGTGGAAGGGTGTGCTGTCTAGACTTATTTTGAGTCAACAGATACAAGACTGAAGTGATGATCTCTTACTTTCAGCAAAAGTCGATCCTTGTCAGCCACCCCCCAGCATTTCGGATGGCAGTATTAGCGGTGACCTTAAGGAAGGATATGAACATGGAGAAAAGGTGGAATACAAGTGTAATTTCGGATTTGCAATGACTGGATCAAAGTTGATTGAGTGTTTGGATGGACAGTGGACATCTTTACCACTCTGCAAAGGTAAATTACAGGTGCAACTAAAGCATGTTCGCAGGGCAAATGGTATGTGCAGATAAAACTGTTTTTGTTAACTCAGCAAAGTCCACCATGTGCATATATTCCACTAGGATTTCTTTTCTATTTACATGCTGGAATTTTCTGTCCCAGAAGTTTCCCAAGTAGCTGGAGAAGAAAAAGGTCTGCCGAAGGGAAAGTGGAGCGTAACATTTGATGTCTCCATTTGAAGCAGAATCAGACCATCTTAAGTGTCTTCATGCTTTGCTTTATCATTGAAATGCTATGTTTAAACTAAAGCTCCCAAATGTGGTATAAAAGAATCCATTTCTAAATTCCAGTCTTAAGTTTCCAATGCTTGGGACTGGGAATAAGATCAAAACTGAACAGAGAAAAGTAACAACAAATCAATGCTCAGTTATTAAGAATGAAGTTAAAATCATACAAGCCATAATAATATCAAAGTCTGCCTCTTCATTCTACTTGTGCAATATATACTGATGAGCTGAAAAATGAAGAGCTGCCCTTGGCATTTTTTATCTGGCGTGTAGGAGAGGCTGAAGAGAATGAGCAGCCAAAACAATTGAGGACTGAGATTATAGTTTTAAGAAAATTAAGAACTCATATTTTGTTTCACATCATTTCCTTCTGTTTTCAACAGAGGAACCCAGAGCTTGTGAAGTACCTCCAAATATTAGAAATGGACACCCTGTCAGTCTTGACTCAGATAGATATCTGCATGGCGAAACTGTGGCATATGAATGTAATGAAAGATTTTACATTGTTGGAACTAAAGAAGCTGTGTGTCTGCATGGGCAGTGGGAGTTACCATTATGTATTGGTAAGCTATTATTATTGTTTATTGAATTTATATACCACCCTACACCCAGGGGTCTCAGGGCGGTTCACAGAATAAAATCAAGATATAAAACCACAAAATACATAATAAAAACAGAAACAACAAGCCAATAGCCTCCCCCCAAAAAAAAAAATTTTTTTTTTTTTTTTATAAAAATTTTTATTAAGATTTTTTACAGATACATATTTAACAAACAAAATAGGTTTCATAACATCTTTTCATTCTATTGCGGACTCCCTCACGTCTCCCGCTTCCACTCTCATCATTAAAAACGAATTTTTCCAAGCAAATTATCATCTTGTTTATACTCTTAAGTGCAATGTTTAGGTTAAACTCAAATAAAAAATTATAATTTAATGGTAGACAGTTATTTCTGCTCTGGCTTCCTTGTTAGGATTCAACCAAATTACAATACTTTTGTAAATAAATCTTAAATTTCTTCCAGTCTTCTTCAACCCTCTCCTCTCCCAGGTCGCGGATTCTGCCAGTCATCTCAGCCAGTTGCATATAGTCCATCAGCTGCATCTGCCATTCTTCCAGTGTTGGTAGATCTTGGGTTTTCCAGCTCTTAGCAATAAGTATCCTTGCCGCCGTTGTAGCGTACATAAAAAATGTTCTATCCTTCTTTAACACGTTCTGGCCGACCATGCCCAGAAGGAAGGCCTCTGGTTTCTTGGTGAAGGTATACTTAAATACCTTTTTTAACTCATTATATATCATTTCCCAAAAGGCCTTCACTTTAGGGCAGGTCCACCAGAGGTGAAAGAATGTTCCTTCATTTTCCTTACATTTCCAACATTTGTTATCAGACGAATGGTATATTTTAGCCAATTTCACTGGGGTCATGTACCATCTATATATCATTTTCATTACATTTTCCTTCAGAGCATTACATGCTGTGAAGTTCAGCCCGGTAGTCCATAACCTTTCCCAGTCCTCAAACATAATGTTGTGCCCAATATCCTGGGCCCACTTTATCATAGCCGATTTAACCAATTCGTCTTGTGTGTTCCATTTCAGCAGCAAGTTATACATTTTTGAAAGTACCTTAGTCTTAGGTTCTAGCAGTTCTGTCTCCAGTTTCGATTTCTCCACCTGGAATCCTAACTTTTTATCAATCTTAAACACTTCCTTAATCTGAGCATAGTGTAACCAGTCTCGCACTTTATCTTTCATTTTCTCTAAACTCTGCAGTTTCCAATTGTCTCCATCCCTTTCTAGTATTTCCCAATATTTTGGCCAATTGGCCTCCATATTGGGTCTTTTTCGGGCCTTGGCCTCCAAAGGTGACAGCCACCTCGGTGTTTTGTTTTCTAATAAGTCTTTGTATCTTGTCCAGACATTAAATATTGCTTTTCTGACAATATGGTTCTTAAAGACCTTGTTGATCTTAACCTTGTCATACCATAAATATGCATGCCATCCAAATGCATTGTTAAAACCTTCCAAATCCAGCACATCCGTGTCCTCCAGAAGTAGCCAGTCTTTTAGCCAGCAGAAAGCTGCGGCTTCATAGTACAACTTTAAGTCTGGCAGGGCAAAGCCCCCTCTTTCTTTTGCGTCCGTTAATATCTTAAACTTAATTCTGGGCTTTTTGCCCTGCCAGACAAATTTGGAGATATCTTTCTGCCACTTCCGGAAGCACTCCGTTTTATCTACAATCTGCAATGTCTGAAACAAAAATAACATTTTTGGCAATACATTCATCTTAATAGCAGCTATTCGACCTAACAATGAAAGTTTCAGTTTTGACCAGCTATCCAAGTCTCTCTTAATTTCAGACCAACATTTTTCATAATTATCTTTAAACAGACTCAAATTCTTTGCTGTTATGTTTACCCCTAGGTATTTAACTTTCTTAACCACAGTTAACTCTGTCTCTCTCTGAAACCGTTCCGACTCAATATCTGTCAAGTTTTTTCCCAACACCTTGGTTTTTTGCTTATTTAGTTTAAATCCCAAAAAAAAATTTTTAAAGGGTAAATCAAATCAACCAAAGGCCTGGTTAAAAAGGAAGGTTTTGCCTGGCGCCTTAACAGTGTCTAATGAAGGTGCCAGGCGAATTTCCCTGGGGAGAGCATTCCACAGACAGGGAGCCACTGCAGAGAAGGCCCATTGTCGTGTTGTCACCCTCTGGACCTCTCGAGGAGGAGGTACATAAAGGAGGGCCTCAGAAGATGATCTTTGGCAGGTTCATAGGGAAAGAGGCGGTCCTTGAGGTGTTGTGGTCCTGAGCCGGTTAAGGCTTTATAGGTCAAAACCAGCACTTTGAATTGAGCCCGGAAACTAATTGGTAGCCAGTGCAGTCGGACCAGGATCGGTGTAATATGCTCAAACAGCCTTGCTCCAGTGAGCAGCCTGGCCACTGAATTCTGCACCAGCTGATGTTTCCAAATCGTCTTCAGAGGCAGCCCTACATATAACGCATTGCCGTAATCTAACCTTGAGGTTACCAGAGCATAAACAAGAGCAGTTAGGCTATCCCTGTCCAGATAGGGGAGTAGCTGATGGAAGGCACTCTGGGCTACCTGAGCCTCGAGCAACAGCAAAGGATCCAGGAGTATCCCCAAGCTACAACCCTGCTCCTTCAGAGGAAGTGTAACCCCATCAAGAGCAGGCGACCTCCCACCTATCTGGTCTAGGAAACCACCCACTAACAGTAGCTCAGTCTTATCTGGATTGAGCTTCAGTTTGTTGGTTCTCATCCAGTCCATTACCAAGGCAAGACACTGGTCCAACACTTCCACTGCCTCACCTGGAGATGTAAAGGAGAAATAGAGCTGAGTGTCAAGCTATACCATTACAAATAAGTGCAACTCATATTTATATAGACACTTTTCATATTTAATTACCATTTATTAACATAAGCAATTATATGCTTGTGATCCATTGGATGGGAAATTAGACCTACTGCCAGGAGACCTCTGCCACAGACATACTTTGTGGTCTTAATCAAGTCTGTTACTACTTCTTCACCTCTGCTGCCCTATAAAAATGGCAATAATTATGGTTTCTCCTCCAAAACTGCTGCAAGGATTGACTGCAATAAAGACTGAAAGGCGTATTGGAAAATAGATGTGCATGAAAAATACCAGTGAGATTTTCTAGTTGTTTAACTCCATTTGATTGTGATTTGCTAACAAACAACTTTACTTGAACAATATTTGAATTGTTAGATGTTGCAGCAAAATGTAGACGTCCACAGAATGCAGAGTTTGTACCATTTGCTTCTCTGGAGAAAATGTTTATGCACAACAACGTTGCAACCTACATCTGTGGTTCCAATCAACATAAAACAAAATGTGTTAATGGAAAATGGTCACCTGAGCCAGAATGCACAGGTACAGTTTTGCATGCTATATACAAATGCATGGTTTCTCAACTTGAGTGACAGATGTGGCCACTGGAAGCAAGAGTGGGACAGACCTGTTCAGGAGTGCCTTCCTGGGTAGGCTAGACTCAGCTCCTTTGGAAAGATCACATAAAGCTTCCTTTAAGTTTGCATGAATTCTGCATGCCTTATGTACTCGGCTGGTGTGAGATCAGGATATTACTTTATCCACTTCAGGAGCAGAAGCATTGCTGCCACATGGGAAAGGCAATCAATCGACCCAAGGACAGAATTAGCAGCTTGCAAAGCAGTCACTACAGGCTGTTGGTTCTTGCAAACAGAGGCACAGAGTGTATTTTCCCTTCTGCATCCCTGTCTGAGAGCACCATCCCTGGAGGTCAACTCAACTGTGGTGCCCAGGATTCAGAAACACATAAAACTGGATTAGGTGGCATATCTTGCTACTTTCTCAACAGTGACCTTCCGGTAGCTTTATAATAGTAAAATCTGGGTTGAGTTCACATGTCAGATTTAGGTTGCCAGCAAGAACCTTTTTGGTATACCACAAGAAGTGTGCAAAGCTGAACTGAACCATACACAGGATAAACACTGCAATAGAGGAAGGGTAGCATGCAAATATTTCAGGAGCGACAGCAACTCTCCACACTTCTGAAGACAGACACCTCACCTGCACTGAGTTTTGGAGAGCCTGATGAGGCAACATGGGGATCTCACTGGAACTAAACTGGAGAAGTTCTGCTTCTCTTGCAGGTTTCACCAGGCAGCTCTTTGGTTCAAGACCAATGCAACTAACTCATTGCAACATTGAATCCATTCAAGGGATAAGGAGGTTTGACTGGATGCTCACTTGTCATAGATTCTTAAATGCTCATCTCTTTCATCGTTTCCTTGCATAACTCTGTATCATTGAATTCTAATGGACTTTTATTTATTTATTAAAGCATTCTGTCCACCACCACCTCAGCTTCCCAATGCCATTGACATAACCGATACGAGAAACTATAAGAGTGGTGAGGAGATAAGCTTCAGATGTCAGGAGAACTTCTTTCTTCAAGGGCCACAAAAAATAAAATGTGACAATGGAAAGTGGCAAACCCCACCGCGCTGTTTAGGTTAGTATGATCTTCCTTTCGTATTTCCCTTTTTTGTTTTCAAGAAGTCAGAGAATTGAGGGCGGTGGTGTGTGATTTATAAACTAAAGAAGCATAACCTTTTTTAAAAACGAAAAGAAACTAGAAAATATAAATGACAATGTGGCCTAAAAATGGCAATTCCTCTCTCAA
The DNA here is from genome assembly GCF_964234715.1 of Podarcis melisellensis. NCBI lineage: Eukaryota > Metazoa > Chordata > Lepidosauria > Squamata > Lacertidae > Podarcis > Podarcis melisellensis. The sequence continues at coordinate 81,079,336 of NC_138538.1, read as the reverse complement.
ATTATTCTAAGGACACAGTGAAATTTTGGAACCTACTCATACAGAAGACAGGGACAGCCACCAAGTTAGATGGCTTGAAAAGAGGACTGGAGAAATTCATGGAGAGGGCCATTGATGCCTCTGCTTTGCATATACCAGTTGCTGCAAATCACAGGAAGGGAGATTGCTCTTACGCTCAGATCAGGCTTGTGGGTCTCCAACAGACATTTGGCGGCCCACTTGAGGAACAGAACGCTGGCCTAGAAGGGCCATTGACCTGACCCACCAGGCTCTTCTTATGTTCTTCTTATTTAATAATGGGGATTCAAACCAGGGATGTGGGTGCTGCTGTGGTCTAAACCACTGAGCCTCTTGGGCTTGCTGCAATGGGGTAAGCTCCCGTTGCTCTGCCCAGCTCCTGCCAACCTAGCAGTTCAAAAGCACGCCAGTGAAAGTAGATAAATGGGTACTGCTGTGGCGGGAAGGTAAACGGTGTTTCCGTCATGGTGTTCCATTGTGCCAGAAGCGGTTTAATCATGCTGGCTACATGACCCGGAAAGCTGTCTGTGGACAAACACTGGCTCCCTTGGCCTGAAAGCAAGATGAGCGCCGCAACCCATCTAGGGGTCCTTTACCTTTTTTTATAAATAGTAATGCACTTGTGAGGTAATAAAGATGTTTATTCAATAGATCAGTGGTACCCAAACTGTGCTCCATGGAGCACTCGGTGCTCCACAAAGCATCTCCAAGTGCTCTGCAAAGAGATTGGAAAGGAAAACAAACAAACAAACAAACACTCTGGAAATGTTTTTATGCCATTTAATTGTATTCATGAAGACCGCATGCTATATAACTCCCTTTCCAGATACAAGATGTGGAGACCCCCCTGCAATTGCCCATGGTGAGGTAAATAATAGTTCCCAGAGAAAGTATCTTTCTGGTGAAAGTGTGGAGTATCATTGCCATGAAGGTTTTGAACTTGGGGAATCAAGTACTTCAACATGCGAAAATAGGGAGTGGTCCCCACCGCCAACTTGCAGAGGTAAGAAAATATGCTTATGATATAATAATAATTTATTATTTACACTCCACCCATCTGGCTGTGTTTCCCCAGCCACTCTGGGCGGCTCTCAACGGAATATTAAAAACACGATAAAACATCAAACTTCCCTAAACAGAGCTACCTTCAGATGTCTTCTAAAAGTCAGATATTTGTTTATTTCCTAGACCCTCAGAGCTGGACCTCAGCTTCCATTCAAAAGTGGAGGGTAACTATATATCCAATGCAGAGCTTTCAATGAGACTTCAGTCTTATTCCATCAAGAGTATGCATGGAAGACATTTTGCCAAACTGTCAGGGAACGGGAGGCAGAGAAGGAGGAGAGAATGGGCACTTACAGAGATCCTGTGCCTTTAATTAGCAGTTGCTCCTCTTCGGATGAGGAAGGAGACAAAGGGCTGTTGGGAGACAATGAAACTGAGAGGGGGATCCATTTCCGGGATCCAGCCACTCTCAGAACAGATGAAGAAGGGGGGCTGGGCTTAGGAGGTGGATCTGCTGGGGGGGGGGGAAGCGGAAAGAGCCATTCGCGGCAACTGGCTGATTGTGATGGTGTCGTTCTTTTGAACTCTTGTAAATACTTTGAAGCAACCAATAAATCTCTGTAAATATGGCTGGATTTCCGGACTCTTATCTCTGCTAGCATTCACAACTCATATTTGACACAAACCTATAGAAATTGTGACACTGCCTCACTTGAAGTGTCCTGCCAACCAGCAAACATTCAGAGTTTTGAAATATTCTCCCCCTTGCAGAATTGAGGGTAATTCAACTTGCAGTCTAACATTTTGTTGCTTTAATACAGTGGTGCCTCGCAAGACGAAATTAATTCGTTCCGCAAGTCTTTTCATCTTGCGAGTTTTTCGTCTTGCGCAGCACGGTTTCCCATAGGAATGCATTGAAAATCAATCAATGCGTTCCTATGGAAACCGCCTTCAGACCAGGTCCGGGGACAGTCTGTCCCCCGACCTCTTCTGAAGGCTGGGGGGAAAACAAGGGCTTTTCTTCCCACCCCCAGCATTTTAAAAAACCCTGGGACAGCAGAGGACTTTGCAGGGGGGAGCAAAGACTTTCGCCCCCCGCCAGCCTTCAGAAGAGGTCCAGAAAGTCTTTGCTTCCCACCGCCAGCATTTAAAAGAGGTCCCTGGAGATTTCCCTATGGGCTTTCTTCTTGCGAAGCAAGCCCATAGGCAAATTTGTCTTGCGAAGCAACTCGCAAACGGAAAACCCTTTCGTCTTGCGGGTTTTCCTTCTTGCGAGGCATTCGTCTTGCGGGGCACCACTGTATTTCAACCATGACCTTCCTTTTGGTTTGGGGCAGCACGTGAATGTCTCAGAAACTTTTCAGGGCTCCTCAGTGAGACGCTGGTTTACTGGCTTACCATCCCTAGTCAGAACAGACAAGCGTCTGTGAAAGAAAACTTGATCGATAGAACCTGATCCACATTTACTGGTTTTCCCCTGTAATGCACAGCAGCAAAAGGCATAATGTGTATTATGGGCTGCACTGTAAGATTATATGGGGCAGTGGCAAAACCCAACAGCTATAGCCAGTGCTTATTTTCTAAGAAAATGTTTAGGGGTACTCTCATTTTGACTCAAGAAAATCACCATTTTATAGTTCAAATTGGGGGGAATAGAGTAAATGGATAAAAGTACAAAGATTCACAAAATGTTTAGGGGTATGCGTACCCCAGGAAAAAAGCACTGGGTATAGCCACTGCCCTGCTTAAACCGAGAATGTGCTTTAGGTTGTGACTCCAGAATCCCTCAATATTTAGGATTTCTTTGGGAGTCAAATTGAAACTTGAGAGCAGGCAATTAGGAAGGTGGTATAAAAGTTTGAAAACCTCTGGACTAAGGACCTGGCCAGACTTAAACATGTATCTAAATTCTGTATATTAGTCATAGCAGACATATTAAATTACTAAACCATCTGTTTTCTTTCCCAGTAATATTTATGTTCTTCAACATTTAACCCATTGTGAACTTCTCTGATTACTGATCCCTCTGCCCACTTTCTGCCTGCCTTCATGTCTCACTCTTGGGGGGAAAACAACCAACAACACACAACTCCCTTCAGCCTTTGAAATGCAGCTTTGTTCAGTATTTTAGTAGGCAAATCCAGACACAGGTATGGTGATATTTTTTGAGAATCATATTTTCATTTGTATTATCTTCTCAGAAAAGTCATGTGGGATGCCCCCCAGACTCATTGATGCTGCATATGAAGGATTAATAAAAAATCACTATGAGCCTGGGGACCTGATACCTTTCAGCTGTGCACCAGGTTATGCTACAGAAGGACCACGGAATATTACATGCCACAAAGGAAAGTGGTCGGAAGCTTCAACCTGTGAAGGTATGTTGCATGTTTTGCCTGGGTATCAATTCTAAAGGTAGTTTACTTCTGGGAACAGAGCAATTCAACCACTGGTTTGAACAGCAAGGAGCATAGTGAACAAGCAAGTACATCTCTGTAGATGTTTAGGCTCACAAATGTGATTCTGCTTAAAATCCTTTACATCTCCAGTTAAAATGATCTGGTGTAGAAAGGCTTGGAATGAACTCTGGTGATACCTTGGAGAGTTCTGCTGATCAGCTTTGGCAATACAGTGCTACATCGGTTTACGAACTTAATCCGTTCTGGAAGTCCGTTCTTTAACCAAAGTGTTCTTAAACCAAGGCGTGCTTTCCCATAGAATGTAATGGAAAATGGATTAATCCGTTCCAGACGATGAAAAACAACCCCTAAAACAGCAATTTAACATGGATTTTACTATCTAACGAGACCATTGATCCATAAAATGAAGGCAATAATCAATGTACTGTACTATAAAATAAATAAGACAGTATTGTAGATGATAAAAAAAAAAATCCTTACGTACACTGATGATAGTCATTGTTTGCTTTTATCCATTTCTGCAGTCACACAATCAACCAGTAGCTGTACTGGGTTCCACACAGTCACAAAAACGAAGGCACAATCCACAGTCACAAGTCAGTCCCATAAAATGAAGAACAAGTCACAGTCAAAAATGTAAGAGCCACACAAACCAAAAGGCAAATATATAGCAAAAACAAAAGCTCCAAATGTCACCTCTGCATTGTGTGGGTGCTCAGGACTCAATAGCCAACAGACTCAACAGGAAGCCTCTGATTAGCAGTGGGGGACTCAATTAACAAATGAAACACACTCAACAAGAAGCAGAACATGTTCCGTTTCCAAGGCAAAGTTCATAAACCAAAACACCTACTTCCAGGTTTGCAGCATTCTATTTCCAATTTGTTCATAAACTAAGCTGTTCTTAAATCAAGCTACCACTGTGGTGTGCTCGATCAGGCAAGAATCTGGACTCACTCACACTGACCTTTCCTCCTGCACTTTCTAGGCAGAGCTCCAAGCTTTAAAGCTCCATATCTGAGAGCTTTTCTGTGGATTTCTGTTTGCTCTGATTCAGCAATGAATGGGTATTTGTGGGGAAAGACAACTTCCGATTTATGTGAATGCTACTAGATGCAGAACGTTCTCTGACAAATCAGAGAAGTGGTCAGCCACTCCTACGCTTGGAGAAAAGAGAGCTTCTGATCAACATCACAGGTCCTTCTAGTGCAGCCTTCCTGCTGCCCTGGGGTACCCTTTTATTTGTATCAGCACTTGAGCAGTCCCTTCAAGCAGTGTGTCCCATCGTACTGTACCTCCCTTATCAACCCAGGAAGAAGTGGGCCCACATCACACACAAAACCTCTTTTGGGGTTGGAATCTTGCTGTGAAATCTATATAACGTTAAAAACCTGAAAACAGTAAGTTTTTAGATGAAGGTTCTTACTGCCAGCACTAGTTCCTTCTGGCAAATCCTCTCTGGTGGTGTTAACACTGTTGCAAGTGATGGAGGGGGCAACAACTCCTTCTTTGCTTCCCTCCCATGCCTCACAAACAGAGAGGGTAAACAGCAGTGATTACTTCAACCTACTATCATTCTCCAAAGGGCAACCTCCTGACTCCTCCTCCATCTCCCATCTCCAATCTCAAAAGCATTAAGGAGAGGAATGTAGATCCCCACTCTGCCGTATTTCCCGCTCTATAAGACGCATCAGACCACAAGACGCACCTAGTTTTTGGAGGAGGAAAACAAGAAAAAAAATATATTCTGAATCTCAGAAGCCAGAACAGCAAGAGGGATCGCTGCACAGTGAAAGCAGCAATCCCTCTTGCTGTTCTGGCTTCTGGGATAGCTGCACAGCCTGCATTCGCTCCATAAGACGCACACACATTATTTCTCCTTACTTTTTAGGAGGGAAAAAGTGAGTCTTATACAGCAAAAAATATGGTAATTTCCAATTTGTTTTATGAAGGAATTGGGAAGTGGGATCATGACATTGCAAGTGTGGATGAATGGAATGGATGCTTTTTTAGAACTTGGTATGTTTGGATGAATGGAATGGGTGGTTGGGGGCAACATTTATTATTTTTTTGTGGAGTGAGGCATTTTTGCCCCACCATTAGATTGTAGGGCCTCAGAGGCTGGCAGCATTCAAATCCTGTCCCCAGGCTTAAACTTCCCCACCCCTGATGTAAACTGTTGCTAAGTGATACATAATGTAAATTGGTTTTCTGATGGTTATATTTAGGAATTTTGTGCTGAATCCCAGGTTCTGCTGCCATCATAATTGTAGATGTCCCTTTGTCAAATTTAAATTTTGCACTGAAGAAATAATATTGCCTAATACAATTCAATTAAAGGGCAGTGGCAACATCCAGCCAAGTTATTCAACGTAGTTATTCTTCCCACTGAAATCTATGCGACATAGAGCTTAACTTGGCCTATATTATAGCAGAACAAATCAAGTATCTTAGAGATACAGTGGTACCTCAGGTTAAGTACTTAATTCATTCCGGAGGTCCATTCTTAACCTGAAACTGTTCTTAACCTGAAGCACCACTTTAGCTAATGGGGCCCCCCGCTGCTGCCGTGCCGCCGGAGCCCGATTTCTGTTCTCATCCTGAAGCAAAGTTCTTAACCTGAAGCACTATTTCTGGGTTAGCGGAGTCTGTAACCTGAAGCGTATGTAACCCGAGGTACCACTGTACTTAAACTAAATGGCCTTGGGTTAAAATAACTATCTGTCTGAGGTATGGATGGATCTGTCAATTTCAGTTCTTCCAGCTTCTCATTTTTCCTGGGCTGCCCAGACAAGAAGACCCCCCCCCTCAGCTTTGCTGATGTGGTTCAAAGGGAAGCAGAGCAATACATATGGCACCAGCTTGGCTGTAGCAGTTGCTGGAATGAGGTGTTCAAGGTGCCATCCAACTGTTTTAGGGACTCTGCTCTGGATTTGTGTAGAGTTTACTTCCCTTCTCCTAAAGATATCCCGCAAGGCAGTGAAGGTTCAGGATCAGAGCTTTCCTTCTCCTAGATGTGCTGCCTAGTTGGTGAACCCCATCTGCCCCTCACAGCATTTGCAGAAACTGCCTTCTTAACTGTTGGACCCACTGTTGGTCTTTGCATGCAGGTGTGGTAGTAAACCAATGTTTGGCTTTAGTTAGGCATTGGACAGCAGGATTGCAGTTAAGCTTGGTTCTCCTTAACCATGATCTGTAAACATAGGGGCCGAGACATTTGGGGGTGACTTCTTTCCCTTGCACAGGGACGCGGGTGGTGCTGTGGATTAAACCACTGAGCCTAGGGCTTGCCGATTGGAAGGTCGGCAGTTCGAATCCCCGTTATGGGGTGAGCTCCTGTTGCTCGGTCCCTGCTCCTGCCAACCTAGCAGTTCGAAAGCACGCCAAAAAGTGCAAGTAGATAAATAGGTACCCCTCCGGCGGGAAGGTAAATGGCATTTCTGTGCTCTGGTATGGTTCGCAAGAAGCAGCTTAGTCATGCTGGCCACATGACCCGGAAGCTGTACACTGGCTCCCTCGGCCAGTAAAGCGAGATGAGTGCCGCAACCACAGAGTCGTCCATGACTGGACCTAATGGTCAGGGGTCCCTTTACCTCTTTCCCTTGCATGGCAGCCAGCTGGGGAGGACGGAGTCCACCTGCTGCTGGGGTCATGCTGCAGCCTCATTTGGCTCCACCGCTCAGCTCTCTGTGATGTTGCACATGTGACATCAGAGTGTTGCATCAGGCCCCTGCAATGGTTTTGAGAAGTTGGTGACCCTGTCTGTAAGCAAGGTTTGCTTGCATTAAGCTCTTGCACTCTTTGTGTTTGTTCACATTAGGTTCTATTCTTTTCTTTAAAAAGAATGATGGGTATCTATTATGCAGAAAGCAGAATTTGTGGAGGAAACGCTTATTTGTTGGTTTCCTCTCCCCATTTAGATGCAACCTGCGGAGAGCCCCCTTCAGTTGCCAGTGCTGACATTGTGGCGGGGACAGCAGAGGTCTATCTGCCTGACCATGAGGTGCATTATCAGTGCCATGAAGGTTTTGAAATATCTGGATCGCCTAATGTAACATGTCAAAATAAAGAGTGGTCACAACCACCGACATGTGTAGGTAAGACCTGGCATTGCAGGTGATGATGATGATGATATTTTTTATTATTTATACCTCACCTATCTGGCTGGATTTCCCCAGCTACTCTGGGCAGCTTACAAGATACCTAAAAACAAAATAAAAGCATCAATCCTTAAAAACTTCGCTAAACAGGGCTGTCTTCAGATGTCTTCTAAAAGTTGGATAGTTGTTTATTTCCTTGACATCTGATGGGAGGGCATTCCACAGGGTGGGTGCCACTACCCCTGGTTCCCTGTAACCTCACATCTCGCAATGAGGGAATTGCCACAAGGCCCTCGGAGCTGGACCTCAGTGTCCGAGCAGAACGATGGGGGTGGAGATGCTCCTTCAGGTATACTGGGTTCCTGATCTTCCTTCTGTGTGCCAAACATAAATGTGACAAAGGAAGTGGAAGAAACTGAGAAGATATTACAAAATGTGTGATGGCCAAGGCAGATATTTTATTTCTGAGTTAAAACTGGAGGCATGATTTACTGTTACAGCCAAAGAAGGTTATTTTTAAAGTCCTAACAAGGAGAATTATCCACCTGTGTGAGTCCCTGTTTTCCGTGTGCCCCCCTCTGAAGGCTGGCAATTTTGCCTCTGCACAGGGAAATACCGCATGATAGAATGGTATCCCAGTATTAAGACATGCCTCTTTCCAGTCAGCCTCAGATGGGGAAGGGCAGCAATAGAGCATGGAAACTGCCTCTCAGACTGTGCATTTTGGGCTCAGAGAAGACTTGAATTGTATAGGAGAATTTCAATATTGCAATGTACTAGCAGGGATCGAAGATGGGTTTTGTATGCGCAATGCGGCACGTTCAATCCCTGGCATCTCCAGGTGGAGGCTAGGACAAACCACTGCCTGAACTCCTGGCGAGCTTCTACCAGTCCATATGGACCAGTGATGGGGAATCTGTGCCCCCCAGATGTTGTTGCACTTCCCATCATCTCTGACCATCAACCTTGCTAGCTGGGGATGATGGGAGATGTAGTACAACAACATCTGGAGGGCCACAAGATCCTGGACACAGATAAAATTGAGCTAGGTGGACATCAGTGCTTTTTGTGTTCCAGGCAGCAGAATTGCCATATGCACCTTGACTTACCCTTAAATGACCCAATACAGCTGCCATTTTCAGGGACTTTTCTTCCTGGACTCATTTACAAAAGTGTAGTGTGGGTAGTTTCCCATGAGGCAAGACACAGTGATAACAACAAGAACCTTTATTGAACGGAACTGGACAACAGGGGCAAAGGAACTGCTTATGTACATTTCTGAAGGCCTGGGACTCTCCTACTCCCAACATGATTGGCTGACTAAACTTCCAAGCTGTGAATTATGACTCAGAGTTTAAGGGCCGAAGGCAGAGGCCCAAGTCCTGAAATGTTCTGTGATTGGATATCATGTATCAAATCAGAACATAGGGGCTCAGAATTCTTAGTCCAGACTCAAGCTCAGGCAAACACAGACCACTGAATACATAACAAAAAGCAAACACTTTTGACCTCTAACTTTTATAGCTAAGAATGACAGCACTGGGGTTGCAGGCTCGTGGCTTGAGGTTGCAACCCTACAAGCATGTGCTCTTTTCTCAGCTTCCTCCAGTGCAAGTTTATTCTGAGTCGAACAGGGCTCTTTCCTAAGTCCATGTGTTTATGGTAGATAGGAGTAGATAGGAGCCCATACCCTCGATGGGGGTTGGAGACCAGCAATTCTCACAGTTAGGACAGTATCCTCTCTTATGACATCTTTTGTCCAGTCTCAGAATGTTGGAACAAACTGGTAGGTGCTGTTTTGTGGGAACAGAATGCATTTTCAAGGACTGAAGAAGCTTTCTCTATCATTTCAGATGTAACATGCCCTCCCCCACCCCGGGTTTCTAATGGTCAGATTACGACTGATCTCAAGCAAAGGTACTTGCCTCTTGAGAAGGTGCGCTATCGCTGTTACCAAGGATACAGCCTTTTTGGATCTTTTACAGTAAAGTGTGTGAACAAAGAATGGACAGAACCACCAAGATGCATAGGTATTTGATGTCCAATTTTTTAAATAGTCTAAAAGAGAGGAATATAACATTCTTCCTTTTAAAAAAATTAAGTTGTATGTTAAATTTTGCACTGTGCGGATTCTTGCATAGTCTTGGACTGTCATTTATTATTTACCTTCTGCTAATCTCTGGGCTATGAGGAATATACCAGAGGGAGTCAAGACTGAAGTGTATACTATGGGAAAACCAACAAGCTTCATCTAAAATGGGCCTGATGGAGATTCCTATGGGATCACTCAGTAGTTGGAGGTGGTAGTTTTCCTTCATTGACCAATCATCACAATTGTGATTGGGAAGAAATCCATGCAGACCAAATTGGTCTTCCACAGCACAAGATGGCTTGCGATGCTTATTTAAATCAATTTGAGCTATTTGCGATGTAATCATCTGTTTGTGGCACATGTTGATCTAGACTATGTCGATCTGTTTCCAGTCTCCCTCTCAGATGACTGTGATCCATAGCAAAGGATAGACCAGAAGTATTTTTGTCTCTTCCAGCACTAGTAGCCAGTGTCCGTTGAGCTGTAATAAGTACAGAAGAACTGAGATATCTCAACCTTTCTATAATAAATTCAAGTAGAATTTATAGTACTTGATGCATTCTCAAGACACACACGTGCCCTCTTGTTCTCTAGGAAATTGTTGAGTCAATTGTTCAGCTGGATTACTCAGCTCTAGATGACTGGGAGCTGCCTGTGTACCTTGAAGTATGCCATTTGAGGGGGTGAGAGGTGTGTTGTTATATGTGCTGTGGATCATTTAGACATTCGTTTCACCATTTGGCTAACCCTTATAACCTCATAAGTAAGAATAATATTAGGGTTTTTTACACCATCAATGCATAAGGTGCTTTAAAGCATAAGAGTGGGGGTGGAGGGGAGACCATGCAGAAAAATAAGAACAGGTCCGTTCCTGAAAGAGCTTACAAACTGAACTTTAGTACATTGGAGAGGTAGGAACATAAATACTGGATGAGACTAAAGGTTCATCTACTGTGCTTTGCACAGTACCTAACAGGATGGCTTTGGAAAACCCACATGGAGGACAAAATCTGGACGGGGACAAGGCAAGAAAGAGAGAGAGGTGAATAGGTCATATTCAAATATGTCTGCCCAAAATGATGGGGTGCACCCTGCCTCATCCCATCCCACTTCAGACATTTCTAAGCAGAAAGCCAAATGCTTCATGGGAAAGGCGGTTTTAGAACCAGTGGAATTGCCCCCATTCAACTGCAGCAAACTTAGTGCTTCAAGATGTTGATGGACTGTAACTCCCCTGACCATTCGCCAGTCTGTGACAGATTGGAGTTGTAGTCCGGCAACACCTAGATAGCATCACACTGGCTACCCCCAAGTTGCATGTTTGGGGCAGGAGTTTCAGACATCACAGGCAGAAAGGAGAAAATTAACAGAGGTGTTTATGAAAACACAAGACCTTCAGGAACCAGCATTTTATAAACTTCTATGCTTCTGCGGAATCAATTTTTACAAATAGACACTTGCAAGATACTGAAAGAGTTTTTCAAAAACAGCAGAATATGATAAATTTTGATAGTGAAGAGCTGAGCAAAATTCAGAGGACAGCCGCCGCCTCCTCCCAATGAGATCCCATCCATGTCAAAATAGGTTCTAGTTGTTTTAATGATTTAATGATTGGTCTATTTGACCAACTGGGACACAGGTGGCGCTGTGGGTTAAAGCCTCAGTGCCTAGGACTTGCCGATCAAAAGGTCGGCGGTTCGAATCCCTGCGGCGGGGTGCGCTCCCGCTGCTCGGTCCCAGCGCCTGCCAACCTAGCAGTTCGAAAGCACCTCCAGGTGCAAGTAGATAAATAGGGACCGCTTACCAGCGGGAAGGTAAACGGCGTTTCCGTGTGCAGCTCTGGCTCGCCAGATGCAGCTTTGTCACGCTGGCCACGTGACCCGGAAGTGTCTTCGGACAGCGCTGGCCCCTGGCCTCTTAAGTGAGATGGGCGCACAACCCCAGAGTCTGTCAAGACTGGCCCGTACGGGCAGGGGTACCTTTACCTTTACCTTTACCTATTTGACCAACTAAGGAGGTGCTGATGGAATGTCAGCCACACTTGAAGAGACATTAGAAAGACAATTTGTTCACTGATTATTTCACCCAGCAGATATACATAGCTCAATAAAACGTATATTAAAACTTTTCTTCCTTTTTTAATTAAATCTTTGCATGATATTTTTCTTTTTTCCTGATGTAGAAGCTGAATTCTAGAAATGCTTGTGTGCACAGTCATATGTGTAATCCTAATAAGTGCCATGTAATAGATTCCTTTTTCTGTTTCAATGCATCACCACAGATGCTGCAGGAAAATGTGGTCCTCCACCTCCTATTGAAAATGGAGACTTTCTGGGCACATCAACTTCACAATATATGCCAGGGGCATATGTACAGTATAAGTGCCAAGCTCTCTACAATATGCAAGGAGATGAATATGTACAATGTGTCAACGGGCATTGGACAGATACACCAACATGCATAGGTACAGGAAATTTCTCTAAATATTTGCTTTTTCTGTTCTATTGAAGGATATTCAATAAATTCAAAAACCTGTGACCTAGTGGCACCAGTGTGGTGTCAGCAGTTGGCATTGTTCTATATGTGTTTTTGCTTTACTACACACTTTTAGTTACCCTCCATCCCAGCTCCTCCCACAAACTACAGGTAGTTCTCTCATGAAGCAAAGTGAGCCAACCACCAAACTCTGGATGCCTTTACTAATAATAATAGGCAGTCATGTGGTCTAACAGTCCCCCAGAATGCACAAGCTCTTTCCCTTTGCAAGGTTTTCCTCTCAGACACTGACTTTCCACTTTCCTCGCAGCAGTGAATTCAAATTCCCCTCAATGCCTCTCCCTGCAAACAGCTAGGACATCAACAAACTATTAGATGGGCCTCAAGGTTAATCATATCTATAACTTCATGTTGTACAGTGGTACCTCTGGTTACGTACTTAATTCGTTCCGGAGGTTCGTTCTTAACCTGAAACTGTTCTTAACCTGAAGCACCACTTTAGCTAAAGGGGTCTCCCGCTGCTGCCGCGCCGCAGCGTGATTTCTGTTCTCATCCTGAAGCAAAGTTCTTAACCCGAGGTACTATTTCTGGGTTAGCAGAGTCTGTAACCTGAAGCGTTTGTAACCTAAAGCGTCTGTAACCTAGGTACCACTGTATACCCATTTGGTCTGCAGGAAAGTATCTCCTGCAAGAGTGTGTGATTGGAACTGAGTACTTATAAACTTCTGTAGTACAGTGGTACCTCAGGTTAAGAATTTAATTCGTTCCGGAGGTCCGTTCTAAACCTGAAACTGTTCTTAACCTGAGGTACCACTTTAGCTAATGGGGCCTCCCGCTGTCGCCGCACGATTTCTGTTCTCATCCTGAAGCAAAGTTCTTAACCCGAGGTACTATTTCTGAGTTAGCGGAGTCTGTAACCTGAAGCGTATGTAACCCAAGGAACCACTGTAATATTTTGGACAAAAATCAATAGTTTAAGAAGAACATTAACAATAACATTAACAGTTCCAGCTTACTATAAAGAACCGCTTGGAGAAATCTCTGTATCGTCTGCTTTGTCAACCCACTACTTAATAATTACTGGCAACCCTCACATCTTGTTCTGCTGTTACTGAATGCCCTGATAGGCCTCAATAAAACATTCCTCCATGACTTGATCATGGATGAGGGGGCTGACCTGCTATCTTCCTCTCCAGGAAGCCAATCCACCTGGGAGCCAGGGTTGAGTTGTTCCTGCTGTTGGGCCAGAGACACAAAACAGAGATCCTGTTGGTGTACTGTTTGATCTGATGTTCACCAGCCTCTCTGTTTAAGCTAGTGGAGATGATCTGGGGAGTTGTACTGGAGAATCCCCAAGCACTTCATATAATCATAGTGTTGAAAGGGACCCCAAGGGTCATCTAGTCTAAGCCCTCCAATGCAGGAATCTCAGCTAAAGCATCCATGGCAGATGGCTATCCAACCTCTGCTTAAAAACCTCAAGGAAGCAGAGTCCACAGCCTCCTGAGGGAGGTGGAACAGCTCTTAATGTCAGAAAGTTTTTTCTGGTGTTTAGTCAGAATCTCCTTTCTTGTAACTTGAAGCCATTGGTTTGAGCCAGAGCAGGAAAAAACTAGCTTGTTCCCTCTCTCATGTGGCAGCCCTTGCGATATTTGTGCTTGGAGACTTCATTTACATGCTGAGGCTGCATAGTCCAGACCGACTCAAAGACCTCATAGCTACCATGACAACAGCAGGGGTCTATCAGTACAATGTGGGCCCGATTTATGTCATACCTTCAATTTGACCTTTGTCCTAAAGCAGATTGTGAATGTCCCATTGGTGGGAGTGGTTGTCACAGGTGGATTATGTCCTGGTGAAGTTGACTTTGTGGTAGCAGGTTTCCCTGCAGGGGGGAGTAGGGGATCATTGGGATGGTCTGCCGATGGAAACCTATAGAACATGAGAGATTCCCTTTGCTCTGGGGGATTTCCCTACCAATGCTGTGAAGCCCCTAGTTTCACTATGGAATGATGTAACAATGGAAGGACTGTCAATAAAATCACTACCAAGTGCCCTTTCTGTCATCCCACCAAAAAGGTCATGTTGGAATAAAAAGTGCTGAGGTCTTCTTGAAAAACTTGGTAAACCACATACTGGTATAAAACAAAAAAAAATCCTTCCAGTAGCACCTTAAAGACCAACTAAGTTAGTTCTTGGTATGAGCTTTCGTGTGCATGCACACTTCTTCAGATACACTGAAACAGAAGTTACCAGACCCTTCTATATAGTGAGAAGGTGGGGAGGGGTATTACTCAGAAGGGTGGTGGGAATGGGTGATTGGCAGATAGGGTGGTGGGAGGAGAGTCGTCAACAGGCTCATCACAGCTATCTGCCAATCACCCATTCCCACCACCTTTCTGAGTAATACCCCTCCCCACCTTCTCACTATATAGAAGGGTCTGGAAACTTCTGTTTCAGTGTATCTGAAGAAGTGTGCATGCACACGAAAGCTCATACCAAGAACTAACTTAGTTGGTCTTTAAGGTGCTACTGGAAGGAATTTTTTTTGTTTTGACTATGGCAGACCAACACGGCTACCTATCTGTAACACATACTGGTATATAATGTATAATAATATTGGTATTAGACCCCAATTCAGAAAGCGCCGAATTAAATGTGGACTGCTACTGATGCATTCTTCATGTTGGCTGATTCTCAACTCAGAAAATCTAAAGCTTGTGACTCCCAATTGGTTTTAATGGGAAAAATATTCAAATTGCTATTTCTTTATTCATTTGACAGAAGTCAATGAACTTTTAGGTACAGTAGGCCCCAAGCTTTACTTATTTTTCCTCAGAGGAGACCCACTGATGGGACCACATTATCAATCTAAATTTATTTCAGTGGGTTTGATTGAGTATGACTAACTTTGGACACAATCCAAAGAGTTGTTGTTTTTTTGTTTTGGTCAAGTGAATTCCTCGTTGTCAAATTAATCTCTTAGATGACATGATTTGTGCCTTTCTACAGCTCCTTGTACAGCAACTGAAGAAGATATGAATCGAAACAATATACAGCTGAAGTGGAAATACGCTAATAAAATCTATTCCGCATCTGGAGACGTGACAGAGTTTGCCTGCAAAAGGGGCTTTCAGAAACACCCATCGTCACCTCCCTTCAGAGCCCAATGTAGAGACGGCAAGTTGGACTACCCAAGATGTATACCTGTAGGTACATTGCAGTTAAAGCATAATAACAGAAAATTCAACACACATAGCTGTGATTTTTGTTAAGCTATAGAAAGCAATGTGCATTACAAAATAAATGTCTTTGAAATTTTCTTGGTCTACAGCATATTTTCAATTTTTATCCATCTATACCTGTTTTACTCATCTCCTCCCAGAGTTACTCTTTTTAGCGTGTTCTCACTAACAGAGAGCACGTGTTGCGGTTGGGGAACAGACCACCATCATGACTAGGCATATTTTGGAAGGAACCCAAGCCTTGAAGGGTTAATTGGGTTGCTGGGGATTTTTGAGTGTTGCCAATTTGAAGGAGGGGTCAGAGGCTATAAATATAGGAGCCAGAAGATAGGACGGCCTCTTGGTCGTTTGCAACGGATCAAGGAGCAGCCTGTACCTGAATCGGTTGTATTTGGCCTTATTATTTAATTCTTCCCCATTTTTCTCCTTTATTCCCTCTCCTCTCATTCTCCGCCCTTGTCCCTCTCCTTGGCTTTCTTCCTACCCGCCTGTGTTTCTTCCTTTCTTTTACCCCTCTTAATAGATCTCTATTTATAAGAAGGCTGTGGGTGGGATCCCCCCCCCAGCCGGGGGAGGCTTTGCCTTCCCTGCCTGCGCCCAGACTAATTGGTTTCGGACCCCGAGTTCTTGGGGTGGGTAGGGGTCTGCCGCCATTGCCTGAGCCTGCAGGACTCGGCATCTGCCTCTCGACCTCAGGCTCTTACTGCGGTTTTCTCCCGCTCTCCCGCGGCTCCGCGGCTGCGGTTGAGGCCGGGTTCCCCTTCCATCCCGCCTACCCCCCCCCCGTACAGTGCGTTTAGGCCTTACCTGGACGTACCTTCGGCTCCCGGATCCGTCGCGGCTGCCGTTTTTGCTCCCGACGGCCCGGATCGCTGGGGGAAGGAAAGGAAAAGCGAAAATTAGAGTCGGGCGCTGGCGCGGCTAGCGCCTGCTTTGCTTACCTTTTTGAGGGCGCGCGGCCAGGCAGAGGCGCTGCGGGAGTAGCGGAGGTGCGCGGGAGGCCCGCGCGGGCCTTCTGGGCCTCGGCGCGGCCTTTACGTGCTGCGTTGATCTCGCTGTGTCACTGCGGCCCTCCATTTTGTTCGCGTGGTGCGATTGGGAGTGCTGGTTTACCTCCCGATTGCCTGTGCGCCCTCTGGTGGCCATCGGGAGCTATTACAACTCGTTGCTCGTGAGCTCCCCCTGTGGCCAGGCTGGTATTGCAGCTTCTTTGATTTATTCTGGCTAGGCCTACCAGCGCCACCTGCTGGCTGGCCTGAACATTGCATCTACTTAAAAATAGTACTAATAATAATAAATTTAATTTAGCTTGCTTTGATTGAATCGATTTTATTAGGCCTTTTTGTTTCACAGGTTGCTCAATTGAGGGGGCACCTCTTTTAATTGGGGCCTGCACTGGCTGCCTCCCCCCCCCCTGCTGGCCGCCTTTAGGCGTTGCATAATATCTACAATTTAGGTGCTTAATTATAGTTTGATTTGTTCCTTTATTTGTTTGCGACTGTTGAGTTATTCAATTGTGTATTTAACTAATTATTGGTTATTTGATCCTTGAGGGAGCTGTTTGTGAGAACAACAGTGAAGGTGCTTTCGTCTGAAAGGGGATTGGTTACCTACCATTCTCCACTGCAGTTCATAGCAATTGTAATTGCAATTATTGTGGTGAATTTAATCTTGTTTTTCACTTGTTCCCATTATAGCAGGTATGGCTCCAAAGAAGGTTGCAGCTCGCCCTGGCCTATCCTCCACTGCAAAACGGCCTATTAGAGGCCCATCTCAGGCGCTACGCTCACCTGCTCCTGGACAGCCAGTGGGGCGGGTGCAGTCCTTGGTGGCCAGCATGGCCGGCGACCCGGCAGCTTTGACTCGCTTTGCAGCTCAGATGGACGGTTTCCTGCAGCAATGCTCCAGTCAGCCGTCTACATCAGCTGGGCCGTCTCTTCCAGTGGGGGCGTCATCGCCATTGCTATCGTCATCTAGCGAGGATGGAAGAGAAGGATTGTCAGCTGGGGGCAGGGGAAATGGCCCCCAATTTTCCCAGTCCCATTACTCACCTGCTTTGCATGGCAGGGCGCAGAGGTCAGGCCGTTCCTCCCGGAGAGCCTCAGGGAGAGGGGCCCCTTCGGCGCCTTCTGCCCGCCGGGGTGGGATCCTGCTCCCCCCGGCTGCGGCAGATTCAGTCTCCAGCTTCTCACGTGTAGTTTCTTCTCCATCAGTCCCAGGTCCTTCGCAGCCAAACCGGGACTCTGAGTCTTCCATTGAGGACAGCTTACCAGTTCCGGCTAGGAAGTCTTCAGGCGGAAAGCGTCGCCGCAGGAGATCTTCCCGGAAGCATGCAAAGCGGGGGAGGAATGACTCTTCTACATCTGATACCGGTACGTCATCGTCTAGCTCTGATGAGGAGGCAGGCAGTTCATTGGGGCTTTATTGGGGTTTTGGAGAAACTGCCTCTGGGCTTCCAAAGTGGGCTTGGCAACGTCGGTCCAACACTCACCGGGCCAAGTATGGCGCTGAGCAAGAGTATAGGGACGGCGTATTGGTGCCTGACATTAAAGTCTCCACCAATTCTGCCAGAGATGTTATTCCGGGGTTGCATTTGCCATCAAAATTAAGGTCTAGGATATTGAATGGCCGTTACGTGGACATGTTTAAGTTGGCCCCACCCTCCGAGGACCAGGAGAAGGGTAGCTCTTCCAAAAAGCGCCCTGGCGCCTCCTCAGCTGACAGAACTTTCGAGCTCTGGCTCGATTGCTTCCAGGTCTTCGCTGGAGTGGTGATGGCAGCTTATCCTAGGAGATCTCTTCACTTGATGGTTTATCTTTCCATCGTTCGCTCTGCATTTTCCAGAGCTGGTGAAAAAGCCGCGATAAAATACGATGAGAACTTCAGGCGCCGCGCGGCAAAGATCCCCTCGGCCCGCTGGGATCGTAAGGATCTTGACGTGTGGACCTCTTATGTGGCCCCACTCATCGATAAAAAGGCGCCGGATCTGCAAAAGGCTAAGCTAGGGTCCCCAAAGACTGGCCGTCGCCTGTTTTGTTGGGAGTTCAACAAAGGCTCCTGCCAGCGCCCGGGGTGCAAGTTTTCTCACACGTGTGAAAGATGCAATGGCTTCCACCCTGCTTCCGCTTGTTTTGCGGGTCGGCGGCCCTTTCGTGGGGGAAGAGGGGGTTCTCAGCAAACCCCCAAACCTACCACGTCCTCTACTGCCCCAGGAACAGGGAAATAGCGCATTGACCTCTCTAGCTTACACGCCGGTTCGATGGCAGGTTTTACAAATTTGGTTGCAGGCTTACCCTAACAGGGATGCTGCATGTTATTTGAATGATGGTTTTTCCTATGGTTTTCGGATTCCGGTAGCCATGACTCCCGTGGCACGGAATCCTGCTAATCAGAAATCAGTTCGTGAGCTTCCTCAGATAGCCCGCAAGAAGATTGCAAAGGAGGTGGCCATACGGCGTATGGCTGGTCCTTTCGACGCCCCCCCTTTTCATAATCTGCATATATCCCCACTGGGTATTGTGCCAAAGAAGGCGCCAGGTGAATTTCGTTTGATTCATAATTTGTCACATCCGAAAGGTACGTCAGTCAACGATGTTATTCCCCCGGAGCTTTGCTCCGTAAGGTACGCATCGCTTGATCAAGCGATCAAGATGATTCGGAAGTTTGGCCGGGCAGCGTTATTGGCAAAATGCGATATTGAGTCTGCTTTTCGCCTTTTGCCAATTCATCCAGAAGATTTTTGGCTGCTAGGTTTTCAGTTTGAGGGCAAGTATTATTTTGACAAGGCTATGCCTATGGGATGTTCAATCGCATGTGCCGCATTTGAATCATTTAGTACTTTTTTGGAGTGGGCCCTTAAATCAAAAACTGGTCTGGGCGGTGTTACTCATTATTTGGATGACTTTTTACTGGCCTCAGATTCTGATTCCGGTGATTGCGCGGTGCTGCTGCGCGCATTTGCCGAACTCACTCAAGAAATGGGGGTGCCCCTAGCCGCCGATAAGACGGAGGGTCCTTCCACCCGGCTTACTTACCTGGGTATCCTTTTGGATACGGTAGCTCAAACCTCCAGTTTGCCAAATGACAAACTGGTGGCGTTGAAGAAGGTAATAGAGGAATTGATCCCTTTGAGGAAGGTGTCTCTTAGGCAGCTCCAGTCACTTTTGGGACACTTGAATTTTGCCTGCAGAGTGGTGGCACCGGGGCGCCCCTTTTGTTCTCGCCTGGCTCGGCTCACGTCTGGTCTTAAGGCCCCTCATCATCGGGTGCGCCTTTCCAATGAGGTGAGGGCCGATCTTTCCATCTGGTTGGAATTCCTTCAGGAATTCAATGGGGTCTCATTGTGGCAAGATACTTTGAACTTGCATAATGACTTCCAGGTGCAGTCTGATGCGGCGGGCTCGCTTGGCTTTGGGCTGTACTGGAAGGGCCGTTGGTGTGCAAAACGTTGGCCAAAGGAATGGCAGGGAGGAGAGATTACGCGGGACTTAACATTTCTCGAGTTTTTTCCCATTGCAGTGGCTGTGCATTTGTGGGTCGAGGAATTCAGGAACCGTCGTGTCTGCTTCTGGACTGATAACCAGGCGGTGGTGACAGTGCTGGCCAAACTGTCGTCACGCTCCCCCCGGGTGTCGGCCCTTTTGCGGGCCTTTGTGTTGCACTGTTTACGTTTTAACATAGTTTTCTCAGCCCGTTTTATTCCTGGGGTGTCTAACGAAATTGCTGATGCTCTGTCCCGTTTTCAGATGGAGCGGTTCAGACTTCTGGTTCCAGAGGCACGAATACGTCCGGAATATTTCCCGGATCATCTCTGGAACCTTGGCAGCAATTAGTTTTGCAGGGAGTAGCGGCATCAGTTTCCCCTTCTACCTTAAGATCTTATACAAAAGTTTGGGATGATTTTGTAATTTTTATGCGGCAAGCCGCCTGCGAGGTAAAAGAGGTACCGCCCACGTCTGCGCAGGTGTTGCGATATTTGGCTCATTTATTCCAATTGGGGCGGGCGGCCAGGACGATTAGGATGCAAGCTGCCGCAATAGCATTTTTCTGTAAGGTGTTCTTTGATAAGGATCCTTGTGCGAAGTATATTGTTCGCAAGGCCCTGGAGGGGTGGAGTAGGCTTTGCCCGTCCAGGCCGGCAAACAGGCAACCCATATCTTTTGACATGTTGTGCAGAATGAGGAAAAAGCTGCGGGGGGTGTGCTGGTCAGGGTATGAGGCTCGCCTGTTCTCAGCCGCTTTCTCTATTGCCTTTTTTGGTGCCTTACGAGTGGGGGAAATAGTGGTGGAAATACACAGGGACGGCCGTACTCGGGGCATTTTGATTCAGGACATACAGTTAGCCCCTGCCGAATTAAGAATCACGATCAGGCATTCCAAGACGGACCAGAGGGGCAAAGGGGCCATCCTTCGCCTCCCTGCTACGTGTGAAGCAGGCCCCTGCCCGGTAAAAGATGTCAGGAGGTATATGGCTGTGCGTACCCAAGGGGATGGGCCTCTGCTTCGGCATGAGGATGGGTCACCCTTAACGAGGCATCAATTTGCGAAAGTGATGCGAAAGGCAATTGCGGCGGGTGGCGGCTCAGCATCTGATTTCGCCCCTCATTCATTTAGGATTGGGGCCGCAACGACGGCAGCCCATTGGGGCTTGTCAGCGGCCAGGATAAAGGAATTGGGCCGATGGAAATCTGATGTGTACAGGAGTTATATTCGTTAAGCGTGATCCTTACATTGTTTTGTTTATTCATCTCAGGTTTAGCAGCTGTTCGCATTTGGATGGTGGGGCACAGCATCATCCACTGGGCAGGTGTGGCAGCACGGCAGTCTGGAATGGGTCCAGGTCTCGGCCTTCCTTCACATATTCAGTTGTCTTGGCTGTCCAGACGGGGAATGCGCTGGTCGGAGCTCCTGCCTCGGATCAGGAGGCAGTTGCTACGGGAAGGACCCCCATCGGCCATTGTGGTGCAGCTGGGTGAGAACGACCTGGTTTCTACGGACTGTTTTTACTTGCGTGCTCTAATTATGTTGGACTTGGAGGTGCTGCGGGCAATGGTCCCTACAGCAAAAATATTTTGGTCAAGGCTGCTGCAACGGCGTGCGTGGAGGGGCAGTCGTTGCCCAGCCGCCATTGAGAGGGCCAGAAAACGCATTAACTCCGCCGTGTCGAAAAAGATCATGGAGCTGGGTGGAGACGTGATTTTTCATCCTGAGATTTCTTCTCAGAGGCCATCAATGTTTCGAAATGATGGCACGCACCTTTCTGATCCTGGGAATGAGGTTTGGTTAGGTGCGGTGGTGGCCAAGCTGAGGTCTTGGCTGGGGCTGTGAGTGGTTTGGCGGTGAGCTGTGGGCTCCATGGCGGTTAGGCATTGGTTAAATTGGTTCTTGGAGGGGTAAGTGCCTACCCCTCCAAATGATGCTGAAAGGGAATTCCGTTAAAGGAATCCAGGGGCTTGCCATTCATTCGTCCTTTTCCGTGGAGCCGGACTTGGGCCGTGCAAGCCCCACCGGAACATGAGGGTGAGAGGTGTTGGACTGGTTCCCAGCCTCATTTCTCCCCAATATTTGTTTCCCATGCTGGCTTCTGGTGGTGCCCAGAAGTTCCAGCTCTGTCCTTTGGGGGCAAGGACAGATAGTCAAACCAATGCCTAAGCAACCACTCACATTTGCTGTATTTGAATAAAGTTGTGGCCAAAATTATGCCAAAAACCTAAACAAAAATTAACGTGTGATGTGTGAATTTTTGGGGGGTGGTACTGTGGAACTCAACACGCAAAGCGTGTTCTCACTAACAGAGAGCACGTGTTGCGGTTGGGGAACAGACCACCATCATGACTAGGCATATTTTGGAAGGAACCCAAGCCTTGAAGGGTTAATTGGGTTGCTGGGGATTTTTGAGTGTTGCCAATTTGAAGGAGGGGTCAGAGGCTATAAATATAGGAGCCAGAAGATAGGACGGCCTCTTGGTCGTTTGCAACGGATCACCCGCCCTCCCTCCCTTTTTATAGGGTGGTTCTTGGTTTATTGACCTTGCTATGCCTGTCATGGGGTCGTTCGCCTTGGTGCGGGGGCCTGGTAGGAATTTTGCCATTTGGCTGATTGGCTGGTGCCATCTGGTTTTTGCCTACTGCGTAGCAAATCGTCACAACTTGTAAGGTTGGCGGTTAGGCATTGGTTAAATTGGTTCTTGGAGGGGTAAGTGCCTACCCCTCCAAATGATGCTGAAAGGGAATTCCGTTAAAGGAATCCAGGGGCTTGCCATTCATTCGTCCTTTTCCGTGGAGCCGGACTTGGGCCGTGCAAGCCCCACCGGAACATGAGGGTGAGAGGTGTTGGACTGGTTCCCAGCCTCATTTCTCCCCAATATTTGTTTCCCATGCTGGCTTCTGGTGGTGCCCAGAAGTTCCAGCTCTGTCCTTTGGGGGCAAGGACAGATAGTCAAACCAATGCCTAAGCAACCACTCACATTTGCTGTATTTGAATAAAGTTGTGGCCAAAATTATGCCAAAAACCTAAACAAAAATTAACGTGTGATGTGTGAATTTTTGGGGGGTGGTACTGTGGAACTCAACACGCAATGTTGTTCATCATCTCTTATTTTCTCCTCTCACCTTCCCTTTCTTTCACTGTTTTCTCCTTTCTCTCTCAAAGTCCTAGGCAGAATTAAAATGAGGAAAAAGTAGTTCTGCTGCCACAAGTAAAGCCCAAATTAAGCCATGACACAATCTACTTTGGGTATGAAATGCCACAAGTGTGTTAGCACTTCCTTACTCAGCCTTTAGAATAAATTCACCAGGACCATTTAAACTTCAGTGCTCCTAAGCATCAGAATCATCACATTGTGCAGTAAGCATCTCTTGTTGCTCTTTCACTCTGAATGAATGGATTCATAATGTTCCCCAGGATAGTTCCATAATTCACCCCCCCCCCAAAAAAAATCTCAGCTGGTATCATAAATACAGCAGCAGTGTGGTGTAGTAGTTAAGAGCAGTAGACCCATAATCTGGTGAACCGGGTTCGCGTCTCCGCTCCTCCACATGCAGCTGCTGGGTGACCTTGGGCCAGTCACACTTCTCTGAAGTCTCTCAGCCTCAATCACCTCACAGAGTGTTTGTTGTGGGGGAGGAAGGGAAAGGAGATTGTTAGCCGCTTTGAGACTCCTTCAGGTAGTGATAAAGTGAGATATCAAATCCAAACTACAACTCCTCCTTCTCCTCCTCCTTCTCCTCCTCCTCCTCCTCCTCCTCCTCCTCTTCTTCTTCTTCTTCTTCTTCTTCTTCTTTGTGGTGCAACACTGAGTCTGTATTAGCACCTGATTTCTGACTGGTTTTTCAAGTCCCCGCGACGGGGTGAGCTCCCGTTGCTCGGTCCCTGCTCCTGCCAATCTAGCAGTTCGAAAGCACGTCAAAGTGCAAGTAGATAAATAGGTACCACTCCAGCGGGAAGGTAAACGACGTTTCCATACGCTGTTCTGGTTCGCCAGAAGTGGCTTAGTCATGCTGGCCACATGACCCAGAAAAACTAACTGCAGACAAACGCCAGCTCCCTCAGCCTATAGAACAAGATGAGCACTGCAACCCCAGAGTCATCCATGACTGGTCTTAACTGTCAGGGGTCCTTTACCTTTTTTTTTTTAACTTGGGTTGAGTCCAACCCTTTAAATTGGTGTCAAAGTTTATCTATCAATATCAAAAATGTTTGCCTAACAAGGCATATTTTGTACATGTGGAATGTGATTTTTAATGCCATCACTCACGGAAAATGATGTTTGACCTTTTATTGTAACACAGATAATTGGGAAAGTAATAATGGCAGCAATGATTGTGCAATGGGGTTATCAGTGTCTGTTGAGTGACTCTAGACACACAAAAATTGAAACCATCTTATAATTATTACATAGTGTTGCTTGCAGATGGAACCAGTTTAATATAATAAATTAATCAAATACTTTTAGTAGGTATCTACACAAAGGATAATTATGTATGTATGTAATCTTACATTTTCATTGCTTTCTTTCTATTTAACAGTGACAACAAAAGTAATTGGAAGAAGCATACAGAAGACATTTTTAACCAGCACCTGATCTTCAAAATTCATTGGTGATTTATTTTTAATATTATCAAATCAAGCTACTTCTTCACAAACACCAATAGATTTTCCCATGGATTATATGCACCTGCTCACAAAGGATCATGGACCTAAAATTGGAAGCCTACTTCCTTGAAGACACACTTGTAACTTTTAAGGATTGATACAATGAGTATAGATGTAGGCCTGCTTCACTTTCAATAAATTCTACTTTAAAGCATCGTGGAAAATGTTATAGGAAGTAAAGAAATACACCAGGAGACAGTAACCCGAGAGTTTTGTATAAACATTTCCAGCTCTGGACTTTTGAATTCTCAGTGAGGACCAGCAGCTGTAAATAATTCACTAGTTGTGTAAAACTGCAGTGAATTTTTGTAAGCTTGTAGGGCTATTATGTTCATTAAAAAATAAAAATAAAAGCACTTGTTTTAAAAAAAATTGTGTCCTTTGTTAGTATATAATAAAAACGCATAGCATACAAATTATTGGTTTTTTAATGTACTAGTAGCAAACTGACATACCTGTGGGAGGAAACCCCATTGAGTACGTTGAAACTTAGTTCTGGGTTAACGTTTATAGGATTGTAGTATTACAGAGGCGGATTTAGATCAGTGTGACTAGTTCTGCTGCACTGGGCACTGAGGCTGGGGCATCACAGGGCATCACAACCATGACATGGTGAATTGAACAGAACAGAAGGGGGGGTTGCTGAATTTGGGCCCCACATAGGACACTGCTGAAATCTGAAAGACCAAATTATGTCCCTGACTATTACTATTGCTTGTGAATATGCTCAGACAAGCGTATTGACCCTTTGGCATATTAACAGCCCCACAGATCGAGATATGTGGCTGCGTTGGTGGCTACTGGAATTTGGGAGTAACGATCTGTTTCTTATGCCCTTAAATCCCAATATTAACAAACCATGAAAGTATCTGTCAGATCAGCCTTTCTAGTCCTGTTTTCCACAGTAAGCAATCATATACCTCTGGCACTCCCAAAATGCAATAACATTATCTTGTGCATGTTCCCTAACTAGGGATAGATTTTGTTTCTTTTGCTTCTCTGTTTCCCAATCTTAAGTTCTCTTGCTCCCTTTATATATTTTGCTGTTTTATAAATGAATAATAAATAATAATCAAAATGAAAACAACAACCCAATAACCCCCCCCAAAAAAACCCCCACATTTTAAAAGGGTATAGGACAGTGGTGGCGAACCTTTTGGAGACAGAGTGCCCAAACTGCAACCCAAAACCCACTCATTTATCACAAAGTGCCAACACAGCAATTTAACATGACAAACCTAGACAGCGTCTTAAAAAGCAGAGACATCAGCTTGCCAACAAAGGTCCATATAGTTAAAGATATGGTTTTCCCAGTAGTGATGTATGGAAGTGAAAGCTGGACCATAAAGGAGGCTGATCGCCAAAGACTTGATGCTTTTGAATTATAGTGCTGGAGGAGACTCTTGAGAGTCCCATGGACTGCAAGAAGATAAAACCTTCCATTCTGAAAGAAATCAGCCCTGGGTGCTCACTGGAAAGACGGATCCTGAAACTAAGGCTCCAATACTTTGGCCACCACATGAGAAGAGAAGACTCCCTGAAAATGACCCTGAAGTCGGGAAAGATTGAGGGCACAAGGAGAAGGGGACGGCAGAGGATGAGATGGTTGGACAGTGTTCTCGAAGCTAGCAACATGAGTCTGACCAAACTGCGGGAGGCAGTGGAAGACAGGAGTGCTCTGGCGTGCTCTGGTCCATGGGGTCACGAAGAGTCAGACACGAATAAACAACAACAATAATTAATATACCGTTAAAAAACAAGCTTTTGTGGGGGGCTGCCATGAGTTGTTGAGCTTTTGGGGGGCATTGCCCAGAATTTTGGAGTGGAGTGCCAAGACTTGCAGAGCTTTGGGGGGGGGGGCTTGGATCAATGTTGTTTTTTGGGGGGTGGAACACTCACATGTATTATAAATACTTCCTGTGGCACACGGAGCAGACACAACACATAGTCTCAACAATCGCAGGCAGCAACCAATCACACGAACTACAGCCGCTGACTATCTCCTGCTCGCTGCAAAAAATCCCACCAATCGCTGGGGGGGGGAGGCAGGAAAACACCTGCTTGGCGGCCAATAAACTGTCTCTAAGCTGCTGTGGGAGCCGCGCACTTGAGGGATTGGTTTACGCACGAGGAAATGTGGGGAGAAGTGGCTGCCCAATTTGAATACCCCAAACAACAGCACTGCTGGCACAATGACTCATGCCATAGGTTTGCCACCACTAGTATAGGGTATCAGTCCTTGTCCACACCATTTCACATTTTTTGAAAATGAAAAAAACTGTTCATGCTAAACAAACCATTTTGCATCCAAAATTTGCCAGTGTATTTCAAGTCTCCTTTTTCCTAATAATCAACTTGGTGACCCCGTTCCTATCAGTTTGGCAGAGGAATGTTGATCACCCATAGACGGAAGAATGCCTACAGCTCATTTCATACATTCCAAAGCCACTTTTCACTCACACAAGTCACAAAGCATCATACAAACAATAAATAACAATAACAGAATGCAACATCACAACATAAAGCAAATAAAATAATTTAAAAAACCATCAGTAAAACAGTAAAACAATTAAAAACCATCAGTGAAACAATGCCCGCAGGTCACGGATTTTGCCAAAATCCCAAAAGTGTGAGATTCACTCAAAAATGATGCCAAAAACCTGCAAATTGCCCCCTGCAAGGCTTTTTGGTGCAAACGCCGCATTTCCAGGTAAGCTGAAAAATGAGCCCTCAGTGCCCAGAACGAGGGGTCACGGTCTTCGCCAAAATACTGACATTTTCCCACAGGTTAAAGTACTGAGGGCTGTTTTTTTGGGTATATAATAAAACGTGCTTTTTGCATCACCAATCCATTCAGGGGAGCATTTGCAACAGTTTGGCACCATATTTGAGTGAATTTCATAATTTTTGAAATTGTGACCCCAGCGGGTTAGGGTTTTTTTTAAAAAAAAAATGTTTTTCCGAATGTGAAAGTGTCGAGGGCATATTTTATGGCCTATGATAAAAACCCTTCTGTTTCCACTGCCACACCTCTCAGAGGAGAATTTAAAACCGTTTGGCACCATTTTTGACTGAATGGGGTAACGTCAGGTTCTTGCGGAAATTGTTTGGGATTTTAAAAATTAAAAAAAATTCTGCAGCGTAAGGCATCGAGGCCTGATTTCTAAGCCTAGAATAAAAAACTTTCTCTTTCCCCCACCAAACCTTTCAGGGGAGCATTTTCAACAGTTTGGCACCATTTTTGAGTGAACTGGATGATGTCAGAATTTTAGTGCAATTCTGACCCCGCAGGTTAGGGATTTTTCCAAAAAAAAAAAAAAAGATTTTGTGCAGGTTAAGTAGTTGACACTTGATTAATTAGCCTAGCATAAAAACTGTTCAGTTTCCCCCACCAAACCTTTCAGGGGAGCAGTTTCAACAGTTTGGCACAATTTTTGAGTTATTTGGATGGCGTCAGTATTTTTGGTGAAATTCTGACCCCACGGGTTAAAGATTTTTTCAAAGAAAGATTTTCAGCAGCATCCGGAGTTGAGGCCTGATTTCTTAACCTAGGATAAAAACCCTTCTGTTTTCACTGCCAAACATTTCAGGGGAGCGTTTGCAACGGTTTGGCACAATTTTTGAGTGAATTGCATAAGGTCAGATTTTTTGTGAAATTCTGACGCCCAGGGTCACAATTTCAGCAAAAATCTGGATTTCTCCAATTCACTCACAAATGGTGCCAAATGGTTGCAAATACTCCCCTGAAAGGTTAGGCGGCGGAAACAGAAGGCTTATACTGACAGAACAAGAAATCAACCCTCCACAACTTAAGCTCCGGAAAAAGATTTTTTTGAAAAAATCCCTAAGCCCCGGAGTCACAATTTCAACAAAAATCTGATATTCTGCAATTCACTAAAAAAATGGGGCCCAGCAGTTGCAAGTGCTCCCTTGAAAGCTATTTCAGTGGAAACAGATTTGTTTTTATCATCGGAAAAAGAATTAGCCACGATGACGGAACTTGTGGAAAAACTTTTTTTAAAAAAAAGTCCCTAACCCTAAGTGACAATTTCAGAAAAAATCTGACGTTCTGCAATTCATTCAAAAATGGTGCCCAGATGTTGCAACTGCTCCCCTGAAAGGTTTTTTGGTGGAAACAGAAGGGTTTTTATCATCGTGGGGAAAATTAGCCCTCGATGACTGAACCTGCGGAAAAACATTTTTTTCAAAAAAAATCCCTAAGTCACTATTTCAGCAAAAATCTGACGTTCTGCAATTCACTCAAAAATGGTGCCCAGCTGTTGTGAATGCTCCCCTGAAAGGTTTTTTGGGGGAAACAGAAGGCTTTTTATCATTGGAAAAAGAATTAGCCTTCGACGACTGAACTTGCGGAAATTTTTTTTAAAAAAAAAATCCCTAAGCCGCGCGGTCACAATTTCAGCAGAAATCTGATGTTCTGCAATTCACTCAGAAATGGTGCCCAGCTGTTGAAAATGCTCCCCTGACAGTTATTTCGGTGGAAACAGAAGGCTTTTTATCATCGGAAAAAGAATTAGCCCTCAATGACTGAACTTGCGGAAAAACTTTTTTTGAAAAATCCCTAAGCCGCGTGGTCACAATTTCAGGAAAACATCTGACGTTCTGCAATTCACTCAAAAATGGTGCCAAACGGTTGCAAATGCTCCCCAGAAAATGTTGCCCAGCTCTTGTAAATGCTCCCCTGAGAGGTTTTTCTGTGGAAACAGAAAGGTTTTTATCATAGGAAAAGGAATTAGCCCTGAACGACTGAACTTGCACAAAATTTCTTTTTTGAAAAATCCCTAAGCCGCTCTGTCGCAATTTCAGCAAAAATCTGACTTTCGGCAATTCGCTCAAAAATGGTGCCAAACGGTTGCAAATGCTCCCCTGAAAGGTTTTTCGGTGGAAACAGAAAGGTTTTTATCATAGGAAAAATAATTAGCCCTGAACAACTGAACGTGCAGAAAATTTCTTTTTTGAAAAATCCCTAAGCCGCTCTGTCGCAATTTCAGCAAAAATCTGACTTTCGGCAATTCACTCAAAAATGGTGCCAAACTGTTGCAAATGCTCCCTTGAAATGCTTTTCAGACAAAACAGGAGGATTTTTATCACAAGACAAGAAATTAGACCACAACTTACCCTGCAGAAAAAGGTATTTTTGAAAAAAAATCCCTAACACAATTTCAGCAAAAATCTGACGTTCTGCAATTCACTCCAAAATAGTCCCTAATTGATGCAAATGCTACCCTGAGAGGTTTTTCAGTGGAAACAGAAGGGTTTTTATCATCGGAAAAAGAATTAGCCCTCCACAACTTGCCCTGCAGAAAAAGTTTTTTTTAAAAAAATCCCTAAGCCCCTGGTTCACAATTTCAGCAGAAATCTGACTTTCTGCAATTCACTCAAAAATGGTGCCAAACAGTTGCAAATGCTCCCCTGAGAGGTTTGGCGGTCGATACAGAAGGCTTTTTATCACAGGACATGAAATGAGCCCTCGGCAACTTTACCGGCAGAAATAGATTTTTTTGAAAAAAACCCTAAGCCCCGGGGTCACAATTTCATAAAAAATCTGACTTTCTGCAATACACTCAAAAATGGTGCCAAACGGTTGCAAATGCTCCCCTGAGAGGTTTGGCGGTCGATACAGAAGGCTTTTTATCACAGGACATGAAATGAGCCCTCGGCAACTTTACCAGCAGAAAAATATTTTTTTGAAAAAATCCCTAAGCCCCGGGGTCACAATTTCATCAAAAATCTGACTTTCAGCAATTCACTCAAAAATGGTGCCAAACGGTTGAAAATGCTCCCCTGAAAGGTTCGGCGGTGGAAACAAAAAGCTTTTTATCACGGGACAGGAAATCAGCCCTTGACAACTTCACCGGCAGAAAAAGATTTTTTTAAAAAAATCCCTAAGCCCCGGAGTCACAATTTCATCAATATTTTCACTTTCTCCAATTCACTCAAAAATAGTACCAAACGGTTGCCAATGATCCCCTGAGAGGTCTGGCGGTCGAATCAGAAGGCTTTTTATCACAGGAAAAGAAATCAGCCCTCGACAACTTCACCGGCAGAAAAAGATTTTTTTGGAAAAATCCCTAAGCCCCGGGGTCACAATTTCATCAAAAATCTGACTTTCGGCAATTCACTCAAAAATGGTGTCAAACAGTTGCAAATGCTCCCCTGAAAGGTTTGGCGGTCAAAACAGAAGTCTTTTTATCACAGGACAAGAAATCAGCCCTCAACAACTTAACCGGCAGAAAAAGATTTTTTTGAAAAAATCCCTAAGCCCCGATGTCACAATTTCATCAAAAATCTGACTTTCTCCAATTCACTCAAAAGTGGTACCACATGGTTGCAAATGCTCCCCTGAGAGGTTTGACAGTCGAAACAGAAGGCTTTTTATCA
This sequence comes from Podarcis melisellensis, assembly GCF_964234715.1. Taxonomy (NCBI): domain Eukaryota; kingdom Metazoa; phylum Chordata; class Lepidosauria; order Squamata; family Lacertidae; genus Podarcis; species Podarcis melisellensis. The sequence continues at coordinate 81,048,408 of NC_138538.1, read as the reverse complement.
CAGGAAAAGAAATCAGCCCTCAACAACTTAACCGGCAGAAACAGACTTTTTTGAAAAAATCCCTAAGCCCCGGGGTCACAATTTCATCAAAAATCTGACTTTTGGCAATTCACTCGAAAATGGTGCCAAACGGTTGCAAATGCTCCCCTGAAAGGTTTGGCGGTTGAAAAATAAGGCTTTTTATCATAGGACAAGAAATCAGCCCTCGACAACTTCACCGGCAGAAAAAGATTTTTTTGGAAAAATCCCTAAGCCCCGGGGTCACAATTTCATCAAAAATCTGACTTTCGGCAATTCACTCAAAAATGGTGCCAAACAGTTGCAAATGCTCCCCTGAAAGGTTTGGCGGTCGAAACAGAAGTATTTTTATCACAGGACAAGAAATCACCCCTCAACAACTTTACCGGCAGAAAAATATTTTTTTGAAAAAATCCCTAAGCCCCGGGGTCACAATTTCATCAAAAATCTGACTTTCTCCAATTCACTCATAAATGGTACCATATGATTGCATATGCTCCCCTGAGAGGTTTGGCGGTCGAATCAGAAGGCTTTTTATCACAGGAACAGAAATCAGCCCTCGACAACTTCACTGGCAGAAAAAGATTTCTTGGGGAAAATCCCCAAGCCCCGGGGTCACAATTTCATCAAAAATCTGACTTTCGGCAATTCACTCAAAAATGATGCCAAAGGGTTGCAAATGCTCCCCTGGAAGGTTTGGCGGTGGAAACAGAAGGCTTTTTATCACGGGACAGGAAATCAGCCCTTGACAACTTCACCGGCAGAAAAAGATTTTTTTGAAAAAATCCCTAAGCCCCAGAGTCACAATTTCATCAATATTTTCACTTTCTCCAATTCACTCAAAAATGGTACCAAACGGTTGCCAATGATCCCCTGAGAGGTTTGTTTTTTTAAAAAAAAAATATTACATTTTCAATTACAAAGTCAGAAATATAAGAAACTTAAAAGAAAAGAAAACAAACGAAAAAAGAAGAAAGAAAAAGCGATCCAACTTTCAAAGACATTTTTACATTACTAACTGGACTTCCCCACATCTCCCTCACCCTGCGTTCTTTACAATAAACATATCAGCAAATTATTACCTTGTTTTGTACCTTATTTATATCTTTCAAATATTATACTTCTGGATTTAAAGTACTTTTTATCAATTACTTATACCTTAAAATAAACATAAAATAACTTTAAATTTCAGCTTTTTCTTACTTATAACTTAATCTCCTGTTCTCCCAGTCTAGTTGCAGGGGCTAGAATTTCCAAATCATGCAGATTCTTAACATTCATACAACTTATAATGTTTTTGTAAGTAGTCCTTAAATTTTTTCCAGTCCTCTTCCATTGTTTCTTCTCCCAAATCTCAGATTCTGCCCGTCATTTCGGCCAGTTCCATCAATTGCGTCTACCACTCTTCCAGTGTGGGAAGATCTTGTATCTTCCAGTATTTTGCAATGAGTATTCTTGCTGCTGTAGTTGCATACATAAAAAAAGTTCTATCCTTCTTTAACACCTTTTGGTCAACAATGCCCAGGAGGAAGGCCTCTGGTTTCTTAGGGAAGGGATACTTAAACACCTTTTTTAACTCATGATAGATCATTTCCCAGAAGGCCTTCACTTTTGGACAAGTCCACCAAAGGTGAAAGAATGTCCCTTCAGCCCCCTTACATTTCCAACATTTATTATCAGACCGGTGATATATTTTTGCAAGCTTGACTGGGGTCATGTACCACCTATATATCATTTTCATAATATTTTCCTTCAGGGCATTACATGCTGTGAATTTCATTCCAGTGGTCCATAACCTTTGCCAGTCTTCAAACATAATGTTGTACCCAATATCTTGAGCCCATTTTATCATGGCTGATTTGACTGTCTCATCCTGAGTGTTCCATTTAAGCAGCAAGTTATACATTCTCAAAAGTACCTTAGTCTTAGGTTCTAACAGTTCTGTCTCTAATTTCGATTTTTCCACCTGGAATCCTATTTTTTTGTCCAACTTAAAAACCTCTTGAATTTGAGCATAATGAAACCAATCTTGCACCTTATTCTTTAATTTTTTCAAAGCTCTGCAGCCTCCAGTTGTCTCCAATTTTTTCTATTATTTCCCAATATTTCGGCCAGCCGGCCTCCATATTGGGTCTTTTTCGAACCTTGGCCTCCACTGGTGATAACCACCTCGGGGTCTTACCTTCTAATAAGTCTTTGTATTTTGTCCAGACCATAAATATAGCTTTCCTGACAATATGGTTTTTAAACATTTTATGGACCTTTACCTTGTCGTACCACAAGTATGCATGCCATCCAAAAGCATTATTGTACCCTTCCAGATCTAGGACATCAGTGTTCTCAAGGAGTAGCCAATCTTTCATCCAGCAGAAAGCCGCAGCTTCATAATATAACCTTAAATCTGGCAGGGCAAACCCCCCTCTTTCTTTTGCATCAGTTAGCATTTTAATTTTTATTTGGGGCTTTTTGCCCTGCCAGACAAACCTAGAAATGTCTTTCTGCCACTTCCCAAAACATTCCACTCTGTCCACGATCTGTAGGGTCTGAAACAAAAATAACATCTTCGGCAATACATTCATTTTTATAGCTGCAATTCGACCCAACAAGGAAAGTTTCAATCTTGACCAAGTCTCTAAATCTTTCTTAATTTCTGACCAACATTTTTCATAATTATCTTTAAATAGATTCAAATTTTTGGCAGACAGGTTTACCCCTAGATATTTTACCTTTTTAACGACATTTAGCTCTGTCTCTTTCTGAAACCCCTCCATTTCCAAAGGTGTAAAATTTTTCTCCAAAACCTTAGTTTTTTGCTTGTTCAGTTTGAACCCCGCCACCCGACCAAATTCATAAATTAATTCTAACACTCTCTTCGTACTAGATTCTGGCTCCTGTAATGTTAAAACCAAATCATCTGCAAAAGCTTTCAGTTTAAATTGTTTCACTCCAACCTGTATTCCTTGTATCAACCGGTCTTCCCTAATCATGTTCAAAAGCACCTCCAGGACAGAAATAAATAACAGAGGGGATAGGGGGCAACCTTGTCGTGTTCCTTTTTCAATTTTGAACTCTTCTGTCACCACATTGTTAACTATCAGTTTAGCTTTCTGCTCTGAATAAATTGCCTCTATTCCATTTTCAAACCCCCGTCCCACTCCCATCCCTTCCAAGTTTTTCTTATAAACCTCCAAGAAATGTTATCAAAGGCCTTCTCCGCATCAACAAAAATTAACACTGATTTTGATCCCCTGAGAAGTTTGGCGGTCGAAACAGAAGGCTTTTTATCACAGGAAAAGAAATCAGCCCTCGACAACATCACCGGTAGAAAAATATTTTTATGAAAAAATCCCTAAGCCCGGGGTCACAATTTCATCAAAAATCTTACTTTCGGCAATTTACTCAAAAATCATGCCAAACGGTTGCAAATGCTCCCCTGAAAGGTTTGGCGGTGGAAACAGAAGGCTTTTTATCACAGGACAAGAAATCAGACCTCGACAACTTAACCGGCAGAAAAAGATTTTTTTGAAAAAATCCCTAAGCCCTGGAGTCACAATTTTATCAAAAATCTCACTTTCTCCAATTCTTTTTTTAAAAAGATATTTATTGAGATTTTACAAACAAAGGAAATTACAATATAAGAAAAGAAAAATAAAAAGAAAAGGAGAAAAAAATACAAAAAAACAGAAAAAGTACAAAATATCTGAAAAATAAAAAAACAGTTAAAAACAAATCAATCTTTTCGTGTCTCATATTTCAATTACTCGTTTTCTGACCTCCTCACACCTCCCTTTTTTGTATTCCAGTTCACATAGTTAATTCAGCAAATCCTTTCCCTCTTTGTTTTTATCTTAATTATAAATCTTAACATATTGAACATCATATTTTCATCTAATTATCAATCCTTTTTTGCATAATCTTTTAACCTTGTTACTAAAGCGGTTTCACTTCAATCCAACATCATTTTAACATTCATTAATTTTACAATGTTTCTGCAAATAGTCTTTAAATTTCTTCCAGTCTTCTTCCACCAACTCTTCTCCCTGGTCTCGGATTCTGCCAGTCATTTCCGCCAATTCCATATAGTCTATCACTTTCATCTGCCATTCTTCCAAGGTGGGTAGATCTTGTGTCTTCCAATACTTTGCGATGAGTATTCTTGCTGCTGTTGTAGCATACATAAAGAAAGTCCTATCCTTCTTTGGCACCAATTGGCCGACCATGCCCAGGAGAAAGGCCTCTGGTTTCTTCAAGAAGGTATATTTAAATACCTTTTTCAATTCATTATAGATCATCTCCCAGAAAGCCTTAATCTTTGGGCACGTCCACCAAAGGTGAAAGAATGTACCTTCATTTTCTTTACATTTCCAACACTTATTATCGGGCAAATGATATATTTCTGCAAGCTTGACTGGTGTCATGTACCACCTGTATATCATTTTCATAATATTCTCTCTTAAGGCATTACATGCCGTGAATTTCATACCTGTGGTCCACAACTGTTCCCAGTCAGCAAACATTATATTATGTCCAACATCTTGTGCCCATTTAATCATAGCAGATTTAACCGTTTCATCCTGAGTATTCCATTTCAACAGCAAGTTATACATTCTTGATAATATCTTAGTTTGGGGATCTAACAGTTCTGTTTCCAATTTTGATTTTTCCACCTGGAAGCCAATTTTTTTGTCCAAATTGTAAGCCTTCCTTATTTGATAATAATGAAACCAATCTCGCACTTTGTCTTTTAATTTCTCAAAACTCTGCAATTTCAGTTTGTCACCCTCCTGTTCCAAAATCTCCCAATATTTTGGCCATTTGGCCTCCATATTGAGCTTTTTCTGAGCCTTCGCTTCCTTCGGTGATAGCCACCTTGGGGTTTTATTTTCAAGTAAATCTTTATATCTTGTCCAGACATTAAACAATGCTCTTCTGACAATATGGTTTCTAAATGCTTTGTGTGCTTTAACTTTGTCATACCACAGATATGCATGCCACCCAAAAACGTTATTAAAGCCTTCTAAATCCAAAATGTCTGTGTTCCCAAGAAGCAGCCATTCTTTCAACCAGCAAAATGCTTCTGATTCATAATAGAGTTTAAGGTCTGTCAGGGCAAATCCACCTTTGTCCTTTGCGTCAGTTAATATTTTAAATTTTATTCTGGGCTTCTTGCCCTGCCAGACAAATCTAGAAATGTCTCTCTGCCACTTCTTGAAACAGTCCATTTTGTCCAAAATTTGCAATGATTGAAACAAAAATAACATTCTTGGCAATACATTCATCTTTATAACAGCAATTCGACCAAACAAGGAAAGCTTCAAGTTTGACCATATTTCAAGATCCTTTTTCACTTCTGACCAACATTTCTCATAGTTGTCTTTAAATAAATTTACTTTCTTAACCAGTGTTAAACCAGTCTCCTTCTGAAACCTCTCTTTCTCAATTGGTGTTAAATTTTTCTCGAGAACCTTAGTTTTTAACTTGTTCAACTTAAATCCTGCCACTTGACCAAATTCCTGAATCAATTCTAATACTCTTTTGATACTAGATTCTGGCTCCTGTAATGTCAATACTAAATCATCTGCAAAAGCTTTAAGTTTGTAGTGTTTAGCTCCGACCTGAATACCTTTGATCAGATGGTCCCTTCTAATCATATTTAGCAAAACCTCCAGGACTGAAATAAAAAGCAATGGGGAAATTGGGCAGCCTTCTCGAGTCCTTTCTCCATCATAAATTCTTCTGTCACCACGTTGTTAACTATCAATTTGGCCTTTTGTTGTGAGTAAATTGCACCACAAACAACCCTGAACTACAGAATAACACAACAGGAAATTGAAAGTGCCATCCAGAACATGCAATTAGGCAAATCCCCAGGCCCAGATGGACTTACCTCCAAGTACTATAAGGTATTAAAAGACTATTTGATTCAGCCATTAATGGAGGTATGTAATCAAATTATGGAGGGGAAGGGGGCACCAGAATCGTGGAAAGAAGCCTTCATCACCTTGATACCAAAACTGGAATCTGAAAAGACTCAACTTAAGAATTACCGTCCCATCTCACTCCTGAACGTGGATTATAAAATCTTTGCTGATATTTTGGCAAGTAGATTTTAAAAAGTTTCAAATGAAGTAATTCATAAAGACCAAGCAGGCTTTCTCCCTGGCAGACATTTGTCTGACAACACTAGGAATATTATTGATGTTTTGGAGTTATTGCAGACAAATATGAACACGAAAGCAGTGTTAATTTTCATTGATGCAGAGAAGGCCTTCGACAATATATCTTGGAAATTTATGAAGAGAAATTTGGAAGGGATGGGAGTGGGAAGGGCGTTCCAAAATGGTATAGAAGCAATCTATTCAGAGCAAAAGGCTAAACTGATAGTGAACAATGTGGTGACAGAAGAGTTTAAAATTGAAAAAGGGACACGACAGGGGTGCCCCTTATCACCTCTGTTATTTATCTCTGTCCTGGAGGTGCTGCTGAATATGATCAGGAAGGATCAGCTGGTGGAAGGAATACAGGTCAGAGGAAAACAATATAAACTGAAAGCTTTTGCAGATGACCTGGTTTTAACACTACAGGAGCCAGAACCTAGTACAAAAAGAGTTTTAGAACTAATTTATGAGTTTGGTCGGGTGGCGGGTTTCAGGTTGAATAAACAAAAAACTAAGGTCTTGGCAAAAAATTTGACACCTTCAGAAATAGATGGGTTCCAGAAGGAAACGGAGTTAAATGTGGCTAAAAAAGTGAAGTACCTGGGGGTCAATTTGTCTGGTAAAAATTTGAACTTATTCAAAGATAATTATGATAAATGTTGGTCAGAAATTAAAAAGGATTTAGAAATTTGGTCAAGATTAAAACTTTCCTTGTTGGGAAGAATCGCAGCTGTAAAGATGAATGTATTGCCAAAGATGTTATTTTTGTTTCAAACCCTGCAGATCGTGGACAGAGTGGAATGTTTTGGAAAGTGGCAGAAGGACATTACGAAGTTTGTCTGGCAGGGCAAAAAGCCCCGGATAAAACTTAAAATATTAACAGATGCAAAAGAAAGAGGGGGATTTGCCCTGACGGACTTAAGGTTATACTATGAGGCTGCATCCTTCTGCTGGATGAAGGATTGGTTTTTATTAGAAAACACTGATGTCCTAGATCTGGAAGGGTTTAACAACGCTTTTGGATGGCACGCATACTTGTGGTACGACAAGGTAAAGGTTCACAAACTGTTTAAGAACCATATTGTCAGGAGAGCTTTGTTTATTGTCTGGACTAAATATAAGGACTTACTTGAAAATAAGACGCCGAGGTGGCTATCACCAACGGAGGCAAAGGCCTCAAAACTACTTAATATGGAGAGTGGCTGGGCAAAATACTGGGAGATAATAGAAAAAGTTGGAGACAACTGGAGGTTGCAGAGTTTAGAAAAAATAAAAGATAAGGTGCGAGACTGGTTACACTATGCCCAAATTCAAGAGACTTTTAAAAAAGATAAAAAGATTGGTTTCCAGGTGGAAAAATCAAAATTAGAGACAGAACTACTTGAACCTAAGACGAAAGTGCTTTCAAGAATGTATAACTTGCTGCTTATATGGAACACTCAAGACGAGATAGTTAAATCAGCCATGATAAAATGGGCTCAAGATATTGGGTACAACATTATGTTTGAAGACTGGGAAAGGTTATGAAATTCACGGCATGTAATGCCTTGAAAGAAAACATTATGAAAATGATATACAGGTGGTACATGACCCCAGTCAAACTTGCAAAGATATATCATCTGTCTGATAATAAGTGTTGGAAGTGTAAGGAGGCTGAAGGAACATTCTTTCACCTCTGGTGGACATGCCCGAGGGTGAAGGCCTTCTGGGAAATGGTTTATAATGAGTTGAAAAAGGTATTTAAGTATACCTTTCACAAGAAACCAGAGGCCTTCCTCCTGGGCATTGTGGGCCAGAGAGTGTTAAAGAAGGATAGAACTTTCTTTTTATATGCAACTACAGCAGCAAGAATTCTTTTAGCCAAATATTAGAAGGCACAGGAGCTACCCACGCTGGAAGAGTGGCATACGCAACTGATGGACTACATGGAATTGGCTGAAATGACTGGCAGAATCCGAGACCTGGGAGAAGAGGCAGTGGAAGAGGACTGGAAAAAATTTAAGGACTATTTACAAAAATATTATAAGTTATATGAATGTTGAGAATTTGCTAAGTTTTGGGACAACAAGCTTCAGTAATTAAATTTTGATTATGGTGGAAACTAAGTTACGACTGTGAAATGACTAAAGTTTAGAGTAAAGTTTTTATTCTGAGGATCGATGGAAAAGCGAGTTAATAACAAATACCCTAAATCTAAAATACAATTAGATGAAAGTACAAAAACGCAGGAAACAAGGTATCAATTTGCTGTTATTTTTCTTTATTGTAAAGGATGCAGGGGGTGGAGGATGTGGGGAAGTCCAGTGGATCATGAAAAACTGTTTGTAAAATGTGAATTTTTTCCTTTTATAATCTTCTTTTTTTTCTTTTTTGTAAAGCCGCTTTTGTTGAATTATTGACGATGTATTCGACCTTGGAAAAAAGCAATAAAAAATATTATTATACTAAATAAATTTACTTTCTTAACCAGTGTTAAACCAGTCTCCTTCTGAAACCTCTCTTTCTCAATTGGTGTTAAATTTTTCTCGAGAACCTTAGTTTTTAACTTGTTCAACTTAAATCCTGCCACTTGACCAAATTCCTGAATCAATTCTAATACTCTTTTGGTACTAGATTCTGGCTCCTGTAATGTCAATACTAAATCATCTGCAAAAGCTTTAAGTTTGTAGTGTTTAGCTCCGACCTGAATACCTTTGATCAGATGGTCCCTTCTAATCATATTTAGCAAAACCTCCAGGACTGAAATAAAAAGCAATGGGGAAATTGGGCAGCCTTCTCGAGTCCCTTTCTCCATCATAAATTCTTCTGTCACCACGTTGTTAACTATCAATTTGGCCTTTTGTTGTGAGTAAATTGCACCTATACCATTTTCAAAACCTTGACCAACCCCCATCCCCTGAAGATTTTTCTTCATAAAACTCCAAAATATTATCAAAAGCTTTCTCCACATCAACAAATATCAAAACTGCTTTAGTATTAATGTTCACTTGCAGCTTCTCTAAAATGTTAATTATATTTCTCGTGTTGTCAGACAAGTGTCAGACCAGCTTGGTCTTTGTGTATCTCCTCAACTAGTACTTTTTTCAATCTTTTAGCCAATATATCTGCAAAAATTTTATAATCCACATTAGGCAGGGATATGGGGCGGTAGTTCTTAAGTTGTGTTTTTTCGGACTCAGTTTTTGGTATAAGTGTAATATAAGCTTCCTTCCACGACTCAGGCACTTTTTCCCCCTCCAAAATTTCATTACAAACCTCCTTTAGTGGTTGAATTAACCAATCTTTCAAAGATCTATAGTATTTTGAGGTTAAACCGTCCAGCCCTGGAGATTTGCCCAGCTGCATATTTTGGATGGCACCTTCCACCTCTTGATCTGTTATTTTACAATTCAGCATTAATTTATTTTCTTGAGAGATTTCTTGTAACCCATTTGTTCTTAAAAATTTATCTATGTCGGTCTCTTTCTGTGGCCCTTGTGTATATAGTTGTTTGAAATATCTCTGGAAGCACTTTCTAATCTCCACTGGATTCTGTATATTCTTTCCTTCCACTTCCAAGTTTGTAATGGTATTCAGTTTTTGTCTTTTTTCATCTACCAAGCCAGCAGTTTCCCACATTTATTAGCCGATTCAAATGTCTTTTGCCTCATCTGGTTGATTTTCCATTCTATTTCCTGATTTATCATTTTCATATATTGTACTTGATACAACTTTATTTCTCTCAGAATCTCTTGCGACTTTGGTTTCACTCTTAATTTCTTCTCTCCTTCTTTTATTTTCTCCAAAAGGTTTGGCGGTCGAAACAGAAGGCTTTTTATCACAGGACAAGAAATCAGCCCTCAACAACTTAACCGGCAGAAAAAGATTTTTTTGAAAAAATCCCTAAGCCCCGGGATCACTCTGTCCCTTCCCCCACCTCCCGCAAAAGCCAGAGATAGCCCCGCGAAGCCTCCACAGGGCACCGGGATAAAGGCTCCCTGTGCCCTGCGGAGGCTTCATGAGGCTAAGCCAGAAGCTACAACAGCTAGAGGGAGTGCTGTGCAGCACTCCCTGTAGATGTTCTCGCTTTGGGATAGCCGCGCAGCCTGCATTTGCTCCATAAGACACACACACATTTCCCCTTACTTTTTAGGAGGGAAAAAGTGCGTCTTATAGAGCGAAAAATACGGTAATGCTTTTCCAAATGTTCTATCAGTGAAAGCATGTCTGCTCAATTGATGAAATCATCTCGCCTCTCATCTTCCCCATGTGCTATTCTGAGGGATTTCCCTGACTCCCTCCAGAGCCAATGGCACAGGGGTAGGAGATGGGTGAAAGTTGTGCTGCACTGGCAGAAGTCATTGTATGGGTTTCCACAAGCAGGACTCAAAACCAGTGTTGGATTACCAAATAGGCAGAGTAGGCATCATGCCTTTTAGGGGCCCCATGACAATGGATCATAACTGGTTTATTAAAATTGTTGATTGGTAAAATAAAAAACGTATTAAGAGATAATTTGTGAGGGGAGCCCTGAGATTTTGACTGCCTATGGACCTCTGCGGGGTTTTATCCAGCACTGTCCCAGACAGCTGCTTTTGTATGGTAGCCAAAGCCACATGCAGTTACTTCTAAGTGGTCAATCCTTGGGATTCCTGTGGATTCCTCACAAATCCTTCACTCAGGCAGTGGGTTGGAAGGCATATGGATCTGCCATCAGGTTCCTCCCTCAGGAAGTGTGCTGGGATCTAAGTGCACACAGGAGTGGTACCTATTTATGTACTTGCACTTTGATGTGCTTTCGAACTGCTAGGTTGGCAGGAGCAGGGACAGAGCAACGGGAGCTCACCCCGTCATGGGGATTCGAACCGCCGACCTTCTGATTGGCAAGTCTTAGGCTCTGTGGTTTAACCCACAGCTCCACCCATGTCCCAAAACATATGGTCATAGTTAACGTCAATTCCCTATACCGCCCCACACCCAAGCATTTTCATTTTCTGATTTCTTCACAGCAAGCTGCTCTTAGAGGTGTAAGAACAAGGCCGGCAGAATCATTCTGGTCAACAACTAATGAGTGGACTTTACCCTTTTGGTTTACTGTCAGAATTGCAACACTCACAGACCTTTTGCAAATAATCTTAATTGTCTTAAAAATTCAACTGTGTCATGCATTTCTGCAATTCTTCCTCTTGACAGGTTGCGCTGTGAGACAAAAACAAGCAAGCAAACAAAGCAGCATGAAATAAACTATGATAACAGAGCAAAATAAAATAACTGTTGAAACCAAAGACAGAGAAATATTTTGTTGCTGCCAGGATTGCATCAGAGAACTCACGGGTCGTGTGTAAATAAACTGAGTTGGGTTAAAAAGTACCTTGCACATTTCCCTAATTCTTGCTCTTTTCAGACTGCTCTATCAAACACAAAAGGCATTTTAAAAACATGGCAAAGGGCTAAAGAAAATAATTGGAGGTTCCAAAGAGAGGAAAAAGATATTTGCAGATCATTGGAATATGTTGACAGCTGAAAGTGAAGATTTTGTGGTACGGAGCATTGCAAGCTTCCTGAAATAATATGAAGAGCTGGCTGGTCTTTATTATTCCATTTCTTCTTCTGACATCTTGTCCTTCCCTAAATGGTAAGTTGTGTAGGCGGCTGACAATTTTTTTTACCAGGGAAGTTCCTTATGGGCTGGATCTAACTCAATTGTACTTGGGGCCCAATGAAATCAGTGTGGAAAAATAGAGGTTATTAACTTAAGTCCCTAACAACTTAAAGCCTTTACTATCCTAAGTCATTATTAACTAAAATACTATTAACCTATAACACAATCCTATACATATCCACTCAGAAAGACCCAGCAGGACTTAGTCCTCGGAAAATGTGCATAGGATTGTGGCATTAGTGTGGAACCAACACTTAAAAAAACAAGTTAGTTTCACCAGCATGGTAGAACTAGGACTTCAGGTAGGAATAGAGATGGGAAGGCCTGGAAAAAAACTGGAAAAAATGGGGGGAGGGACAGGTTTCCCCCCGGTTTTTCCCCGAAGCTGTTTTTTCCCCAGAAAAATTGAAAAAAAAATATGTTTTGATATAGTGTGAATATTCCACGCACTATTTTTTTTCTTCAAATTTTTCCTGGGGAAAAAAAGGCTTTGGAAAAACCTGAAAAAAACCTGTTTCCTCCTCCCAATTTGTCCATTTTTCCCCAGTCCTTCCAGCACCCACACTTTGGAGCTCCTTGCCGATTAACACCAGGCACCTGCTCTCACTGTAATCTTTCTGGCAATTGCTCAAAACATTTCCGTTAGGGCCAGCCCATCTGAACACGTAGAAGCTGCATGCAATTTACTTCCTTATAACCACTGCTGACTTTAATCATCTGTTGAATACTCTTAAATGCCTGCTTTTAACTGTGTTTTATCAATCATTTTAATAATTCTGTTGTATATTTTTGTAAACTGTTTAGAAAGCTCTCTTACCACCATGTGGTTTATAATATATAATAACAAATTCAATTAAACACACACACACACTCCTGCATGCGCAGGTGTGATTTTCAGTGCCGCGGAAGCGAGTCCCCACACTGTGCTGCACTGCGCTGCTTTAGCGCAGTGTGTGGGGACTCGCCGAGCGTGCAGCTTGGTTCGGGGGTGGCTCATGGGCCAGTTAAACGACCCCTGTGGGCCGCTTGTGGCCCATGGGCCTTAGGTTATCTACCCCTGTTCTTTTGAAAAAATCCCTAAGGGGTCACAATTTGAGAAAAAAATCTGACTTTCGGCAATTCACTCAAAAATGGTGCCAAACGATTGCAAATGCTCCCCTGAAAGGTTTGGCGGTCGAAACAGAAGGCTTTTTATCACAGGACAAGAAATCAGCCTTCGACAACTTCACCGGAGGAAAAAGATTTTTTTGAAAAAATCCCTAAGCCCCGGGGTCACAATTTCAGCAAAAATCTGAATTTCTCCAATTTACTCTAAATTGGTGCCAAATGGTTGTGTCAATTGACCTGAATGTGTGTGAATTATTATAAATATAACACCACAGACAGGTTTTACTTTGCAGTGGGACTGTTTACTGCCACATCTTAAGAACTGGAAAAATCAAGTTATGTATTATATGCATGTTGAAAACAACTGGAAGACACCATATAATAAATCCACATATATAATGTGACGGTTTCCCTTTTCCAGTATGTGTGCAGTCAATAAAGTACTACTGTTTTTTAATCAAGACTTGCAAAACTATATTCTTAAGGCTTTAAAATGTGATAAAACTGATAGTTTCAAGAGCAGCAGCCTCCACAGTGCAGCAAATACTAATTCACGTTTTTTTTAAAAAAAAAACACGTTCCATGTTCCACCAGGTGGAGTTGAAGAGATGTGAATGAAACAGCTACATCTCTTACCAGCAAGTACTAATATTGAGATTAGATTTGGTTTTAAAGGGTAATAATCTGCTGAGTGTTAGTCTGGGCCCTGAGGTATTTTCAAATGACATCTCTAATATCGTTCTAATACAGGGGCAAAGTGTTAAACAGGTCAGATTAGATCCAGCCATTGTAAAATTTGCTTTACATTGATAACTCAGGGTTTCATCCTTGTTGCTAGCTGCCTTGTGGGCTTTCCAGAGGAAAGGCAAAGTAGCACAGGAGCCAAATCCAGGGGACTGTGGGTGCTCAGGCACCCACAATAATATAATTGTGGGAGTCCGGCACCCACAAAGTCAATGGAAAAAACCGACAGGGAAAGAAGTAGTTTGGATCCGTTCTCCTGTGCCAGAAAGTGAGGCATCCTTTTCTGAGGGGTACGGCTCAGTCGCAGAGGCCTCTCTGCCTCTGCCTCTGAGTCCGAGTCCCTCTCTGCAGAAAGTGTGCCTCACTGGCTGTGTAAAATCACATGCAGTATGTGCAGGTGCGTGTGTGTGACATCGCATATCCATGTGTGGCGGCGGGCACATGCAAACCTGAGGACAAGGTGGCGCTCCTGCAGAGTATAACATTTTTAAATTAAGAAAATCAAATCTACCCTATCATTGCCATAATATTTTCAGGAGAACAGGAAGATTTTAATCCCAGTGTCTCCTAATGAACACCTTTTTGTATGGAGTAGTGGCTAAGGCACACATTCTTTCGCCAGCAATTTCTGCTGATATAATGCATTTTGCATGTTATTTTCACCAATTCATTTCCTGCATACTTTCCCTAAAAGGTGCATTTTTGTATTCACTGTTTTATTGGAGAACCTTCTCCCAAAATTGTATGAGTTTTGAAGGACAACTGTGTTTTGGTTCTTGTGTTGTTTTGTGAAATGAGAATTGGATATATTTGGCTTTAAATGCAAAGTGAATTGAATTTATCCCTTACTAGGTTAATAGATGGCTAAAAGGGCTTGCCCAAAAGTTTTCAACACTTGCAAGAAGGTATCTTTCTTCTTTGGTCTCATTGCCAGGGCTATACCAAAGGGCCAGTGCTTCGACCACTGTTGCCAGAATTGCAACATAAAACTGACCCACCTTCTGCAAACATGCCTTGCTGGGTTAAAGAGTTCATGTTCCCCGTTCCAGTAATTCTTCCTCTTCTCATGACACAGAGCCATGAACCACTGGTGAAACCAAAAGTGACTTTTGCAAGGTCAGTCATTAGAAAAATTAGAAGAAGGTGAGCAGCAAACACTGCTATGAAGAACTTGCTGGTCTATCTTCTTCCATTTCTTCAGTGGACATGCTGTACTTCCCAAAATGGTGAGTGATGGTGGAAAAGGGCAACCTTTTGCCAAGGTAAATGGTCACTGCAGTATTAATAATAGAAACATTTGCATTCAGCAGGTGTGGAAAGATGTAAGTTAATTCAGCACTGTTTTATGTATAAAGCTGCAAAGTTTTTTGGTCCATTTGTGTTGGCAGTTCTCCAAGGATTACCAGAGACATTTCACTAACACTGTAATAAGGTTTTGATATTAACTAATTAATGACAGAATATTTCCCCTTCAGTAAAAGGCGAAAGATTTATACGATCTGAGGTGAAACCAGAGTATGGGTATGACTAATGGGTTGCTAAAGAATTGCAAAATAAGGATGCAGCAAAAGGGAGGTATGGGGAAGTCGGAGGAAAGAAGGTGTATGAAAATAAGATTATGATTTAAATGTTTTGTATGTCTTTGTTTTGTGTTTTGTTTGTTTCTTATTATGTGTTTGAAAAATGAATAAAAATTATTTTTTTAAAAAAAGAATATTTCCCCTTCACCCTTACATGCACATAAATGTTAGAGTGTCTTTGCTCAGCTAATTGAAGAAGCAACGTTGTGTTGAAGTGACTGAAGGAGCAATTGATAGTAGCAGTGGAAGAGGAAGCTCTCTCAGGCGGGGGGGGGGCGGGGGATTCAACTGTATCTGTGAAAATCAAGATGAAAGGGTGACCCAGGGCTACATAGATATATTTATAATTTTGTATCATTAATATGTTTTCTTTTCTTTTTGTATTTAGTTGTTCTTATGCTATATTGTTTTCTATTATTCTCTTTAGTTTAGTTGGGATTTTATGCTATGTTAGGTTGGAAACCTGTAATAAAATTGACTTTTAAAAAAAATAAAAGATAGTGGTAGATTCTTTGAGGATTAGGGTGGTGTTGGAATCAACTATGCTTAATGTAGCAATAATAGCCATGCCTTTGTGATTGCACATAACCCTTTCGGTGCTTTTTTTTGCTTAACTGGCTGAAGAAGGTGATATATTACTACATGGATCATTCCAGTTATGACCATCCTTTTCTGTATGGTTAACATAATCAGGAGTCCAATAAATAGAAGTTCATTAATTTGATCCCTTGTAATTCCATTCACAAATTGACTGATAGAAATTAATGAATTACCATCCAAAAAATGTTAGGAAAAAGAATTTACTAAATTTAAAATATATCTTTGGAAAGTGTTGGTAATGTTGGCTTGTATTTGATTTATGAAGTTTACTACAATCCTCCTCCTCCTCCTCCTTCTTCTTATTACTATTATTAAGTTGGTTTTGATGGTAAATGTGATTGCAGTGTGCGAAGAACCGCCTGACATTGATTTTGGGGAAATAAGAAGTGGTGAGAAGGCTGCTTACGTTGAAAGTGACAGAGTGCAATACAACTGCAACCCTGGATTTGCATTGGAAGGCTCTGAGTGGATAACATGCAGTGGACAAAAGTGGACACCACCACCAAAATGCTTGGGTAAGAGGCCATCTCCTCTTTGAATGCTACAACCTTCAAATTAGGCTGTGGATTGTCCAACAGGACCTTTGATAGCTTCTCTCCATGCAAAGCTGTGTTTTCAGGCTAGAAACATGAACGCAGAGTGTGAG
Source organism: Podarcis melisellensis (assembly GCF_964234715.1). Classification (NCBI taxonomy): domain Eukaryota; kingdom Metazoa; phylum Chordata; class Lepidosauria; order Squamata; family Lacertidae; genus Podarcis; species Podarcis melisellensis. The sequence goes on along the minus strand of NC_138538.1, from coordinate 81,031,914 downwards.
AATCTCATCTCCAGGAGACAAATGTGGTCTTTTCAGCCTCTCTAACCGAGCCTCGAAGGGACGCGGGTGGCGCTGTGGGTAAAACCTCAGCGCCTAGGACTTGCCGATTGTCAGGTCAGCGGTTCGAATCCCCGTGGCGGAGTGCGCTCCCGTTGCTCAGTCCCAGGGCCTGCCAACCTAGCAGTTCGAAAGCACCCCTGGGTGCAAGTAGATAAATAGGGACCGCTTACTAGCGGGAAGGTAAACGGCGTTTCCTTGTGCTGCGCTGGTGCTGGCTCGCCAGAGCAGCTTCGTTACGCTGGCCACGTGACCCGGAAGTGTCCTTGGACAGCGCTGGCCCCCGGCCTCTTAAGTGAGATGGGCGCACAACCCTAGAGTTGGACACGACTGGCCTGTATGGGCAGGTGTACCTTTACCTTTACTTTAACCGAGCCTCGGTATCCTCCCTAGATAATAGTTCCTCAGAAGCTGTGCCCCTCACCAGCCTGTTTTGCACCCTCCTTGAATGTTTTTGCTTTCCTGGATGAGGCTCCGCATGCCACGGTTGCTGCCAGCCCGAGATGGAAAAAGAGGAACATGCCTCTTTCCCCAGCTTGGGACGGCAGCAGCCATGGCTGTCCTCTCCTTTGCTCATCAAGATATGCCAATCCTCCCTGAAGACAATGACAAATGTGAGCCAATCCTTAGAGTACAAAGAGGGCAAACGGAATAGGGCACATGAAGAAATGAGCACCAGTGATTATCCCTGACTTGTGTCCCCATCGCCACCTTTTTGTCTTTCAGCACCTTGTATTGTCACAAAACAACAGCTAGAGGCCAAAAACCTGCTTCTGTCTGGGAACCGAGTACGGACACAACTGATTCAACATAATCATATGTTGCAGTTCCAGTGCAGGGAAGGGCATGTCCTCACGGTGCCTATGGACAGGAAGTGTCTTGATGGGCACATGGATTTGCCTTCGTGTATCTCTGGTAAAGACATTGTTCATCTTGAAAAATTGCTCAACAGATACTCAAATATCCGAAGGGTTTGTAGGCACCACACTTTCCATTTTGACTGGTTCCACAGGTTCCAAGGCTGCCTTCCTCATTTCTTCACAAATTTTCACACACACCCTCCACAGAATTGGTTTTATCCTGCTATAAGCACATGGAGACAAGGCTGTAGTGGTTGTTTTCAGTCCACTGCACTGTGGTTTGATTGGACCAGGACTGTTGCACCAGAAATAGGCCTGCGTGTGCTGGGTATCCAGTTAGTATGAATGTATGTGGACCAGAGGCATGTACATAATATTTTGTTATTATTATTTGTACCTCTTCCATATGACTGGGCTGCCCCAGACACTCTGGCGATGAGAATCAGTGTATCCAGTGCTATTTTTCTAGATAAAGAGGTGCCGGAACTCATCATGAATACCTCACTTTTTCTCTCATAAAGGCAATGGAACCCACCTGAGAGATGCTGGAACACAGTTCTGGCCGGAAAAAAAGCTCTGAGTTGTCATGCTTAACACATGCTGTTAAATGTAGTTCATAACGTTTAACGCTGTGTTAATTGTGTTATTGTTTCTTGTGAATTACTTTGGAATCCTGGTTTGGGCCAAAAAAATTAGCCTTGAAAAACTGTTCCCAACATGCATGACCTACAGAATGCATTAATTTCCCCAACCACTTGGTGCTACATTTTCTGCCATGTCCCATGAAACATACTGGAAAAGAACTAGCATGCTTCAGATTCTGAGCGAATCACATAATTGCAGTTATGAGATTAATGCCCACCAGTTCAACCCACCAGTTCTTTAGTGCAGTCAAAGCCCCAACAGACCTTGGTAGTTACGGGCCACGTGAGCCATAAGTGGCACATGAGCCATAAGTGACTCCCCCCCTGCTATAAATATTCCAGGGTAGTGAGAGTATTTGCTGTTCTTCACTCTTGGCCCTTGGTTGCTGAACTAAGTCATCATTCTTATTGCTTTATTGTTTACCAGAAAGAGGGAAAAACTGTAGCCGCCCACCTGCTATTGAGAATGGAGACATTATTACCTTATCAAAGAAGCAGTACAAGGCTGGCTCTTCAGTTCAGTTCAAATGCCAAAAATATTATGCTCTGGAAGGAGATAACAGAACTTTTTGTGATAATGGGACCTGGACAAAAGCACCTGTTTGTTTAGGTAAGAACAAAGGTAGTGCTTATATTATTTGCATGAGTGAGCTTAGAATATCATTTAAGGAAATTCATTGCTGTCATTTGTATTGTCTGACTTCCGGTTTCATTAATATTACAGACGGCTTCTCTGGGACGTTTGAATCATATGGGGCAAATTCATGGTAAAGGATGTGAGATAAAGCATGGGAGATACCTAATTCATATCTTTCTTTTGAGTGCACTGCTTTTAAGCAAGCCAGGGCCAACTGTAGCTGGGAGAAAAAATCTTTTCTGGCTATGTAAACCAGTGACTGCAAAAAGCCTCTGTGGGAGCCTCTAAATTGAAGGATTGGAGGGTGGAAAAGTTTTGCCCTATGAGGAAGAAGGAAAAGGTTATGTGAGATGATGGTTATTCCATTTTAAAGAGGGTACCCCTCCTTTCCCTGACACTCCACCAGGCCACGTGAGATGTAGGGCCTGCAAGATTTCTCAGGAAGATCATCCTTCCTCTTCTTCTTTTTAAAATATTTTTATTCAAGTTTACAATTTACATTTACAACCCCATATCTAATCTTTGGACTTCCCTCCACCCTCCATGGGTCCCACTGTCAATCTTTTTTCAACTGCATCTTATATTATTCTCAGTTTTTTTTCTTAAAATGCCATGTTTTACCACAGTACTTGTTACATTACAAGTTTTGTTACAATCCTGCTAAAGTTTTTAGTTCTTTACAGTGTTCTCCAAGGTAATTTATAATTCTTCCCCATTCCTTATTAAAATTTCTGTCTTCTTGGTTTCTAATCTTCCCAGTCATATTCGCCATTTCAGCGTAGTCCATCATCTTTATCAACCATTCTTCTCTGGATGGGACTTTATCTTCTTTCCATCTCCTGTCCAAAAGTAGCTGTGCTGCTGTTGTCATGTGCATAAAAAGTCTTTTCTGCTTCATTGGTATTTCTGTACCTAAAATTCCTAATAGGAAAGTGTCTTGTTTTGCATCCTTCCTATTCAACCATGGCAGCTGATGACTTTCCATGGGCTTGTCAGCCTGTAGGATGGCACCTATATATATTGGGTGCCTTCATGAACAGAATTAATTTTCTTTCTCCTCACAGAACCCTGTGCAATCTCTTTGGCTGAAATGGAAAACCGGAAGATAGAAATTAAAAGGAGGTTGGATGGAGACATATCTGAAAGCATTTATGTACCACGTGGTGGTTCTGTTGAGTTCACCTGTAAAATGGGCTACATGGTTACACCAAATCCTTCGCAATCTGTTTCTGTAATCCAGTGCAATGGAGATTCAATTGTGTATCCTGAATGCAAAGGTAACTCAAGTTAGAAATGGAAGGATACTGAGTGGTTGTTGTTCCTGTTTAATTTTTAAATTATTGATAATCTTTCTTATCAATCATTTTATTGCTTTATCTTTTTTTTTTTGTAAGCTGCTTTGAGATTTGTTGGTTTTTAACATATAATAATGAATGTTCATACCCATGTGCTGAATAATATCTAGCCAGGAAAAGAATTTGTTGCTTGATCTGCTGCTGACCAAATGTACTTCTTGCATTCCTTCATAGAAATTGTCTGCTCCCCACCACAAGTAGAAAATGGCAACTTTCAGCCTAATCAGATTCAGTATGAATATCAAGAAACAATCGAAACACAGTGTGAGTCTGGGTATCAGCTTCAGAGCCGCCAAGCCACTTCCACGTGTACAGAGACAGGGTGGTCTCCTCCTCCGATATGTATTCGTAAGTAGCTTTCTCTTTGCAATTTCAAAACATGAGCAGATAGCATTCAATGCATCCGAAAATATTAGAGTTCCCTGCACCATAAGCCTGAGTGCTTGTCTGGGGACCACCTGCATCTGCTGCCACAGTCATCTATTTCTGTTTTCATAACCAGACCAAAGGAGGAAACCCAGATAATATTTAGACACTGATACCCTTGAGCCAAATGTGCAACCTCCATTAAACCAGCCAGCCAAGGAAAATAGCAAGTGGAACATCCTGATTTATTTATGTTTCGCTTAACCTTTTTCTCATCTTCTCCAAAGCAAAGAACTGTGACTATATTCGGATTGAGAATGGACAACTATCTGATACCTACGAACGCTGGAAAGACTACTATTTTCCAAGAAGGGTGGGACAAACAGTTGACTATCGTTGCCGTGATGGTTTTCTACCAAGAAATAAAGAAACATGGGGTAGAAGTTCATGTACCAAATTCGGCTGGAGTCCAGAACCAAAATGCTTCAGTAAGTTAACATTTTCCTTGCATTCTCAGCTTTGATCAGAAATGGAAACGGCCATGTACAAACACAAAATATGCCTATTCCGAAAGATGTGGAAGGAAAATGTGAAACATGGTTAGACAGTGCGTAATCAGAGTGGAAAACTTTAAAATTTAATATGAAAATGTCTTCATATGGAACCAAAAATATAATAAGCTGAGTTCCAGGCTGACCCATTTGGTAGTGGCGATTGTGTTCCATAAGTGGGGGGGGGGGGCTGATGGAAAAGATTTCTGTGTGATCACCACCCCCTAATATCAGTGGAAGATCTTGGTATCTGGGCAAGTGGCTATGGACGTAGGGGTGGGTTGAATCATATTAATGTCTCATTCCTGTCACCTCAGAACAAGCACATTGTTAATTCCTTCTTTCAAATGCCTGCAAATTTTTAAAAGACAAAATCCTAAAAATCCATATATTCTCTAAGTATAAAAAGAAGAGTTATAATGGTATTTCAATCACCAAAATATGTGTCTATCAATGATGTAACATATCTACTTTTTTGCTTTTAGAAAAATGTGATATTCCTATACTGCTTGCACATGGTACATTCAATGCCCATACTTCGCAGAAGTTCATAGAAGGTGATGAAATTTCGTATTCTTGTGAGGTTGGATATGATCCTATCAATCAACAAGCTAAGGCCATGTGCACCAAAAATGGCTGGTCACCTACTCCACGTTGTAACGTAAAAAGTAAGTGTTATTTATGGAATCCAATTTGACAATACAGAACCTGAGAACCTGGAGCCTGCCCTGTCCTGCTGTGAACAACCAGGACATTATATTATTTTCTTGGACTTCTCACAGTTATAGGAAAGCTTAAGGGTGTGCATGTCTGCAAATCCCATGTTGATTTAATAATAATAATAATAATATATTATTATTTATACCCCGCCCATCTGGCTGGGCTTCCCCAGCCACTCTGGGCGGCTTCCAAAATAATATTAAAATACTGTAATACATCAAACATTAAAAGCTTCCCTAAACAGGGCTGCCTTCAGATGTCTTCTAAAAGTCTGGTAGTTGTTCTCTTTGACATCTGGTGGGAGGGCGTTCCACAGGGAGGGTGCCACTACCGAGAAGGCCCTCTGCCTGGTTCCCTGTAACTTGGCTTCTTGCAGTGAGGGAACCGCCAGAAGGCCCTCGGTGCTGGACCTCAGTGTCCGGGTAGAATGATGGGGGTGGAGACGCTCCTTCAGATATACTGGACCGAGGCCGTTTAGGGCTTTAAAGGTCAGCACCAACACTTTGAATTGTGCTTGGAAGCGTAATGGGAGCCAATGTAGGTCTTTCAAGACTGGTGTTATATGGTCTCGGTGGCCGCTCCCAGTCACCAGTCTAGCTGCCGCATTCTGGATTAGTTGTAGTTCCCGGGTCACCTTCAAAGGTAACCCCACGTAGAGCGCATTGCAGTAGTCCAAGCGGGAGATAACCAGAGCATGCACCACTCTGGCGAGGCAGTCCGCAGGCATATAGGGTCTCAGCCTGTTTACCAGATGGAGCTGGTAAACATCTGCCCTGGACACGGATTTGACCTGTGCCTCCATGGGCAGCTGTGAGTCCAAAATGACTTCCGGGTCAGCGCCATCAGGTAATGGCGGATTCCACTTGATCTGGAGGGGACCGGCTCCGTGGGAATCGGGTCTGTACCGCTAAAGCGATGCGGGGACCCTACAGGAATCACAGGCGGTGAAGCCTGTGAACGTGGGACTCGGCAGGCACCTTTTGCGCCCCCCCAACTCACAAGGAAACCCTTTTACGGGCTTCGGAGCAGAGCGGGGCGAGCAGCGCGGTGCTGTGAGTCAATTGCTTCTTCCACAGAGTGAAGCTGCATGGCCATTGCTGGAGAGCGCTGACTTTTTCCTGGGACAATTGGACTATAAAAGTAACTACCCGTGAGTAGGGGAAATTGGACTTATTTATAAAGAAAGGGGGGGAGACTTAATTGGCTACTGAAGCGGGGAGGTCTAAACAGGAAGTCCGCCTTCCGTTTTTTAAATAGATCAAAGCAAAGAGACTTTTAAGCTAAAGCGCTGGAATTACACTTGAAAGGGACTGTTTTGTAACTCGATAATTTTCTGAACCCCCTACCTGGGAAGCAGGGAAGGAAGGGGGCTGTTTTTGGACTGTATAAACCTGCAAGAGAGAGGGAAAGAGCTTAAAATCCACCGCTCAAACCTGGGAACGGTCTGCCAGTGAAAAAGACTGTTGCTTTTTAGACTGCGTGTTAGCTGTCATTAGAAGGATTTTTGACAGCAAGAGAGATACATTGTGATCAGCTTTAATACTTTGTTTGCTAAAGGGAGAAAAAGCAACTGGAAGGTAACAAAAATTGGAACTGTTTCATTTTCTCGGTTGGAGTCTTTTTAAAAAAGGGAAAATTACTTCTTTTCTGGACTATTGCAACTGTTTCCACCTAGAGGGACCCTTAGAAATTGATACAAGGGGAATTTTCCACTGGTAAACAGGAATTGCTTATCTGAGACTGACCTTGGCTCTTCTGCTGTTTTATTGTTATGGCAGATGGGAAAGAGAAAGTAGACTTGTCATCTTTAGACAGAACAACGAGGTCTGGGAAGACCTTGGGGCAGCGAAGGCAATCAACTGCTGGCCTTCCTATTGTATCTGGGACTGTATCAACACAATCTAAGTCCAGTGGAATGTCTTCAGAAGATGCTCTAGCGAATGCATTGGCTAATATTAATGAAACTTTGTTACAACTCAGTACGAGGGTCGAAGAGACCAATAAGAGGGTTGAGGAGACAAATAAGAAGGTTGATACTGCAAATAAAAAAATTGACTTAAATACAGAAACATTAGATAGTCTGGGGCAAAAGGTCAACAGTAACACAGAATCTATTCAGAAATTGTTGCAGGAATCGACCTTGACCCAGGAAAAAACTGCTACTGTGGAATTTAAGGTAGCACAACTGGAAACAGAGAAGGTTCCAGACCTACAGAAACAAATTGAAGATCATAAGCTGACGTTGAAAAACAGACGAACCTAAGGATTAGAGCTGTACCTGAATTGGAGAAGGGCACCCTGACAGATTTCTTGACACAAGAATTTGGAGAGTTTTGGAAGTTGGAATTGAAACAAGAAGACTTTAAAATCGTGAGGGCTTTCAGACTAGGAAAAGGAGGAAAGAAGATCAAAATAAGGGATTGTTTGATTACCCTCCAATCTAAAGAAGAAAGAGACAAAATTTTGGGTTTGCATTTCCAGAACCCTTTGATAATTCTTCAATCAAGAGTGAAAATTTTCAAAGATATACCGAAACACCTTTTGGATCTTAGATCCAGTTTTGGAGACTTGGTTGCCCTGCTGAGAAAGAACAAAATTATTTTCAGGTGGGAATTCCCCCAAGGCCTATCTTTTAGCTACAAAAGAAGAAAGATAAAAATAAGATCAGTGGAGGAGAAGGATAGGTTTTTGGGAAATCACGAAGAAGACCTGCAGAAAGGACTTGGAAAAGAGCCAGAAGCATTGGACAAGAGTTCACCAAAAAAAAGGGAAACCAACGCCAACAACTGATACAGACAAACTACTGGGTGCAGTTGGAGAAAAAGCAAAGTATGTAAGTATATCATGACACTGCAAGCATTAAGTTGGAATGTTAATGGACTGAACTCCCCGGAAAAGAGGGGGAGAGTATTTCATATCTTTAAAAAAGAACATTTGGACCTGATTTGCTTACAAGAAACACATGTGACAAGGCTACATCGGAAAATTCTGAGTAATAAAAGATTAGGAGAGGAATTTATTTCATCAGATAAAGTTAAGAAAAGAGGAGTAGTACTTTATGCAAAGGAAAGCCTGTCACCGAAATTTTTATTTAAAGATGATCAAGGAAGATTTGTTGCAATTGAAATCCAATTACAAGGAGAGAAGTTTTTGATAGTAGGTATCTATGCACCGAATGAGGGAAAATCGGAATTTTTCAAGAAATTGCATGAAATTTTAATGGACTATTTAGACTACAATATGATCTTGATGGGAGATAGGAATGGAGTGGTATCTACAAATATGGATAAAGCCCAGAGACAGGTGGTGACAAAAGATGGCAGATTACCAAAGACGTTTTTTGAAATGGCTGACAATATGGACCTTGTTGAGATTTGGAGAAATAAGAAACCCCTTGGGAAGAGAAGGAACTTTCTTCTCTGAAGCCAAAATGACATGGACAAGAATTGACCAAATTTGGGTAACTAGGGGACTGGCCCCGAAGATTAAAAAAAAGCGGAAATCTGCCCTAAAACTTGCTCCGACCATAATGCCGTGAAGATGGAAAAGATATTAACACCAATTGGTTCCTTTAGATGGAGGATGAATGACTCTCTGTTTAGGAATGAGGAAATGACTAAAAAGGCCCCAAAAAACTTGAGAGACTATTTTGAGATAAATATGAATACCACTACTGAAAAAAAGAGTAATTTGGGATGCAAGTAAAGCAGTTATGAGAGGGTTTTTCATACAACAAAATGCAATTAAGAAGAGAGCCCAAAAGGAAAAAAAGGGGAAAAAATTGGAGAAAATAAAGGAAGGAGAAAAGAGACTGAGGGTAAAACCGAAATCACAGGAGATCCTGAGAGAGATAAAGCTACATCAAGTACAATTTATGAAATTGATGAATCAGGAAATAGAATGGAAGATTAAACAGATGAGACAAAAGACATTTGAATCGGCTAATAAATGCGGGAAACTGCTGGCTTGGCAAATGAAAAAAAGACAAAAACTTAACACTATCACTAATTTGGGACTTCCGGTCGGCGCCAGCGTTAATGGCGGTCCTTGCTTCGAGCTCCGAAGCAGGACTGCTCCGTGAGTTCGGGTCTGACCCGCTACGGCGAGCGGGGGACCCCTAAAATCACAGGCGCTGAAGCCTGTGAGCAAGGAGATTCGGTGGGCACCTTTGCGCCCCCCGATATCGCGAAAGAGCCTTTTTAAAGGCTCCGGAGCGGCATCGGGAGTGAGCGCGGTGCTGAGGATCGCAACCCAGCCCACGGAGCGAAGCCGCGTCGCCATTGACGGAGAGCGCCGATTCCTTCCTGAAATTACCGATTGGCAGCAGTACCCATGAGTAAGACCAACAAATAAAGTGAACGGGACTTTAAATTTTAAGATTTAAGAAGATTAGGCTGAAAACGGGCAAGGCAAAAAATCAAGGAAGTCTGCCTCCCGGAACTGCATGATTGATTGAGCAACGAAAGGAGCAAGCTGTATTTAAAGGGAACGTATCTAGACTTTTTAAACTTGTTAACCTGACATCGAAAGAGGACCTCCCCCCCTAAGGAGTAGGAGAGGGGGGAAGAAAATTCACTTAACTTTGTTTGCTTGGGGAAAGGAGTTTGGAACGGGAACTTCTGCTGTCAATACCTCTGGCCAGGCTGCCGGAGCAGCGAGCGCCTGGGAGTGAACTGTCATACTAAATGGTGGATACAAAGTGTCATTCGCCTGACAGAAAGTAACAGGACTTTAGTGAACAAAACTGTAACTGTAACGTTTCAAATTGTAACAAAATAGGACTTTTACTTGGACTTTCACTTTTGGAACTTTCCATGGCTACTTCCTTCCCTGTTTCTTTGTTCCTGTAATGGATACAATGTACTCCCTCTAGAGGCTTAAAAGAGAGACTGCTGTACTGAGACAGAAACAGTGGGATTTTCCACCTGCAACTGTTCCTGTGGGAACGACCTTGAGATATGAGCGGCCCACTGGATGAAATATCAACAAGATCCAAAGCAAAGCAGGCTCAGGCTCAAAAGAAAAGAGGCTCCTTGACAGGAACATCAGCAGCACAGGAAAGAGTAACAACGGTATCAATGGATTCCATGACACAGGCTCTACTCAGGATAAATGAATCCCTAGAATCACTCACTAAGCAATCCACAGAGAACTCCAAGAAATTGACAGAACTGACAACAAGACTGGATTTGAACACGACGATAATATCAACTAATACAGACTCTATAAATCGTTTAATTCAGGAAAGCTCAGAGACAAGGAAAATAGCTGAGAGCGCCAGGACCACGGCTGAGGAAACTAAAGGGAAATTTGTTCCTATTGCAAAGAAAGTATATGAACATGACGAAGCCTTGGCCCTTATGGAACTGGAGAGGAAAGGCAAGAACTTAAAATTGAGATTGGTACCTGAGGAGGAGGAGGACAAGCTTGGGGAATTTCTTACAGATAAGTTCCAAGAATTTTGGAGTGACGAGCTACAGGAAGAGGAAGAGGAGTTTGCAATAACTACAGCCTTCCGGATTGGCAGAAAGCAAGGCAAGAAACCAAGGGATTGTTTAATTACTTTGAGATCTAAGGAAGAAAGAGACAAAATATTGAACCTACACTTCCAGAAGGCACTGGTTATTAAAAATTCCCAAATACAGATTTTCAAAGATATTCCCAGATACTTCTTGGAGGTGAGAACACAATTTAAAGACTTAGTTGACTTATTGAAACAAAACAATATTCCATTCAGGTGGGAATTCCCACAAGGGCTATCTTTCAACTTTAAAGGGAAGAAAATCAAAATAAAAACAATTCAAGACAAAGAACATTTTCTGGAGAGAAACCTTGAGGACTTTCAGAAAGGAACTGTGAGAGAGAGGGAAACACTGGATATTGCAAACCTATCGTTTGGATTGAACCCAGCACCGACTGACGAGGAACAAGAACTTGGAGCAGTTGGCGGGAAAAATACCCAATAACAAAATGTCCCTGCAACTTCTGAGCTGGAACTGTAATGGTCTGAACCACCCCCGAAAAAGAGATCAAGTTTTTCATATATTAAAGAAAGAACAATTAGACATAATCTGTTTGCAAGAAACTCATATTGCCAGGATACACAGGAAACTTTTGATAAACAAGAGATTAGGACAGGAATTCGTTTCCTCAGATAAAGTTAAGAAAAGAGGGGTGGTGATTTATGCCAAGGAAAAATGGGAACCAAAAATGATCTTTAAAGATGAGGAAGGAAGATACCTGGCAGTAGAAATTCAAATTCAAGGAGAAAAGATTCTAATCGTTGGAGTTTATGCACCTAATGAGGGGAAGGCAGAGTTTTTCAAGAAGTTGCATGAGACTTTAATGGACTTTATGGACTTTAAAATCATTATGATGGGAGATTTCAACGGAGTTGTCTCCACAAATATGGACAAGGCACAAAGACAAGTAATATCTAAGGACGGGAGACTACCAAAGACTTTTTTTGAACTGACTGACACCATGGACTTAATTGATATTTGGAGAACTAGGAACCCTCTGGAAAGAAAGGGAACCTTTTTCTCGGAAGCAAAAATGACCTGGACTAGAATTGATCAAATTTGGATTTCTAGCAATCTGGCACCAAGAGTGAAAAAAACAGAAATCTGCACAAAAACCTGTTCTGACCATAATGCAGTCAAGATGGAAATGAAATTAACAACGGCTGGAACCTTTAGATGGAGAATGAATGACACCCTATTCAGAGATGAAGAAATTTATCAAAAGGCCCAAAAAATATTGAAGGATTATTTTGAGATAAATTTGAAAACGGAGGTGGAAAAAAGAATAGTATGGGACGCAAGTAAGGCCGTGATGCGTGGATTCTTAATTCAGCAAAATTCCATAAAGAGGAAGAAACAAAATGAGAGGAAGGAAAAGATTCTGAACAAGATAAAAGAAGGAGAAAAGAAATTGAGATCCAAACCGAAGTCTCATGAGATTTTAAGAGAAATAAAATACCATCAGACGCAATATATGGAATTGATGAATCAAGAAATAGAATGGAAGATAAAGCAAATGAGACAAAAGACATTTGAATCGGCAGATAAATGCGGGAAACTGCTGTCATGGCAACTGAAAAAGAGGCAAAAGCTAAATACTGTGACATCCCTGGAAATAGATGGGAAAATTATTAACAAACCAAATGAAATAAGCATCTGTTTTCAAAGTTTTTTCAAAAAGCTGTATGCACAAGGGCCTACAAACGAATCTGAAATAGAGGAATTTGTTAAAAAATACGGACTATCAAAGATTTCAGAACAAAATAAAAGGATTTTGAATGAAAAAATTACAGAACAGGAAATAGAGGGTGCCATCCAGAATATGAAATTGGGGAAATCACCAGGACCAGACGGTTTGACTGCGAAATACTACAAAGATCTTAAAGAATGGCTAATACAGCCATTGAAGGAAGTATGTAACCAGATATTAGAGGGGAAAAAGGCTCCCGAATCGTGGAGAGAAGCATTCATCTCACTTATACCGAAGACAGAAACTGAGAAACATCAAGTTAAGAACTACCGCCCTATATCACTCTTGAATGTGGATTACAAAATTTTTGCAGACGTTTTGGCGAAAAGGTTTAAAAGAGTTTTGGTGGAGGAGATTCATAAGAACCAAACAGGCTTTCTCCCAGGGAGACACATGTCAGATAATGTAAGGAACATCATAGACATTTTGGAGTTGCTGGAGGTGGACATTAACAGAAAGGCAGTTTTAATATTTGTGGACGCTGAGAAGGCCTTTGACAACATTTCTTGGAAATTTATGAAGAAGAATCTCCATGGGATGGGGGTAGGCCAAGAGTTTGAAAACGGTATAGGTGCAATATACTCTGAACAAAGAGCTAAACTAATTGTGAACAATGTGGTAATGGACGAAATACCAATAGAAAAAGGTACACGACAGGGATGCCCTATATCCCCTCTACTTTTTATATCTGTCCTGGAGGTTCTATTAAATATGATCAGAAAGGACCAGCTGGTAAAAGGAATACAGGTCGGGTCTAAACAATATAAGTTAAGGGCATTTGCAGATGATTTGGTATTAACTTTGCAACAGCCAGAGGCTAGTGCCAAAAGAGTTTTAGAATTAATGGAGATATTCGGCCAGGTCGCAGGATTTAAACTAAATAAACAGAAAACAAAGGTGCTGGAAAAAAATCTAACAAAAGAGGAGAAAGATAGGTTTCAAAGTGAAACCGGGTTGGAAATAGCAAAAAAGGTTAAGTACCTGGGGGTAAATCTAACATCTAAAAATGTGAACCTATTTAAAGACAATTATGAAAAATGCTGGACAGAAGTTAAAAAAGATCTAGATATATGGTCTAGGCTGAAACTTTCCTTGTTAGGCCGAATTGCTGTTATCAAGATGAATGTATTGCCAAGAATGTTGTTTTTATTCCAGACGTTGCAGATTCTAGACAAAATGGACTGCTTCAAGAAGTGGCAGAAAGATATATCTAAATTTGTCTGGCAGGGCAAAAAACCCAGAATAAAATTTAAGATTTTAACTGATGCAAAAGACAGAGGGGGCTTCGCCCTGCCGGACTTAAGACTTTATTATGAATCAGCAGCATTTTGCTGGTTGAAGCAATGGCTACTTCTTGAAGATACAGACATTCTTGATCTGGAAGGATATGATAATAGTTTTGGTTGGCATGCATATCTGTGGTATGACAAGGTAAAGGTCTATAAAAGTTTTAAAAACCATATTGTCAGGAAAGCACTGTATAATGTTTGGAATAGATACAAGGATTTACTGGAAAGTAAAACCCCTAGGTGGTTGTCACCAATGGAAGCGAAAGCAGTGAAAAAAATTAACATGGACTCTAATTGGCCTAAGTATTGTGAAATTTTAGAACATGATGGTGAAAAATTGAAGCTACAAAGTTTTGAGAAGCTAAAGCATAAAGTTCGAGATTGGTTACACTATCGTCAGATAAATGAGATGTTTAAGCAAGACAGGAAACTTGGTTTTCAGAAGGAGAGGTCAAAGTTAGAAACAGAATTGTTAGAATCCAATACTAAGAATCTATCTAAAATGTACAATTTGCTGTTGAAATGGAATACACAGGATGAAACGGTGAAATCAGCTATGATTAAATGGGCACAGGATATCGGTCATGATATTATGTTTGATGACTGGGAACAGTTATGGACCACCGGTGTTAAATTTACGGCATGTAATGCCCTGAAAGAGAACATAATGAAAATGATTTATAGGTGGTACATGACCCCAGTCAAGCTTGCAAAGATCTATCATCTGCCCAATAACAAATGTTGGAAATGTAATGAGGCTGAAGGTACTTTTTATCATCTTTGGTGGACCTGCCCAAAGATTAAAGCCTACTGGGAAATGATCTATAATGAAATTAAGAAAGTCCTTAAGTGGACATTTGTAAAGAAACCGGAGGCTTTTCTCTTGGGCATGGTTGGCCAATTGGTACCAAAGAAGGATAGGACATTTTTTATGTACGCAACCACAGCAGCAAGAATCCTGTTGGCAAAGTATTGGAAGACGCAAGAACTACCTACTCTGGAAGAATGGCAATCGAAGGTGACGGAATATATGGGACTGGCAGAGATGACCGGCAGAATCCGTGACCAGAGGAAAGAGACAGTGGAAGAGGACTGGGGGAAATTTAAAATATACTTTAAAAACTATTGTAAAATTGTGGACTGATAAGATGTTAAGGGGTAAGAAACAAAGAATTACAGCTGTAAATCTTAAATTTTAAGAAAACTCAAAAGGGACTTGACTAAAGATCGATTGACGAGTTGCTCGAAAAAATGGCAAAACAAGGATGTGGCGAAGGGAAGGCATGGGGAAGTCAATATTTGTTGTCTGTTTTTGATGTTTGTGCTTGTTTTGTATTGTCTTTAATATGTGTAAAAACTAATAAAAATTTTTTTTTAAAAAAACACTATCACTAATTTGTTAGTGGAGGGGAAGAACATACAGAATCCTGTGGAGATTAGGAAGTGTTTTCAGAAGTATTTTAAACAGCTATATACACAGGAGAGCCAGAAAGAAATGGACATTGACCGATTTTTGAAAATAAATGGATTACAAAAAATCTCTCAAGAGAATAAATTAATGCTAAATTATAAAATAACAGACCAAGAGGTGGAAGGAGCCATTCAGAATATGAAATTGGGCAAATCTCCAGGGCCGGATGGCTTGACTGCAAGATATTATAGATCTTTGAAAGAATGGTTAGTACAGCCTTTGAAGGAAGTCTGTAATGAAATACTGGAGGGAGAAAAGGCACCAGAGTCGTGGAAAGAAGCCTACATCACACTTATACCGAAAACAGAATCAGAGAAGACACAGCTTAAGAACTACCGTCCCATATCTTTACTCAATGTGGATTACAAAATTTTCGCTGAAATTATGGCTAAAAGATTTTAAAAGGTATTGGTAGAAGAAATTCATAAAGATCAAGCGGGCTTTCTCCCGGGGAGAAATTTGTTAGACACCACAAGGAATATAATTAATATTTTAGAAAAATTACAAGTGAATATTAACACTAAAGCAGTTTTGATATTTGTGGACGCGGAGAAAGCCTTTGATAATATTTCTTGGAGTTTCATGAAGAAAAATTGACAAGGAATGGGGGTAGGCCAAGGTTTTGAAAATGGTATAGGTGCAATTTATTCAGAACAAAAAGCTAAGTTAATTGTGAATAATGTAGTTACAGAAGAGTTTAAGATTGAGAAAGGAACACGACAGGGTTGCCCAATCTCTCCATTGCTTTTTATATTGGTCCTGGAGGTTCTGCTTAATATGATTAGAAAGGACCAATTGGTTAAAGGTATACAACTCAGAGCTAAACAGTATAAATTGAAAGCTTTTTGCTGATGATTTAGTTTTGACATTACAGGAGCCAGAATCCAGTACTAAAAGAGTATTGCAATTAATTCAAGAATTTGGTCATGTTGCGGGATTTAAGTTGAACAAGCTGAAAACTAAGGTGTTAGGAAAATTTTAACAGTGATTGAGAAAGAGAGGTTTCAGAAGGAGACAGGATTAACATTGGTTAAGAAAGTGAAATACCTGGGGGTCAATATGACTGCTAAGAATGTGAATTTATTTAAAGATAATTATGAAAAATGTTGGATGGAAGTGAAAAATGATTTAGAAATATGGTCAAAATTGAAGTTATCGTTGCTGTGATAAAGATGAATGTATTGCCTAGGATGCTGTTTTTGTTTCAAACATTGCAAATTCTGGACAAGATGAACTGTTTCAAGAAATGGCAGAGAGATATTTCTAGATTTGTCTGGCAGGGCAAGAAACCTCGAATAAAATTTAAGATTTTAACTGATGCTAAAGAAAGAGGTGGATTTGCCCTGCCAGATTTTAAACTTTATTATGAATCAGCAGCATTTTGCTGGCTGAAAGAATGGCTGCTTCTTGAAAACACGGACATTTTGGATCTAGAAGGTTTTAATAATGTTTTTGGATGGCATACATACCTGTGGTATGACAAGGTCAAAGCACATAAAGCGTTTAAAAACCATATTGTCAGGAAAGCACTGTTTAATGTCTGGATGAGACATAACGACTTGCTTGAAAGTAAAACGCCAAGATGGCTGTCACCAATGGAGGCTAAGGCTCTGAAAAAACTCAATATGGAGGCAAATTGGCCGAAATATTGGGAAATTTTGGAACAAGAAGGAGATAGATTAAAACTGCAGAGCTTTGACAGACTAAAAAATAAAGTACGAGATTGGCTTCATTATTATCAAATAAGGGAGGTTTATAACTTGGACAAGAAAATTGGCTTTCAGGTGGAAAAATCAAAATTGGAAACAGAATTGTTAGATCCTAAAACTAAGAATTTATCAAGAATGTATAACTTGCTGTTGAAATGGAATACACAAGATGAAATGGTTAAATCTGTTATGATTAAATGGGCACAAGATGTTGGACATAACATTATGATGGCTGACTGGGAAAAGTTATGGACCACAGGTATGAAGTTCACGGCATGTAATGCCTTAAGAGAGAATATAATGAAAATGATTTACAGGTGGTACTTAACACCAGTCAAGCTTGCAAAAAATTATCATTTGCCCGATAATAAATGTTGGAAATGTAAAGAGATTGAGGGCAGATTCTTTCACCTTTGGTGGACATGCCCAAAGATTAAGACCTTCTGGGAGATGATCTATAATGAAATGAAAAAGGTATTTAAATATACCTTCCAGAAGAAACCAGAGGCCTTTCTCTTGGGCATGGTCAGCCAACTGGTGCGAAAGGAGGATAGAACTTTTTTTATGTACGCCACAACAGCAGCAAGAATACTTATTGCAAAGTATTGGAAATCACAAGATCTACCCACCCAGGAAGAATGGCAGACGAAGGTGATGGAATATATGGAACTGGCTGAGATGACTGGCAGAATCCGGGACCAAGGAGAAGAGTCGGTGGAAGAAGATTGGAAAAAATTTAAAACTTATCTTCAAAAATATTGTAAAATTAAGGATTGTTAGAAAGATGTTGGAAAAATAAAATTATGTGGCTTTGGCAGAAATGACAAATTTGTTGCTGACCAAATGTCCTTCTTGCATTCCTTCATAGAAATTGTCTGCTCCCCACCACAAGTAGAAAATGGCAACTTTCAGCCTAATCAGATTCAGTATGAATATCAAGACACAATCGAAACACAGTGTGCGTCTGGGTATCAGCTTCAGAGCCGCCAAGCCACTTCCACGTGTACAGAGACGGGGTGGTCTCCTCCTCCAATATGTATTCGTAAGTAGCTTTCTCTTTGCAGTTTCAAAACATGAGCAGATAGCATTCAATGCATCCGAAAATATTAGAGTTCCCTGCACCATAACCCTGAGTGCTTGTCTGGGGACCACCTGCATCTGCTGCCACAGTCATCTATTTCTGTTTTCATAACCAGACCAAAGGAGGAAACCCAGATAATATTTAGACACTGATACCCTTGAGCCAAATGTGCAACCTCCATTAAACCAGCCAGCCAAGGAAAATAGCAAGTGGAACATCCTGATTTATTTATGTTTGGCTTAACTTTTTTCTCATCTTCTCCAAAGCAAAGAACTGTGACTATATTCGGATTGAGAATGGACAACTATCTGATACCTATGAACGCTGGAAAGACTACTATTTTCCAAGAAGGGTGGGACAAACAGTTGACTATTATTGCAGTTATGGTTTTCTACCAAGAAATAAAGAAACATGGGGTAGAAGTTCATGCACCAAATTCGGCTGGAGTCCAGAACCAAAATGCTTCAGTAAGTTAACATTTTCCTTGCATTCTCAACTTTGATCAGAAATGGAAACGGCCATGTGCAAACACAAAATATGCCTATTCCGAAAGATGTGGAAGGAAAATGTGAAACATGATTAGACAGTGAGTAATCAGAGTGGAAAACTTTAAAATTTAATATGAAAATGTCTTCATATGGCACCAAAAATATAATAAGCTGAGTACCAGGCTGACCCATTTGGTAGTGGCGATTGTGTTCCATAAGTGGGGGGGGGGGCTGATGGAAAAGATTTCTGTGTGATCACCACCCCCTGATATCAGTGGAAGATCTTGGCATTTGGGCAAGTGGCTATGGACGTAGGGGTGGGTTGAATCATATTAATGTCTCATTCCTGTCACCTCAGAACAAGCACATTGTTAATTCCTTCTTTCAAATGCCTGCAAATTTTTAAAAGACAAAATCCTAAAAATCCATATATTCTCTAAGTATAAAAAGAAGAGTTATAATGGTATTTCAATCACCAAAATATGTGTCTATCAATGATGTAACATATCTACTTTTTTGCTTTTAGAAAAATGTGATATTCCTATACTGCTTGCACATGGTACATTCAATGCCCATACTTCGCAGAAGTTCATAGAAGGTGATGAAATTTCGTATTCTTGTGAGGTTGGATATGATCCTATCAATCAACAAGCTAAGGCCATGTGCACCAAAAATGGCTGGTCACCTACTCCACGTTGTAACGTAAAAAGTAAGTGTTATTTATGGAATCCAATTTGACAATACAGAACCTGAGAACCTGGAGCCTGCCCTGTCCTGCTGTGAACAACCAGTACATTATATTATTTTCTTGGACTTCTCACAGTTATAGGAAAGCTTAAGGGTGTGTGTGTCTGCAAATCCCATGTTGATTTAATAATAATAATAATATATTATTATTTATACCCCGCCCATCTGGCTGGGCTTCCCCAGCCACTCTGGGCGGCTTCCAAAATAATATTAAAATACTGTAATACATCAAACATTAAAAGCTTCCCTAAACAGGGCTGCCTTCAGATGTCTTCTAAAAGTCTGGTAGTTGCTGTTCTCTTTGACATCTGGTGGGAGGGCGTTCCACAGGGAGGGTGCCACTACCGAGAAGGCCCTCTGCCTGGTTCCCTGTAACTTGGCTTCTTGCAGTGAGGGAACCGCCAGAAGGCCCTCGGTGCTGGACCTCAGTGTCCGGGTAGAACGATCGGAGTGGAGACGCTCCTTCAGATATACTGGACCAAGGCCATTTAGGGCTTTAAAGGTCAGCACCAACACTTTGAATTGTGCTCAGAAACGTACTGGCAGCCAATGTAGGTCTTTCAAGACCAGTGTTATATGGTCTCGGTGCCGCTCCCAGTCACCAGTTTGGCTGCCGTGTTCTGGATTAGTTGTAGTTTTGGGGTCACCTTCAAAGGTAGCCCCACATAGAGCGCATTGCAGTAGTCCAAGTGGGAGATAACCAGAGCATGCACCACTCTGGCGAGGCAGTCCGCAGGCAGATAGGGTCTCAGCCTGTGTACCAGATGGAGCTGATAAACAGCTGCCCTGGACACGGATTTGACCTGTGCCTCCATGGACAGCTGTGAGTCCAAAATGACTCCCAGGCTGCACACCTGGTCCTTCAGGGGCACAGTTACCCCATTCAGGACCAGGGAATCCTCCACACCTGCCTGCCTCCTGTCCCCCAAAAACAGTACTTCTGTCTTGCCAGGATTCAACCTCAATCTGTTAGCCGCCATCCATCCTCCAACTGCCTCCAGACACTCACACAGGACCTTCACCGCCTTCACTGGTTCTGATTTAAAAGAGAGGTACAGCTGGGTATCATCCGCATTGTGATGGCCTGGGATTCCGATTCAGAGGATGAACCAGAGGAATCCCAGCCTGCACAGGAGTCCCCGCCTCCAGGGCCGGCTGAACTGGGGCAAGGCCTAGATGCTGAAGAGCCTGCACCTGTGACAGAGCATCAGGAGCTGGCCCCAGGTGAAGCCCTTCTGGCCCCAGAGGGGCTTGACGACTCAGTGGCCACAGGTGAGCCTCCTCCAGGGCCCAGTAACCCTTCGGCCTCTCCTGATCTGCAGAGGCTTAGGGCAGAGAGGCGAAGGGAACTGGTTGCCCCCAGGAGGAGTGCTCGCCTTAAGGCCAGAGGAGGCGGGGCTCCTGGGGGCCGGGACTGCCCCCGGCCTTAGAAGAGGATAAAAGCCCAGTCAGCCCGGCCCCAGGTTGCGGGAGCAATGTCGTTGTTGGCTTCGGACCTTCCTGTGTTCCTGATCCCTGCTCGGCCTCCTGTTCCTGACCATCCGGTGCTCCTGTTCCCTGCTCAGCCTCCTGTTCCTGACCATCCGGTGCACCTGTTCCCTGCTCGGCCTCCTGTTCCTGTTCATCCGGTGTTCCTGTTCCCTGCTCAGCCTCCTGTTCCAGCGTTCTTGTTCCCCGCCCGGCTCTCCACCTCGGTCCTTGCCCCTCTGGACTCTGCTTACACCCACGGTACCTTACCCCCGGGACCAGCACACGCATACTGATGAACACCCAGCCCAAACCCCCTGATGATCTCTCCCAGTGGCTGCATGTAGATGTTAAAAAACATGAGCGAGACGACGGAACCCTGAGATACACCACAAGTGAGAGCCCATGGGTCTGAACACTCATCCCCCCCCACCACTTTCTGAACACGGCCCAGGAGGAAGGAGCGGAACCACTGTATGACAGTGCCCCCAGCTCCCAGCCCCTCAAGACGGTCCAGAAGGATGTTATGGTCGATGATATCAAACGCCGTTGAGAGATCCAGCAGAACTAGGAAACAGCTCTCACCTTTGTCCCTAGCCCACCGGAGATCATCAACCAGTGCGACCAAGGCAGTTTCAGTCCCATGATGAGGCCTGAATCCCGACTGGAAGGGATCCAAATGGTCCGCTTCTTCCAGGCGTACCTGGAGTTGTTCAGCAACCACTCGCCCAATCACCTTGCCCAAGAATGGAAGATTTGAGACTGGGCAATAGTTGGCCATCGTGGCCGCATCTAAAGATGGTTTTTTAAGAAGCAGTTTAATAACCGCCTCTTTCAGCGGGTCTGGGAAGGCTTCCTCATGGAGGGAAGCATTCACCACCCCACGAAGCCCATCGCCCAGCCCTTCATGGCTAGCTTTTATAAGCCAGGATGTGCAAGGATCAAGGAGACAGGTGGTTGGTTTCACTGTTAAAAGTTATAGGAAAGCTTAAGGATGTGCATGTATGCAACTTCCATGATGATTTGCAAGGAGTGGCAGAGGAATAGAGCTCTTTGTAGCACCCACCATGTCCTTTCAACAGGACATCACAATCATTAACACTCTGTGTAAGCGCAACATATGAAGTGGAAAGAACTAAGCTTGGGAACAATTGGAGCTCTTCAGAACCTCCTCCTCCTGGCCCATCCCTGTAGCTGCTACCAGCAGCCCAAAGAAGGAAGATATGGAAAAGCATCGTTGGTTGACTTTTGTCCTGGGCCCGGCTCTGGAGTAAAATGCCAGTCGCTGTGCATCACTGTCCTAGTCGATGGCAGCAGCAACCAAAATGATAAGCAAGGAGGAAAGTTATGCAGAACTGAGTTTAATTCTGAGTCAGCTCTAGGAACTGCCTTCCATGTCTCACCTCCCGGTCACCATCGTCAGTTACATACACTCCAACATTCCACGAGGGAAAAGTGGGACACCCACACACATGCCATCCTCCCTGCCCCATATCTGTGCTCCTCCACTCCCCCAGTCACCCAAACTTGGCACTCTCTACCTACCCCATCACAATACTTCTTGGTGCACGCACCACCCCAGTCTTGGTATTCCTTCACCCACCCCCCCTCCCCTGTCCTATCCTCTGCCTCTTCCTCCTCTGGTACCACAGACATACTTCCTGAAGCCACCTTCCGCAAGTGCTGCGATGGAAGGAAGAAGTAAAACAGTGACACGTGGGGGCAAGATAGGCTTTGCTTCTGGTTTTGTTTTTTTGGGGGCCCTGCACTCCGGTGTGAGCCAATTGACTCAAGCCACAGTGTGGGACCCCCCAAAATGCCTGGCTTTGGGTCCCAGCCAAAAGCATGGGAGCAAAATGGGACATGTGGGATTAGGATTGGAAGCCAGAAAGACTTCTGTCAATCCAGGATATTCTGCTTAAAAGATACAGTAGGGCAGTATGCATTCATGGTCTCATGGCTTCCATCCCAGTGATGAAGGAGTGATGAAGTTTGCCACTTCTTTGAAAGCTGAGCTGAGGAACAATGCCCACCGTAGCTTTCATCCTCCAAAACGCTATTAGGTGTGCTGAGGTAGCAGTTTGAATGTCAGGATGAAAGGGGAGCTTCCAGAGAATGGTAGAACTTGTGGCCGTTTTCTGCTCTTGGAGGAAGTAGCAGGAGGTCTAGGAGACCCAAAGATCAGAGGACATACATATTATATTTGGCTCCCACAGAATTAAGCAGGTACACATTGTAGATAGCTCTTGTCAAGTGTTGCAGTTAGTTTAAAGCTATTTACTGGACAACTTGATCTATGTTGACTTTAGGTTACAAACTAAAGGATAAACTATGCGAGGGGAGGGGAGAATAGGTGCCAGCCAACCAATCCTCTCCCCACCCAATTGGCCTCCTTTGCCCCTAGCAATTCTTATATTTAGTATCTTTCTGCTGGGATAACCCTTGAAATCTGAGGCTGATTTGTAGAAGAAGAAGAAGAAGAAGAAGAAAAAGAAGAAGAAGAAGAAGAAGAAGAAGAAGAAGAAGAAGAAGAAGAAGAAGAAGAAGAAGAAGAAGAAGAAGATTCCTTCCAAGGACCTCTACTATTAGAAAAGAGCTTCAAATTGATGACCCAAAATGTGTATAGCTTTGTCTGGATAAATGGAAATAAAAAGGGACAACAGGTAAATTAGCTGATTTCCAAACTATGTGTTGCCTCCATCATGGGCTGAGCAAATGTCAGCTACTTGGTGCCCACCTCCATTGCCTCAGAGATTTTCAGTGGACTCTGCTGCCTGGTAAGCATAGGCCAAAAGACCTTAGCTGATAGGAAAAATGGAAAGGTAGGGGGGGTAATTGTTTTGTTGGGCATAGGATTTATTTAAAGCAGACTGGGAAAAGGAAGTTGGATGGTTAGGCCTGGTTCAAATATGTTTACCCAAAAAGAAGTAGAATGATGTCCTTCTCAATGACACCAGAGTGCAAATACCGTATTTTTCGCTCTATATGACACACTTTTCCCCGTCCCAAAATTAAGTGGAAATGTGTGTGCATCCTAACGGGTGAATGCAGGCTCCTTGGCTTCAGCAATAGCAAAGCGAAGCCTCCGAAGTGCAGAGGGAGCGCTCCCTCCGCGCTCTGGAGGCTACGCGTTGCTTTTGCTGAAGCCTGGAGAGCGAGAGGGGTCGGTGTGCACTGACCCCTCTTGCTCTCCAGGCTTCAGGGATGACTCTCCTGGCTTCAGCAGAGAGGGAGAGCTGCGCAGTGCCCCTTCAGTGAAGCGGGAGGAGAAATGGAAGGGGCTCCGTTTCTCCTGCCGCTTCGCTGAAGGGGCGCTGAGCAGAGAGGGGGAGAATTTTTTTTTCCTGTTCTCCCCCTCCTATGGTCCAGTGAGTCCTATAGAGCAAAAAATACGGTAACTTACAAGGCAATCCTAAGCAGTTGTGGGGAGTTAAGCTATGCATAATTTTGCCAGCATCTCCGGAAGCTGGTGCTGTGTTGGCATGATTATTTTTCTCTTGCTGACAATTTTATAATTCTGTCCCTTACCTCTGAAAGAAATGGGAACCTCAAATTTGAGACTGATATATTTAAGGCAGCAGATCCAGGGAACTATCAGGGGATTGAGGAGGCAGCTGGATCCAGTGGATTCAAGACTATTCTGTTGCCGATTAAGATGTATCTACACAAATCATAGTTAATACAAAACATAGTTAAAATGCAATACATGCTTAACAGAAAAATCTATGCATGTTACCTTATATTTTCATTGTTTGTTTCATATTTAACAGAAACAGAATGAATGGAATGAAGCGGATGTCCGACATTTTTATCCAGCGTTATGATCTTCAAAAGTCATCCAAAACTTCCGGAGGCGGCGCAAAACAGCAATGGCGGTCCTCTTTACCCAGTGAAGAGGGGCTCCGCGAAAAAGGGTTTTCCGCTACGGCGAAGCGGAGACCCATCCAGATAAACCGCAGGCAGAGCGAGCCTGTGGCCGTGGGACTCGGCGGGTGCCAGAAGCCCCCCCAGAAGCGAGGAAGGGACCTCGTAAGAGGCTCCGGATCGTGAACGGGGGAGCGGCGCTGTGAGTTCATCGCTCTTTTCGCGGAAGTGAAGCCGCGCTGCTGTTGCTGATGAGCACCGACCTTTCTTCTTGAAAAACATCGAGATTGGCTGCAATTTACCCGTGAGTAAGGGGTACCAAAGAACTGATTAAGGATCAACTTAAATTTGTTTATTTTGGCTGAAAACGGGAGGCGAGTAACAGGAAGTCCGCCTTCCGGTCCTGCTAATCGGAGCAAAGCAAAGAACCCGATGCGGGCTGAAGTGTTAAAAAGAGACTTTGAAAGAAATAAGAAGGGGCATTAATAGACTGTGTGTTTTTAGAAATCGAAAAAGGGTGAAGAAATAAATGTTTTAGTCCAGTGTGTTAGAGAATCTTCCTCCTATTGTGAAGAGACGTGGAATTGAAGGGGACAACCGAGTTATTGGACTGCCAGTGTTGCAAATGAGTACTGTCAGGCTGCAGAAACTTTTCTTTTAACATAAACTGTTGCACTGATGGATACACTATCGCTTTAATACTGTTATTGAAACCTCTCTGTTACCTTGTGGCACTAATTCGAAACAGAACTCTCTGAAATCCTCCTTTCTGAACTTGGGGATTTCAGTCGAAATAGGAGCTTTGATGGTGGAAAAGAAACTTTCTTTCCTTTGAAAACCCCCCCTAGTGGATTTGCGGAGACATAGTAGCCTGGGAACTGTATCTTATTGGGATTTTTTGTGGTTTAATTGTTTATACTCTGGACTTGCCTTTCTCATGGACTGAAAGACTATTTGACCTTGAACAGCAGCTGGGGAATGAGTGGCCCAGCGAAAACAAGAGCAGCTAAAGCTAAGGAAGCTTTAGCTGAGGAAGTTAAAGAAAAGAAAAAAGACAAGAGAGCTGGGCAGCTGGTCCAAACAACCTTGATTCACCATCGTAGATCCTCGGTGCCTACTGTGTTGACGGCGCAGGAGGAGGAAGTTGAAACGCCTGCTACAGAAGAAATGGCAGCTGGAGGAACTGATCCAGTCTTGAAACAAATTTTGGAACAATTGGCACTTTTGAATAAGAAGGTGGACGATCAGTCATCTAAAATTGATAGAGCTACATCTACTATCAGCAAGTTAACAGATCAGGTTTCGCAGCATACCCAGGCTATTGAGAAACTGCAAGGAGCTACGGCGGAGAACTACAAATTAGCTGCGGAAGCCAATCAAAAAGCTGAGCAAGCGTGCAAGAAGGTGGAAGAGATCAAAGGGGAAGTAAGACCTCTGAGAAGACAGGTAGGAGAACAGCAAGCCTACCTGTCAATGGTGGAACTGAAAAGTAAGGAATGTAATCTTAGGCTGAGGGCTGTCCCAGAGTTGGAACAGGGCAACCTAGAGAAATTCTTGACGGAGCTGTTTTCTAAATTTTGGGGGGTTGAAGAAGATAAAGACTTCAAGATCGTGACGGCCTTCAGACTGGGAAGATCGGTTAAAAAAGATAAGTCCAGAGACTGTTTGGTTTGTTTGAGAACAAGAGAGGAAAGAGACAAGATATTAGGCCAACACTTTAAAAAATCCCTGGAAGTCGAAGGTAAAAGGGCAGAAATTTATAGAGATATTCCTAAATATTTGTTGGACCTTAGAGCCACATATACAGACTTGGCCAAATTGTTAAGATACAACGCAATCCCATACAGGTGGGAATTTCCTCAAGGTCTGTCATTTACCTATAAAGGAAAGAAGGTAAGAATCAAAACGCCAGAAGACCACCAGAAGTTCCTACACGACAACGAGGAGGACCTCCAAAAGAGAGCCGCAGATTCTTGGCCTCCACCACCGGGATTACCACCAGGATCCACACCATCTGGAGGCGGCCCGGCACCACAGCTTCCGGAAAAGGAAGACAAATTAGATACCCAACTGTGATATCCAAGAAGTAGACCGGGATGTCTCTACAGCTTCTTAGCTGGAATATAAATGGCGGGAATTCTCCAGAAAAACGCAGAAAAGTATTTCATATTTTGAAAAAAGAACAATTGGACATTATTTGCCTGCAAGAAACACATGTGACAAGACTCCATAGAAAAGTGCTAATTAATAAAAGGTTAGGCCAAGAATTTATTTCATCGGATAAAGTTAAGAAAAGAGGAGTGGTGATCTATGCAAAGGAGAACTTGTCCCCAAAATTTGTATTTAAAGACGAACAGGGCAGAATTTTGGCAATTGAAATCCAGACACAAGGAGAAAAGTTTTTAATTCTAGGAATCTACGCCCCAAATGATGGAAAATCGGAATTTTTTAAGAAGCTGCATGAGATTATGCTGGACTATTTGGACTATAACAACATTATCATGTTGGGAGATATGAACGGTGTCGCCTCAGTGAATATGGATAAGTCACAAAGTGCTAATATAACGAAAGATGGCAGACTTCCAAAAACCTTTTTTGAAATGACTGACAATTTGGATTTGATCGACATATGGAGGATCAAGAACCCTCTAGGGAAAGAAGGAACTTTCTTTTCTGAGGCCCATATGACATGGACGCGAATCGACCAAATATGGATAACTAGAGGGCTGGCACCTAAGACCAGAAAAGTGGAAATCTGCCCAAAAACCTGCTCCGACCACAACGCCTTGAGAATGGAATTGAGACTAAATACAACCGGATCGTTCAGATGGAGAATGAATGACGCCTTGTTAAGAGATCAGGAGATTGTTAAGAAGGCCCAAAAAGTTTTAAAGGACTATTTTGAAATAAACTTAAAGACAAATGTGGAAAAAAGAATAATCTGGGACGCAAGCAAAGCAGTGATAAGAGGGTTTCTAATACAACAGAACACGATTAAAAAAAGACTCTGGAATGAAAAGAAGGAGAAGATCTTGGAGAAAATAAGAGAAGGAGAGAGAAAACTGAGATCCAGGCCCAAATCGAAGGAAGTATTGAGAGAAGTGAAGTTTTTCCAGGCACAATATTCGAAACTGATAAATCAAGAGGTGGAATGGAAAATTAAACAAATGAAACAAAGATCCTTTGAATCTGCAAACAAATGTGGAAAATTGTTAGCCTGGCAGTTGAAAAAGAGACAAAAACTTAACACAGTTACAAATCTAGAGATTGAAGGGAGAATGGTTCAGAAACCCGAAGAAATCAGAAGGTCCTTCCAGAAATATTTTAAAGAACTCTATTCTCAAAGGCCACAAAAAAGCTCAGAGGTGGACCAATTTGTCATAACTAATGGATTACAAAAAATACCCCAGGAAATGAGAGCAACCCTGAACTGTAATATTACAACCCAAGAAATTGAATGCGCCATTCAGAACCTCCAACTGGGCAAATCTCCGGGACCTGATGGGCTTACTTCCAAATATTATAAGGTACTGAAGGACTCATTGACACAACCATTGTTGGAAGTTTGCAATCAGATTATGGAGGGGAGGAAGGCACCGGAAACGTGGAAAGAAGCCTTCATCACGTTGATCCCAAAACTAGAATCTGAAAAAACTCAACTTAAAAACTACCGTCCTATCTCACTCCTAAATGTGGATTATAAAATTTTTGCAGACATTTTGGCAAGTAGGTTTAAGAAAGTCTTAAATGAAGTTATTCATAAGGACCAAGCAGGCTTTCTCCCTGGTAGGCATTTATTTGACAACACAAGAAACATCATTGACATTTTGGAGTTTTTACAGATTAATTCAAACACAAGAGCGGTGTTGATTTTTATTGATGCGGAGAAGGCCTTTGACAACATTTCTTGGCTGTTTATGAAGAAAAATTTGGAAAGGATGGGAGTAGGGCGGGGGTTTGAAAATGGAATAGAAGCAATTTATTCAGAACAAAAGGCCAAATTGATAGTAAACAACGTGGTGACAGAGGAGTTTAAAATTGAAAAAGGGACACGACAGGGGTGCCCTCTATCTCCTCTGCTGTTTATTTCAGTTCTGGAGGTGCTACTGAACATGATCAGAAACGACCAGTTGACACAGGGAATTGTGGTCGGAGAGAAACAATATAAACTGAAAGCTTTCGCAGACGACTTGGTATTAACATTACAGGAGCCAGCCTCTAGTACTAAAAGAGCGTTAGAATTAATTTCTGATTTTGGTCGGGTGGCGGGATTCAAGCTGAATAAACAAAAAACTAAAGTTTTAGCAAAAAACTTGACAACTACTGAAATAGAGGAGTTCAGAAAAGAAACAGAACTAAATGTGGTCAAAAAAGTAAAGTACCTAGGGGTCCATTTGACCTCCAAAAATTTGAATTTATTTAAGGACAACTATGAGAAATGTTGGGCAGAGATAAAAAGAGATCTGGAAACATGGTCAAGATTAAAACTTTCCTTGTTGGGCAGAATAGCTGCCATAAAGATGAATGTATTGCCGAAAATGCTATTTTTGTTTCAGTCCCTCCAGGTCGTGGATAAGGTGGAATGTTTTGGAAAATGGCAGAGGGATTTGTCCAAATTTGTCTGGCAGGGCAAAAAGCCCCGAATAAAGTTTAAAATACTAACAGATGCGAAAGAAAGAGGGGGGTTTGCCCTGCCGGACTTGAGGTTATATTACGAAGCTGCAGCCCTCTGCTGGTTGAAGGATTGGATCTTATTGGAGAACACCGATGTCCTTGACCTGGAGGGATTTGATAATGCTTTTGGGTGGCATGCATATTTGTGGTATGACAAGGTTAAAGTTCATAAATTGTTCAAAAACCATATTGTCAGAAGGGCAATTTTCATGGTCTGGTCAAAATATAAAGACTTATTGGAGAGTAAAACTCCGAGGTGGCTCTCACCGATGGAGGCCAAAGCACGTAAAAGACTCAATATGGAGGCCCACTGGCCTAAATATTGGGAAATAATTGAAAAAATTGGAGATAAATGGAGGTTACAGAGTATGGAAAAGTTAAAAAACAAGGTGCGAGATTGGTTGCATTATGCTCAAATTCAGGAAGTTTTTAAAGCAGACAAAAAAGTGGGTTTTCAGGAGGAAAAATCGAAACTAGAAACAGAGTTGCTTGAGCCAAAATCCAAGCTAATTTCGAGAATGTATAACTTGCTGCTTAAATGGAACACACAGGATGAGATTGTCAAATCCTCTATGATAAAGTGGGCACAGGATTTGGGGCATAACATTATGTTTGAAGACTGGGAAAGGTTATGGAACACCGGAATGAAATTCACGGCATGTACTGCCTTGAAGGAAAACATTATGAAAATGATATACCGGTGGTACATGACCCCAGTCAAGCTTGCAAAGATATATCACCTGTCTGACAATAAATGCTGGAAATGTAAGGAAGAGGAAGGGACATTTTTACACCTCTGGTGGACCTGCCCGAAAGTGAAGGCCTTCTGGGAAATGATACATAATGAACTAAAAAAGGTGCTGAGATTCACCTTACCTAAGAAACCGGAGGCCTTCCTTCTGGGCATGGTAGACCAGAGGATGGTCAAGAAAGATAGAATTTTCTTTATGTACGCTACTACAGCAGCGAGGATTCTGTTGGCAAAGCACTGGAAGACACAAAATTTACCCACATTGGAAGAATGGCAGACGCAGCTGATGGACTATATGGAGTTGGCTGAAATGACTGGCAGAATTCGAGACTCGGGAGAAGAAGAAACGGAGGAAGTTTGGAAAAATTTTAAGGACTATTTGAAAAAGCATTATAAGTTGTATGAATGTTAAAAAATGCTCCTTTCTAGGAAGGTATAGCTTCAGTATCGGCAAATTTCTGAATTGATAAATAAGACACTATAAGACAGAAGTGAGGTAACGAAATATTTTTATTGTGTGGAAATTAAAAATTAATGCAATTGTATCGAAATGTTTACATCAGATAACACGATAAAATGGAAGATATATTGTTATGTACAAAACAAGTCAACAAATTGCTGAGGTTTTGGTTACACAGGGAATGCAGTGCTCGGGAGATGGGGGAAGTCCATTGGATTCATGGAAGTATGTATTTGAAAGTGGAAATTTGTTTATTAAAAACCTAATAAAATATTTATAAAAAAAAAAAAAAACAAAAGTCATCCATCACTTATCCTTAATGCTTAATGTTATCAAATCATACTGGCTCCCCCCAAATATATATATATATATATATATATATATATATATATATATATATATATATATATATATATATATATATTTCCCAGAAAAGATCATAGATCTAAAATTGGGAACTTACTTCATTGAAGCAACACCTGCAATTTTATCACTGGTAGGGATATCAAATGGTCTGATCCACTTTGATAAAATACAGTTTAAAATATGACAAGTTTAAAATAAACAAAGGGCAAATATACCCAAAGAAGCATTAGTGCAAAATATTTGCACACACATTTCTTGCTGTAGATGTTTGAACTACTAGTGAGGAGTGCAGCCTAAATAATGGACTGGTGCATAATTGCAATGAAGCTCTTTTTTAAACTACAGCGATTTTCTGTTCCTTAAAAAATAAAATAAAACATGCACCAGAAAAATGTTTTTTTAATCATTATATAATTAAAAATAACTTGCAAAAAAAGTTTAATGCTTTGATTATATTAATAAAGATGTTGATATGATTTATATTGAAATTTTGGATTTGTTCCTACAATGTTCTGACTATGGGCATATTAACACCATCAACATTCTTACCATCAATACTTGTGGTTTAATTTTTGTGGTTTTCAACAAAGCCATGTGTCATAATGTCTATCATCACTGATCAAATGTGGACAACTCTCTCTCCTCTGGTCTGTCTTATTATGTCTTACTGGTGTCTTTGGGGTGCCCTACTGCTGGAGTATACACAAATAAAAAGGGTCGTGCTTTGTTTTTATAGGTCACAGTAGAAACTCCTCATTGAATCATTCCGGTGCTGTCTTGTATACATACGGCACTACCAAATGTGGGGGGTCAATTCTGACCATGTAATCATCTCCTGCAACAGGGTGGTGGTGAGAAAATTAACCTTGCCACTTGACTGTGGACAAGAATGACAGATTTGTCTGTGACTGGGAAATGAGAGATCTAATTCTTCCCTGTCTGTGGGTGTGAAAGGAAGGACTGAATCCTACCCTGCTTGCAACCATCTGGAGTTTTACTTCCAAATACGAAAACTGAAATTTCCAAACAGCAGTGGGGGCTGGATGACATTTCATTCATTCATTCATTCATTGTCAGAAGGCCCAGTATACCTGAAGGAGCATCTCCACCCCCATAATTCAGCCCAGACACTGAGGTCCAGCGCCAAGGGCCTTCTGGTGGTTCCCTCACTGTGAGAAGCGAACCTCCCATCAGATGTCAAAGAAATTAACAACTGTCTGACGTTTAGAACACATCTGAAGGCAGCCCTGTTAAGGGACGTTTTTAATGACTGATGTTTCAATGTATTTTTAATATTTTGTTGGAAGCCACCCAAAGTGGCTGGAAACCCAGCCAAATGGGCAGGGTATAAATACTAAATTATTATTATTATTATCATTATTATTGCATATTTAAGAAGGAAACTGGAGAAAAATAGAAAGGGGGGGATTAAATTAAATTAAAGAAGGGGAGGAGAAGAAAGAGACCCATCAATGTTAAGCAAATATTGCTAACAATAACAGCAAACCTCTGTTAGTTCACATTGAGGATATAGTGACCATCTGTACATGTATATTAAATTAAGTATATAAGTTAAGCCCTCCAGATGTCCAAATGGAAATCCACATGAAACTGACTCCTATATAAAATATTGTTAGCAACCACGCCAATCCCTCCCAAGTCATGCATGGGATTCCAGAGGTCTGTCAGCATCACCCTTGAGCCAGTGTACCAACTGGACTCATGCACTTCAGCCCCGACTGGGCTAGGCGAGCTGGGTAGCACTGCCAGAGACCTCCTTTCCCACAGGAACTGGTCACAGTGCTGTGGACTCACAGCTTGGAGCTGAGAGCACCGGATTCACTGTCTCAATAATGCAGTCGTTGCGCAGCAGCGTTTTGCAGAGTCTTGCAGAGTATAAACCACTCGGTGAGCAGCTCTGTAAAGTATCTTCTTTTATTCTATAACTACAGCTATAATACAAACTATATACAGAGCTAAATATTCTGAGCATACATCAATGCTACTCTGAGTGCCTGCAGCTGCTCTTAGCAGCAATCTTATCTCTAAATACTATCTCTTGCACTCACTCTCCGACACACTGACTGACTCTCTCTCTCACACACACACAGAAACTCACTCACTTGACTAATTAAGTAGAGAGCAGTACATTGCTCCTCCTCTCTGTAGAGTCAGCAGAGACCTCAGGAGATGATCAGGAGATTCTTGGGTATGGGAGGTGTGAAATCTCCTCAAGGTCTTGGCTCTCAACTAGGGTCTGTGCTCCTGTGGAGACTGTGACACAGCAGAATATGTGAATAAACCATATTAAGAAATGTGGTTTATTCACATATTTACACCTGAGTTTGGAGGGAGGGAGGATGATAATCTCAAGAGGGGCTTGTTCCCCATAGCGTCTCCCCAGGCTTGCCTTCAGCCAGCCTGTCAAAAAATGGATCTCTCCCTTTGTTCTTCTTCCAAGCACAGCTTGCTAAAGACACTCTTGTTGTCACCTCACATGCACACCCCATCACCTTTGTCACCTCTGCCCACACTCTACATTCCTCTTAGATGGGCCATCCACACTTTTTGTCATGTTAATGCCTCTTTCCCAGGTGAGGCCCTGGCTTGGAAAGAAAGCTTCACCTGTATTTTACCACTGTCCTGCAAGCTTCTCTTCCATACTCCACATAATCAAAATCCTACCATTTATGAATTCCTAGGGTTTAGGAGGGTCTCCCCCCCCCCAAAAAAAACAACCCTTTCAACACCTCCAGATGTCCAAATAGATATCCACATGAAACTGATTAAATATGTTCAAATGTAGTCAAGCCACTGAGGTTCTCAGGCTGCAACGTAATAGATGGTGTGGGAACCAGGACTGCTTTCGGGGAAACTCACAGGAACTTAGTTCTGGCACCTCTCAGGTGGGCACCATTGCCATTCTAAGAGAACAAGGGTGGTGTTCATGGTGAGTTCCGGCACCTCTTTTTTCTAGAAAAATAGCATTGGGGGAAAACAGATGCTGTTGCTGAAGGCTATGTAAGACTGTGGGTTTGCGTGTCAAGGTCCCCAGGTCCACCCCAATAACTCACACATCACACAGAATTTTTGTTTAAGATTTTTGGCATAATTTTGGCCACAACTTTATTAAAATACAAATTTGTGAGTGGTTGCTTAGGCATTGGTTGGGACTATCTGCCCCCACCATGGGGGACAGACTGACATTCTGCACGATGCAAAAGTCAGAATGGGGGAATACACTTGGGGGTTACGCGGAGCAGGGAACCTGCCCTCACCCCAAATGCAACCAGGAGCTCATTGCTATGGCCCGAGCCCCCTTGACAGAGTGGACAAGCAATAGTTAGCCCCCAATTCCTTTAACGGAATCCCTTGCAGCAGCAGCATTAGAGGGGCAGGCACAGCCAATCCATGCCCCTCAACCAACCAAACCATAAACCAATGCCTAACCGCAACCTTATAAGTTGTGACGATTTGCTACGCAGTAGGCAAAAACCAAATGGCCCCAGTCAATCAGCCAGATGGACAAAATTCCTACCAGGCCCCCGCTCCAAAGCAGACGACCCCATGACAGGCATAGCAAGGTCAAAGCGAACAACCCTCTTCTAGGGAGGGAGGGACGGGCAGTCCGTTGCACGGGCGAAAAGAGGAAGCCCTAGCCTCGTGCAAGGAGTTTTAGTATTTCTGGCTGTCAATCAATAAATGGCAACATTAACTTCTTCCCAACAACAAGGGAAGCCCCAATCGCATCAGTGCCCAATAATCAGTTAGCCCGCCCCCAACTTTGGAGTGTCCTGGCGGCCCCCACCGCAAAACACGTGCTCTCCATGAAGGAGAACACGCTTTGTAAGATCTGTGGAGAGAACAGAAAGGGTTATTCCCTCAGATCTGTTCACTCTTCTGTCAGCCTGCAATGCTTCCAAATGGTTTGGCTCACCTCTTGGTTGCATTTACTTTTTCATTTCTACATGTGATGGTGTCCAGAGATGTTGCCTCCGATGCCGCTTGCATTCCCCATCATTCTGCACTGGCACCCCACTTTGGGCAGCCCTGGGAGCGTGTGCCAACAGCGGAAAAGCCAGCAAAGGAACCCGCAGCTTGGTGCACACAACAGGATGTGTTGCACAGTGCCCACAACATTACACGGCGCTCCGGGTGCTGCGCGCGCAGCTGAAACAGTTAACCGCCATGTGGGGTGGGGGAGGCAGTGGGCAGACAGCGCGGCAACTGTGCCGCCCAACATTTTGTCCCCCCAGCCCCCCTTTGTATGCCACTGTGAGTGGGGCGCTGTTACCCCTTTTGGTTGGCCCTGCATACCACAACCATTTTAAAGGTTCTAAAGGAGGTAAACAACTATTTCCTTTTAAAAAGTCAACAACTTTGGGGTCCCTGCCCCTAAGAAAAGGTTGACAATTCTGGGCAACCTAGGGGCGCCGGGTGGATTTTTGCACCTCGGCGCCACATATGCTTAAGACGGCCCTGTGAATAAGCTCAGTAGAAGGCAGTTCTCTCCTGTTCTGCTCAGAGTGTCTCCTTCATTCCTCTTTACAGACTGTAGTTTCAAGGATGGGACTGGGGCAATGAGAAGAAGATCGTCACCTCCACTTGGGTTGACTGTGTGCTATAAGACTGATCTCCTCATAATGCAGTGTCTTCCATTTTACAGAGTGTACATTCAAGAAGGGGAGGGGAGGGAAAGTGCCCTGCTGCAGGAATTCCTTTCCTCTTCTTAGATGGTATTTTTGAGGGACGGGCAAAGACAGTGCCATCCTGTTTCGTCACCCATTATGAAATGGGAACGTGCTGCCCCAACTCACCACCGCCCAATCCTCTCTTTTAACATATGCCATGCTGCTATTAAACATATGGTCATAGTTAACATCAAATCCCCACACCCAAGCATTTTCATACTCTGATTTCTTCACAGCAAGCTGCTCTTAGAGGTGCAAGAACAAGGCTGGCAGAATAATTCTGGTCAACAACTAATGAGTGGACTTTACCCTTTTGGTTTACTGTCAGAATTGCAACACTCACAGACCTTTTGCAAATAATCTTAATTGTCTTAAAAATTCAACTGTGTTGGGCATTTCTGCAATTCTTCCTCTTGACAGGTTGCGCTGTGAGACAAAATCAAGCAAGCAAACAAAGCAGCATGAAATAAACTATGATAACAGAGCAAAATAAAATAACAATTGAAACCAAAGACAGAGAAATATTTTGTTGCTGCCAGGATTGCATCAGAGAACTCACGGGTCGTGTGTAAATAAACTGAGTTGGGTTAAAAAGTACCTTGCACATTCCCCTAATTCTTGCTCTTTTCAGATTGGTCTATCAAACACAAAAAGCGTTTTTAAAACATGGCAAAGGGCTAAAGAAAATAATTGGAGGTTCCAAAGAGAGGGAAAAGATATTTGCAGATCATTGGAATATGTTGACAGCTGAAAGTGAAGATTTTGTGGTACGGAGCATTGCAAGCTTCCTGAAATAATATGAAGAGCTGGCTGGTCTTTATTATTCCATTTCTTCTTCTGACATCTTGTCCTTCCCTAAATGGTAAGTTGTGTAGGTGGCTGACAATTTTTTTTACCAGGGAAGTTGGATGTTGCCAGATTCCTTATGGGCTGGATCTAACTCAATTGTACTTGGGGCCCAGTGAAATCAGTGTGGAAAAATAGAGGTTATTAACTTAAGTCCCTAACAAAACTTAAATTCTTTACTAACCTAAGTCATTATTAACTAAAACACTACTAACCTATAACCTGTAACCCAGTCCTATACATATCCACTCAGAAAGCCCCAGCAAGACTTAGTCCTGGGAAAATGTGCATAGGATTATGGCATTAGTGTGGAACCAACACTTAAAAAAACAAGTTAGTTTCACCAGCATGGTAGAAGTAGAACTTCAGGTAGGAAGAGAGATGGGAAGGCCTGGGAAAAAACTGGAAAAAATGGGGGGAGGGACAGGTTTCCCCCTGGTTTTTCCCCGAAGCCGGTTTTTCCCCAGAAAAAAATGAAAAAAATATATATTGATATTGTTTGAATATTCCACGCACTATTTGTTTTCTTCAAATTTTTCCTGGGGAAAAAAAGGCTTTGGAAAAAACCTGAAAAAACCTGTTCCCTTCCCCCAATTTTTCAAATTTTCCCCAGTCCTTCCAGCACCCACACTTTGGAGCTCCTTGCCGATTGACACCAGGCAGCTGCTCTCACTGTAATCTTTCCGGCAATTGCTCAAAACATTTTCATTAGGGCCAGCCCATCTGAACATATAGAAGCTGCATGCAATTTGCTTCCTTTTAACCACTGCTGTGGGTCCCCAGATGTTGTTGAACTACAACTCCCATCATCCCTGAGCTCTGGCCTTGCTAGCTAGGGGTGATGGGAGTTGTAGTTCAACAACATCTGGGGACCCACAGGCTGAGAAAGGCTGATCTATTGAATACTCTTAAATGCCTGCTTTTAACTGTGTTTTATCAATCATTTTAATATTCTGTTGTATGTTTTTTGTAAACTGTTTAGAAAGCTCTCTTACCATCATGCAGGCTATAATATATAATAACAAATACAATTAAACACACACACTCCTTTTCCTTTCAAACAGAGTTTCAGCCTTAGTGCAACATACTATTCAGTTACTGGATGTTGGTTACTTCTGGACCTGGCATGCAAAAAAAAAAAAATTGCCTTATGCTTTGCCCTGGCTATCCTCAAATAGATATGGAAAGGCCTGGGGTGAGGGAACAAAAAAATGGGGGGGGGACAGGTTTCCCCCCTGTTTTTTTCCAAAGCTGTTTTTTAGAAGTCCATGAGAAAAACGACAAAGAGGAAGAGCAAGAAGAAATGGAAAACGATAGCAGTACAGTGGGACTTCGGGTTACATATGCTTCAGGTTACATAGGCTTCAGGTTACAGACTCCGCTAACCCGGAAATAGTACCTCGGGTTAAGAACTTTGCTTCAGGATAAGAACAGAAAGCGTGCAGCGGCAGCGGGAGGACCCATTAGTTAAAGCGGTGCTTCAGGTTAAGAACAGTTTCAGGTTAAGAACAGACCTCCGGAACGAATTAAGTACTTAACCCGAGGTACCACTGTAGTTCAGAAAATGAGATAGACATGTATATGTTGTGTCTTCTCTCTCTTTTTAAAGCACTACTCAAAGGGTAGACCTTCTATGGAGCTTAAATATTGAAGTGGACCTTAATTTTATTTGCTGTTGGTGCTAAGGGGCAAATCTGATTATTTTTTATGTTGATGGTTTCTTGCTTTTTTTGTTGCTTTTGAGGGAAAGGGGGTGGTTACATGTTTTACTGCAAGTATAATACTTTTATCTACACCAGGGGTCAGCAAGGTTCACTGCTGCGGAGCCCCCTCTTTGGGCCAGCTTGCGGGCACACTTGATGGCACCCACCCACTATTTCCGACATCTGCACCTGCGCAGACGCGGTTTTTGGCACCTACATCTGCACAGATGCGATTTTCAGCGCCGCGGAAGCGAGTCCCCGTGCTGCACTGCGCTGCTTTAGTGCAGTGTGTGCGGCTCAGTTCGGGGGCGGCTCGGGGGCCAGTTAAACGACCCCCGTGGGCCGCTTGGGGCCCATGGGCCTTAGGTTATCTACCCCTGTTCTACACTGAGTTTCACGCAATTTGTAAAACTACTCCACACTGAACTTTTTTTCAATTTTTCCAAAATTTCCATTTTTTCCAGAAAAAAACGGGGGGGGGGGACGGACGTTTTTTTCCTCATGGCTTCAAAATTTCCAGAAATTTTACATCTCTAGGTAGAAATCAGATTGAAACTGCATCCTCCCCCTCCATTGCATTATGGCAGGGTTTCCCAAAGTTGGGTAGTACCATCACCCCTGACTGGTACTACTAGCTAAGGATGTTGGGAGTTGTAGTCCAAAAACAGCTAGAGACCTGCTTTCTGCTTAAGTATCTGAGTTGTGGTGCAATGAAGGGAGATTATTAAGTTATGAGGCCAACGTTTTTATTGCATAATTCCAACTCAGTTCTTTTTCACTTCCTTCAAATTCTTTAAAATTTACAGGTCAAAGGGTGCCATCTATTGTTGATTTTACTGATGTTATTTTAATTGAAGACTGCCGACCACCACCAATAAGAGACCACGAAGAACTTGCAGACATATCAGACAAAAAGTCCTATTCACATGGGGATGAAGTAATTTACAATTGCCAGCCTGGGTATATAAAATTTGGGCGCATAAAATTGCAGTGTAACAATGGGAAATGGGTACAATCCACACCACATGTGCAATGCAGAAGTAAGTAGAAACATAACTTTATAAAATTCACAAGCTATTGAAATATTTGAACAGTTTATTTTTTTCTCTCCTTGTGATAAGCCTTGGGATGGCCCATTTTATTAAAAAAAAACAGCAACAACAAGGCAATACAAGGTTGCATTTCACTTTGTAGCCACTAACCCTTTTTCTGTTTGCTTTGGGTTTCATATGATTGGAGGTCTAAGACCACCAGAGTTGGTAAGGACAAGAATGTGCCCTAGTCTTGTGGATAAGCAGAGGGCTGGAGAGTTCTGCAAAACTTGCAAAGGATCAGCTGGAGGCACACTTGTCCAGGATCCCGTGACTGAACCATTAATTGTATCTCCCCATTTCCCCCCTTGTTTCCGGGGTTGCTTTGACTTAAAAAGAGAGCTGGGGACATAAATTACCAGGTAACAGACACTTCCGTGGTCCTGAATGGGGTAACTGTGCCCCTGAAGGACCCGGTGTGCAGCCTGGGAGTCATATTGGACTTACAGCTGTCCAGGGAGGCACAGGTTATTTCTGTGTCCAGGGCAGCTGTCTACCAGCTCTATCTGGTACACAGGCTGAGACCCTACCTGCCCGCGGACTGTCTTGCTAGAATGGTGCATGCTCCGGTTATCTCCCGCTTGGACTACTGCAATGCGCTCTACATGGGGCTACGCTTGAAGGTGACTCGGAAACTGCAATTAATCCAGAATGCGGCAGCTAGACTGGTGACTGGGAGTGGCCGCCGGGACCACATAACACCAGTCCTGAGAGATCTGCATTGGCTCCCAGTGCGTTTCCAAGCACAATTCAAAGTGTTGGTGCTGACCTTTAAAGCCCTAAACGGCCTCGGTCCTGTATACCTGAAGGAGCGTCTCCACCCCCATCATTAAGCCCTGACACTGAGATCCAGCGCCGAGGGCCTTTTGGTGGTTCCCTCATTGCGAGAAGTGAGGTTACAGGGAACCAGACAGAGGGCCTTCTCGGCAGTGGCGCCCGCCCTGTAGAACACCCTCCCTTCAGATGTGAAGGAAATAAGCAGCTATCCTATCTTTAAAAGACATCTGAAGGCAGCCCTGTTTAGGGAAGTTTTTAATATTTAATGCTGTATTGTTTTTACCACTTGATTGGGAGCTACCCAGAGTGGCTGGGAAAACTCAGCCAGATGGGCGGGGTATAAATAATTATTATTATTATTATTATTATTATTATTATTATTATTATTATTGGATGTTATGCAGCAGTGGGGCTGGAAAGGGGCTGGGAGATGTTCTAAGCATCTCACCATCACTACAGCTATCACTACAGCCAACATCATCTCCCTCATTAAGCTTTATAAAAGAAGGCATTTGATTTGACAGCATCATGTTAAGACTTTCCCCACAAATCTGTCTATAAGAGGCACCCAGTGAATCAGAGCAGGGATGGGGAAAGTCTGAGCACGATGATGTCACGTGTCTTCCTTTACTTCACGTTACTAGAAAGAAAGGAAGAGGAGATTCAAGGTTGCTCTTCTTAGCAGCCTTCATACATTTCTCACAACATAGCATCGTTTTCAAGCACATTCTTATAGCCATAAGTGTTATCTTGCTTTACACTTAATTTCCTTAATTTCCAGAAAGGCCTTGTGGGCATCCTGGAGATATCAAATTTGGCTCTTTAGAACTTGTTAATGGAGACGAATTTGTCTTTGGTGCTCGTGTCGTGTATCGGTGCAATGAAGGGTAAATATCCCCTGCCCCTCTTCTCTTCAGATATTTAGTCATGGTAGTATCTTTAGGACAGCTGATATATATATATATATATATATATATATATACACACACACACACACACACACATATACATACATACACACACACACATATATATATATATATATATAGGGATGTGGGTGGCATTGTGGTCTAAACCACTAAACCTCTTGGGCTTGCCGATCACAAAGTCAACAGTTCAAATCCCGATGGGGTGAGCTCCCATTGCTCAGTCCCAGCTCCTGCCAACCTAGCAGTTCGAAAGCACAACAGTGCAAGTAGATAAATAAATACCGCTGTGGCGGGAAGGTAAACAGTGTTTCCTGGTTTCCATATTGGTGTCCCGTTGTGCCAGAAGCAGTTTAGTTATGCTGACCACATGACCCAGATAATTGTCTGTGGACAAACGCCGGCTCCCTCGGCCTGAAAGGGAGATGAGCGCCGAAACCCCATAGTCACCTTTGACTGGACTTAACCGTCCAGGGGTCCTTTACTTTTATTTTTTGACTATATGTGCATATATATAATGCATATAATGTATATAATGCAAGTACCCAAGTGAATACTCAGAAGGACCCAACAGAGCTTCTTTCATGCAGTAACAGATAAATAGTAAAACTGGGAAACAACAAGCAATGGGAAAACTCTGTTGAATTTGCTCCCACTCCCCCAAGCAGGGGTTAAACCAGAAATGTTATGAGGGATCAGAAGGTGTCCCCTCTGCCATTTATGTTGCCCTCGAACCAATGCTAAGCAAACTCCTGCCAGCTCCCAGATCTCAGACACATTCTGGCCTGCTTCCCTCCTCTTAAGGCTTGGTAATCCTGCCTGTGATGGATACTGGGGAGGAAGATTTGTTCAAGGGCTCCTGCAATCCCCAGGGTCTAGCCATATTGCGGTGCTAATCTGGTTATAATGACCAAAGGGATGAGGAGAGAGAGAAATCTCTTCTACCCTATTTGCCTTCTTTCTGCAAAAACTCCTAGCCTGAAGAAAAAGGTGAGCAAGGAAGGAGTGTGTTTGTATATTGGAAGGAGTTGTATATTGGAAGGAGTTGGCAAGAGCCAGTGTGGTGTGGTGGTTAAGAGCGGTGGACTCGTAATCTGGGGAACCGGATTCGCTTCCGCACTCCTCCACATGTAGCTGCTGGGTGACCTTGGGCTAGTCACACTTCTTTGAAGTCTCTCAGCTTCACTCACCTCACAGAGTGATTGTTGTGGGGGAGGAAGGGAAAGGAGAATGTTAGCCGCTTTGAGATTCCTTCGGGTAGTGATAAAGCAGGATATCAAATCCAAACTCTTCTTCTTCTTCCTCTCCCTGATACTCAGTTTTCAACATTCAGCCAGTATGGGGGAACTGAGGATTTGAATACTCACCTCACTTTAGTGACCAGCTCTCCTGAATCCATTCAGTTTGAGTCTGAGCTAACCTGTGATGAACACTCATGCCAACTCTAGGGGGGGGGAAGTAGAAAATAATCCTGCTATTCTAGAAGTATTTGTTTGAGTCTCGGTGTGTTTCAACGTTATTCCAAAGCTGCTCCTGTCATGTGATTATTTGGTTTTAAAATGGTTCGGTTTCATTTTTTAAAAAAACTTGCAGGTTTCAGATGCTCAGTCCTACAGACTACCGTGATTGTCGTGCAGATGGATGGAGCAATGAGGTCCCTCGTTGTGAAGGTAAGTGGACCTCTACAGATCTTGGCTGGGACTCAAAGTACTGCAGAATTGCTTGAGTTTTTACTAGGTGTCTCCTCACAGTTTTCTCCTGCCCATCCCTCTCTTTTGTTGCGTGGCGAGTTCCCGCCTCCCCCCTTAGAAATAAAGACATGAGACACAAGAATTCAAGTTAATGGGTCAAATTAGGCCACAACTTTATTGATTACAGGAATTGAGCGGTATTGGCTTAGGCATTGGTCCTATCAACTCACTGACTTCAGCCTGCTTGCTTGAAGACCGGTGAGGGTTAACCACCAGTAGGGGGAGTCCCGCTGATGCACATCAACTAGGAGCTCCCCCGGGGTCACCACTCGGGGGCGTGCCATGGGCCCACACCTCCATAGGCTTAGGACAAGGCCACACCCCCGGAATCCTTTACCGGACTACCCTTTGTTTTGGGGACCGTGATGGCGCTTCCTTCCCCGCTTCATCTGCATAACAATACAACAATACCCCTACCAATGCCTAACCGCCAATACCAAGGAGATGTGACAGTTTGCTATGAGGTAGGCGAAAACCAAGTGGCTGGTGCCAATCTGCCAGTTGGGAAAATTCCAGGCCCCTTGACGGCGACCAACCGAAGTCCATAGCAACGTCAGAGAGCCTAGCCTAGCAGGTGGGAGGGAAGGGAAAAACCTGGTCAGCTGCGGCGCGGGAAAGAGGGAGACCCTCAGCCGCGCCAGACCTAAGTAAGACGAGGCCACACCCGCCAGGCCAGCCAATTGGCTGGCCAGGGGTATGATGCGTCCGAGGATTCCCTGGTATCGCAGGGGCTGAAGCCAGCCCCCGCAAGTGTGGGGAGGGGCGTGAAACCCACAACCCCACCTCCTCCCTAGCTCGGAAGTGGCTTTCTCGCAGCAACTGCTGCCCTCATATCCCTGAAAAGCTCCTCCTAAAGGCCAGAGAAACCACAGAGCAGCTTTTCAAGATGCTGCAGCTGAACGCTTAGCAACTCTTTGTTTTTGTCTGGGTGTGCTTTCTGAATCTGTGCCTTTGCCCTTTGCAGTGAGTGGAACATTCTGGTTTGGTTTTTTGGGCTTACCTTTTTATTTTATCTTTTCCAAAGCAAAGAACTGTGCCTATGTCCGAATAGAGAATGGTTTCCTAGCTAGCAAGTATGAACACTCTAAAAACAACTACTTTCCAAGCAGCATTGGACAAGTGATTTCCTACAGTTGCCACCCTGGTTTCCTGACCCCAAATAAAGAAGAATGGCCTAGAATTACATGCACCAAATTTGGATGGAATCCAGAACCGAAATGCCTCAGTAAGTAGATGTTTATTGCATTCTCCTCTTGGCTCAGAAATAGAAATATAAGTCTAATAGAAAAATTAACTGTGGAGGCCTTGTGAGACTGGTAAGAATATATAAAGCACAGTCAAATGCTACAGACACAACTTCGATCTTTTATTGTGTTTCCAGTGAGCTTTTATTGTGCTCTGTGATTAAAGACACCATGTAAAACAACATCCATCATTGCTAGAGAGCTGTTACTGAAAATATTGCATCTATAGATAGTAATTGACTCCAAAGAAGTTATCCCTGATAAAACTTAATATTTCTCATATACTTTGGAGAGGGTGTGGCACGGTTGGTGCATACCTCCACATGAGATGGGGTTGCACCAGGTACAAGTATTTTAAAAGCTGGTATGACATGAGATTAATGAAATTACTGGTCGATTATGTATATTTTCTGAGTTTTTCTTTAGCAACCAGCAACTGGCTGACTTGTAGCATTTCTGACTTTGTGTGCTTGCTAGGAA
Organism: Podarcis melisellensis; assembly: GCF_964234715.1. NCBI lineage: Eukaryota > Metazoa > Chordata > Lepidosauria > Squamata > Lacertidae > Podarcis > Podarcis melisellensis. The sequence goes on along the minus strand of NC_138538.1, from coordinate 80,987,576 downwards.
TAGTGTGCATGCATAATGGGTTACAAGGGGTTCTGCCACTGCAACCATTCTTCCTCCAGGAAAAATCTGATTGGTCAGGGTTCTGTTACTACTTACAACACCAAAACCACTGGGTTTAAAAAATATTTTTTTTCTATTGGAAAAAAACTGTAAATGCTAAGAAGATTGGATAACTAAGAAGCAGCTATCATGTAGGAATTGTGAACCCTTGCCCCTGTAATTGTTTTGGGGGTTGAATAGTGATCCTTAAAATGTAACCGAAACTTTTGCTGGGATGGATTAGCAAAACTACCCATCCTGTATTTTTGTTACTATCCCTCCTTCTTCATCCCCCCTTTTTGGTGTAAACCCCAGAAAGGCACCACACTGTAGTAGCCTAGAAAAATTATCCGTGTGAGCACCAGGCAAACTTCCTTGGGGAAAGCATTCCAGAGACAGGGCCTCATCACTGACAAAGCTGTCTTAACTAATCTTTTTACCTCTAGAGCAATGTGACCCTTCAATACCCTTTGCACATGGTAGATTCATTTTCCTAAATCAGCAGACCTTCAGAGAGGGTGAAGAAATTTCATTTTCTTGTGATGAGGGCTATGATACTCCAAATCCAGTAGGAACAGCCATGTGCACAAAAAATGGCTGGTCGCCTGCTCCACGTTGCGCCACGAAAAGTGAGTGTTATTCGCGGCATCTTATCTGAGACTATAGAACCCAAGGAACTGTTCTGCTGTAAACAGCAGGTTACATGGTTTTCTTTGACTTCTTAAAGCTTAAACTGTGCATGTTTACAAATCCCATGCGTGGCAGAGGAAAGAGGCATTTGCAGCAGCCACCCCTTCTATATCCTCTCCACAGGGTAAAACAACCACTAGCGCTCTGGGTATGCACCACCCCTGGGAGAACTTGCAGCTCTTTAGAACAGGCATAGGCAAACTCGGCCCTGCAGATGTTTTTGGCCTACAGCTCCCATGGTCCCTAGCTAACAGGACCAGTGATCAGGCATGATGGGAATTGTAGTCCCAAAACATCTGGAGGGCCAAGTTTGCCTATGCCTGCTTTAGAATCTCTCTATCCCTCTTGACATTTTTTGTTGCTGCTACCACTAGCCCAGAGAAGGAAGTGTAGAAAAGTGTAGTTGGTTCCCCTTTGTCTTGGGCCCAGCTCCAGAGTACAATTTATGTACAGTGGTACCTCGGGTTACATATGCTTCAGGTTACATACACTTCAGGTTACAGACTCCGCTAACGAATTAAGACTCTGCTAACGAGTTAACGGACCTCCGGAATGAATTAAGTATTTAACCTGAGGTACCACTGTACTTCATCAGGCATTTTAACTGAATATGGATTTTATAGTTTTACGGTAACTCTCTCTTTTTACCTTTACTCTTTTGAATTACTTGTGCTTAGAGATGATTATAATTAAACAGTAAAGTGGTGCCTCAGGTTAAGTACTTAATTCGTTCTGGAGGTCCATTCTTAACCTGAAACTGTTCTTAACCTGAAGCACCACTTTAGCTAATGGGGCCTTCTGCTGCCGCCGCGCCGCCAGAGCACAATTTCTGTTCTCATCCTGAAGCAAAGTTCTTAACCTGAAGCACTATTTCTGGGTTAGCAGAGTCTGTAACCTGAAGTGTATGTAACCTGAAGCGTATGTAACCTGAGGTACCACTGTAAAAGTCTTCAGTAGGTCAAGCCTTCAGCAGAAGTCTACCCCATCCAACATTTAGGTCAACCCTCTCTGACTTCAACTGGGAGTTCCATAAAAGCGTGTCCACAAAACTGCACACACTGGTCCTGTGGTAGAATCTGAGCCATGGGGGACCACAACCAGTGAATCTATAGAAGACCTCCATGATTGGGCAAACACAGAATGAATCAGGCAGTTCTTAAGCTATCCTGGGCCAAAGTTGCTAAAGGCCTTTTGAATTAATACAAGAATAGTTGCAACACAAGTGGCAGAAGGATGGTTTTTAAGGCTCTAGGAAACTATGGTCAAAATCCAGGAAGCTCCCAAGGTTCAGAGAAAAAGGGGCTTTGCAGTCTCGTAGCTGGTGCAATCAAGCGCTGAAACTTCCCAGCCCACCAGTCTATAGGGTTTCCAAGGGTTGTTATCCTGTCTCCTGTTTGCTGTCTTCTTAGCCAGCGTGTCCTTGTTATTTGTAGTTTATGGGGAGGCCAGTAAAGCTTTTCTCCTTAGAAGGCTTATGGGTTTAGATGTAAATGCTGTGATTTGCATCCATATATTGGGGGGTGGAGTGGGGTTAAATTTAATCCTTCTCTTCCCACACTATATTACAATGTAGGAGCCAACCTGGGCAGCAGTGTTTAAAAAGGGGAGGTTGGGTATGTGTGTAAAGACAACATGACCACATCTGGTCACACTGTGTAAATCAATAAATGTGCTGACATTATTGTTGATGAATAGCACCTAATGCTCTTGATCAGCAATTTTATATGCAGAGTGGATATACAGCCCTGCCTGTGAGACCAACTGAAAAGCACCTCAGCAAAAACTGGATGGCCAGTCCTCAAGACAGAGTGATGGATTTGCTCTAGCAAAACCATTCTAATAATTTGATGCTGACACCTTCTTTTCTTTCGTAAAACATCTCTTTCCATTTCAAATGACACGATACAGTGGTACCTCAGTTTCCGAGTGTATAACCAGCTCCAAGTCTCTCTCCAGTACATTAGTTTCAAGCTAACATAGTAAAACTAAGATGCTAAAAATAATAATAGCTATGTTTAGTTATATTAATCTCTTTTCCTCAACATTTTGTCCAGCAATATGTGAAGGTCTCCTGTTGGAGCATGGGGATATTCAGCCAAGAAAAGACCAGTATCAACCCAACGATGTTTTGCAATTTTTCTGTCATGAAGGATTCACAATAGTTGGGCCTGCTTCTGCCCAGTGTTATCCCTTTGGCTGGTCTCCACTGCCTCCCCTCTGTAAAGGTACCTATTTCTCCACAGACTATTAAAGGAAGTTCCGTCACAAATGTGCTTTGTGTTCTTATAAGTGTGTGTACCTTATTTGGTCAGGCACCATTGTCCTGTGTTCTTTGTTAGTCAGAGAGGAGGCAAAGTGCTCATCCTAGGGAAGATGACATCAGCCTTTTCGTTGCGGCCGTTTACCTCCATGTTTTGATAAATTTGTTTTCTTGTGTATTTTAATTTGTACTATTTTATAATTGGTTTTATAGTTGTAAACCACTTTGAAGCCACCTTACCAATTAAGCCGTATAAGTATAAATTAATTATGATAAATAAATAATAATAACAATAATTTATTGTGGTGTGTGAAGAAGGGACTCTCCAGTTGATGCCAATGGATGAGTAGGCTCATGAAAATGATGAGATTAGAACCCATAGCTTGGTGCTGGGTCCTTTCCTCCCAACTGTCTCCTAGCTGAAACTCAGGGAACTGAGCAGCTGCAGTGCCTGGAATAGTTGTGAAAACTGGGCATTAGGCTGAAATTCAATTTTAGATGTAAGCCATCTGGAGATCTTGGGATGCGGGTGGCGCTGTGGGTTAAACCACAGAGCTTAGGGCTTGCCGATCAGAAGGTCGGGGTGAGCTCCCATTGCTTGGTCCCTGCTCCTGTCAACCTAACAGTTCGAAAGCACGTTAGAGTGCAAGTAGATAAATAGGTACCGCTCCCGCGGGAAAGTAAACGGCGTTTCCGTGTGCTGTTCTGGTTCGCCAGAAGTGGCTTAGTCATGCTGGCCACATGACCTGGAAGCTGTATGCCGGCTCCCTCGGCCAATAAAGCGAGATGAGCACCGCAACCCCAGAGTCGGTCATGACTGGACCTAATGGTCAGGGGTCCCTTTACCTTTACCTATCTGGAGATCTTGGTAACAAGTGACTAATAAATCTGTTGTTGTTGTTGTTGTTAGTGTAAATACCTGTCTGTAGTAAAGGTAAAGGACACCTGGATGGTTAAGTCCAGTCAAAGGCGACTGTCTGGTTGCGGAGCTCATCTCACTTTCAGGCTGAGGGAGCCGGTGTTTGTCCGCATACAGCTTTCCAGGTCATGTGGCCAGCAGGACTAAACCACTGGTGCAACACTATGATGGAAGCCAGAGCACACAGAAATGCCATTTACCTTCCTGCTGCAGCGGTACCTATTTATCTACTTGCACTGTACGCTTTCGAACTGCTAGGTTGGCAGGAGCTGGGACAGAGCAACAGGAGCTCACTCCGCCATGGGGATTCAAACTGCTGACCTTTCCTATCAGTGGTTTAGACCACAGTGCCATCTGTGTCACCTGTGAATAGTGTTGTGCAAACCTTATTAGGTGAGGAATTATGTTTGCTTACTTCTAGAACAAGTCAAGCACTGTAAGGCACCAGCCAACATTAGGAATGGCAGTATTGTTGATGATCTTCTTGAAGAATACCAGCATGGTGACCAAGTGGAATATGAGTGTAACATCAAATTTGTGATGACTGGATCAAAGATAATAGAGTGTGTTGATGGGAAATGGACACCTGTACCTTCTTGTACAGGTAAGCCATGGTTGCAATCCATATAAAATAAGTGTGTACACAATGTACTCTGTGTGTGTAATCATTTTCCATGATTTTATGTAGTCCAATGATTCCTGCATCTGAGAAAGCGGAAGAGAACATCTTAAATATTCTCTCCTGATTTCTCTGCTCTGAAGGTATCTTAAATGTTGTGTACAGGGTCCTTTCCCCAGCTTTAATAATACTAACATAAACGTATCAACCGTGTTTAAAACAACCAGATATTTCTTGCACCACATTAAGTAATTGCAATGGCATGTGACAAATTAATTTCCAATGAAAACTATTGAAAGGTGAACCCTGAAAGTTTATATATTGACCCTTTCACCTGACACTGCCAGTGAACGCTTAGTGCCTGGAATATGAGTTAGGAACAGAGAGCTGTCCTTGACTTCTGAGAACAATGGATTTGCCACACTAAGTAAGATCCTTTTTCAATTAATAAAGCTGCCTTCTGATCGGGGTCTAAACATAATCTGGAGTATTTTCTTTCACATTCCTTTATGCCTTTTGCAGTAGAGGAAAAGAAATGTGGTCCACCACCCAGTATTCCAAATGGGCATGCAGCTGGAACAGTCAGAGAAGAATATATTCATGGTGAGGATGTGGAATATGAATGTGAAGAAAACTTCGTCATCGTTCAGACCAGCTTAGCCAGGTGTCTTCATGGACTTTGGGAATTACCTAGATGTGCAGGTAAGCAGTTTACTAAGCTGTGATTCTCACCGTAGTATCTAAGGGGTTGCGCTATTATGAAGTGTCCAAAACTCATACTTGTGTAGGGATGTCCCAAATTGCAAAATTCATCTCATCTTGGTCTTGGTTGAAATAAATCCATATAATATCTAAGAAGCCCATACAGTGGTACCTTGGGTTAAGTACTTAATTCATTCTGGAGGTCCATTCTTAACTTGAAACTGTTCTTAACCTGAAGCACCACTTTAGCTAATGGGGCCTCCTGCTGCTGCCGCACCGCCAGAGCCCAATTTCTGTTCTTATCCTGAAGCAAAGTTCTTAACCTGAAGCACTATTTCTGGGTTAGCAGAGTCTGTAACCTGAAGCGTATGTAACCCGAGGTACCACTGTACATTATTATTTTTTGTTGGTCAAATAAAGCAAAATAACCTTCACAACTAAGTGGCCCAATATGTGAATGCACTTATTATGGGATTTTATTTTATTTTTGTGACTATGGAAGAGTAACAACATGATGCTCCTCCAAGTACATTCTATGTAGCCTTGAGCAAGTCATTGCATCTCAGCCTCAGTTTCCTGTCTGTAAAATTGAGAATAATTTTGATCTCTTTGCCGCAAAGATTAATTTCCATAAATTCTCTCTCTGTGTGTATATATATATAAAGGTAAAGGTAGAGGGACCCCTGACCATTAGGTCCAGTCGCGGACGACTCTAGGGTTGCGGTGCGCATCTCACTTTATTGGCTGAGGGAGCCGGCATACAGCTTCTGGGTAATGTGGCCAGGATGACTAAGCCACTTCTGGCAAACCAGAGCAGTGCACGGAAATGCCGTTTACCTTCCCGCCGGAGCGGTACCTATTTATCTACTTGCACTTTGACATGCTTTCAAACTGCTAGGTTGGCAGGAGCAGGGACCGAGCAATGGGAGCTCACCCCGTCATGGGGATTCGAACCGCCGACCTTCTGATTGGCAAGTCCTAGGCTCTGTGGTTTAACCCACAGTGCCACCTGCGTCCCACATGTGTGTGTATATATATATATATATAGAGAGAGAGAGAGAGTTTGAGAACTTATCCAGACATTTTCAGGCTTATTAATTCATGTAAATGTGTATGCCTTAACTATTAAGCCACCTCACTTGAACAATATTTGAATTATTAGATTTTTCAACAAAATGTGCACGTCCAAATATGCCTAAGAATGCAACTTTTGCATCAGCTGTTCCTCTGAAAAGTCAGTATGACAACAATGATGTCCTCAGCTATATCTGTGATTCCAGGCTTCGTGAAGCTAAATGTGTTGAGGGAGAATGGTTACCCAAACCGGAATGCAAAGGTATGTTCTTTTTTCCGTTGCTTTCTTAACTTAGGTAACTGACATAGCTGGTAGTCAAAAACTGAAGGCAAAATGCAAATACAATATACATTGGGGCATGTTCCATCCTCAGAAATTTTGTTTCCTTTTGAGGGGAGTGAGATTTCCACCTGTTCACTTCTCCTGCCCCTACTCAAGAGGGGAAATAATGAAAAATAACAGTTTGCAAATGCTTTTGTAGGTCGGTCGTGCTGCTTCCGTAAAGCCGAGACAAAACTCGACAGCAGAGGCTCAAAAGCAGCTGTAAAAACAAACCACCACCAAGTGAAACCACAACATAGATTATTTTTATTCCTTCTTAATTTGGGGACAGAATTGGTTCTCCTGGTGAGGCTTGAGCTGTGTCACTAGTAGCCTCTAGACTGAAGGACTGCTGTTTCTTAAAAATGATGGAGAGGGATGAGATGAGGAAGATGTTAGGTGTCAAGATGCCTTGAGCAGCTCCTGGCTGGCTGCCCAGGGAAGCATAAAGACAAGGAAAAGTTTCTTGCCCTCCTTTTTTATTTCAGTATTACAGAGAGAGGCTATAGAACCCAGCCTCTTGAATAATGGCTTCCGGTCTAACAGCCCTTCTCTGAGTTGACCAGTTCAGAGTAGTTGGAACTACTCCAAGCCGGATTGAACCAGTCCAAGCTGGTTGGAACCAGTTCAGACTGGTTAGAACCAGTCCAAGACAGTTTGAAACAGTCGAAGACAGTTTGAAAACAGTCGAAGACAGTTTGAACCGGTCCAAGCCAGTTGGACCCGGTTCAGACCAGTTGGAACTGGTTCAAGCTGGTTGGAACTGGTTCAGACTGATTGGAACTAGCCCAAGCCAGTTTGAACTGGTCAAAGCCGGTTGGAACCGGTTTGGACTGGTTGGAACCGGTTCAAGCCGGTTAGAACCGGTTCAAGCTGGTTGGAACCAGTTCAGACTGGTTTGAACCGGTCCAAGCCAGTTTGAAGCGGTTCAGACTGGTTAGAACTGGTTCAAGCCAGTTGGGACCAGTTCAGAGCGGTTGGAACAAGTCCAAACCAGTTTGTACCAGTTCAAGCCAGTTGGAACCGGTTCACGCTGGTTGGAACTGGTTCAAGCCGGTTGGAACCGGTTCAGGCGGGTTGGAACCGGTTCAGACTGGTTGGAACTAGTCCAAGCAATTTCGAGCCGGTCCAAGTCGGTTGGAACCGGTTCAGACCTGTTAGAACCTGTCCAAGCCGGTTTGAACCGGTTCAAGCCGGTTGGAACTGGGACAGACTGGTTGGAACTAGTCCAAGCCAGTTTGAACCGATCCAAGCCAGTTTGAACCGGTCCAAGCCGGTTGGAATCGGTTCAAGCTGGTTGGAACCAGTTAAGACTGGTTGGAACCGGTTCAAACCGGTTGGATCCAGTTCAAAGCGGTTGGACCCGGTCCAAACCAGTTTAAGCCGGTTGGAACCGGTTCCAGCCGGTTGGAACTGCTTAAGGCTGGTTGGAACAGGTTCAGACTGGTTGGAACCAGTTCAAGCCAGTTGAAACCAGTTCAGACCAGTTTGAACGGGTCGAATCCGGTTTGAACCGGTTCAAGCAGGTTGGAACCGGTTCAGACTGGTTGGAACCGGTTCAAGCTGGTTGGAACCAGTTCAGACGGGTTTGAACCAGTCCAAGCCAGTTTGAAGCGGTTCAGACTGGTTGGAACCGGTTCAAGCCTCTTGGAACCAGTTCAGACTGGTTTGAACCGGTCCAAGCCGGTTTGAAACAGTTTAAGCCGGTTGGAACCGGTTCAGACTAGTTGGAACCGGTTCAAGCCGGTTGGAACCAGTTAAGGCTGGTTGGAACCGGTTCAAGCTGGTTGGAACCAGTTCAGACTGGTTTGAACCGGTCCAAGCCAGTTGGAACCAGTTAAGACTGGTTGGAACTGGTTCAAACCGATTGGATCCAGTTCAGAGCGGTTGGACCCGGTCCAAACCAGTTTGAACCCGTTTAAGCCGGTTGGAACTGGTTCCAGCCGGTTGGAACCGGTTAAGGCTGGGTGTAACAGGTTCAGACTGGTTGGAACCAGTTCAAGCCAGTTGAAACCATTTCAGACTGGTTTGAACGGGTTGAATTCGGTTTGAACCGATTCAAGCTGGTTGGAACCAGTTCAGACTGGTTTGAACCGGTCCAAGCCAGTTTGAAGTGGTTCAGACTGGTTAGAACTGGTTCAAGCCGGTTGGGACGAGTTCAGAGTGGTTGGAACCAGTCCAAACCAGTTTGAACCAGTTTAAGCCACTTGGAACCAGTTCAGACTGGTTGGAACCGGTCCAAGCCATTTGGAACAGGTTAAGGCTGGTTGGAACCGATTCAAGCCGGTCGGAACCGGTTCAAGCCAGTTGGAACCGGTTCAGGCTGGTTGGAACAGGTCCAAGCCGGTTGGAACCGGTAAAGGCTGGTTGGAACTGGTTCAGACTGGTTGGAACTAATCCAAGCCGGTTTGAACCGGACCAAGCTGGTTGGAGCCAGTTCAGACCGGTTAAAACTGTTCAAGCCAGTTGGAACCGGTTCAAGCTGGTTGGAACCGGTTCAGGCTGCTTGGAACCAGTTCAGACTGGTTGGAACTAGTCCAAGCCAGTTCGAGCTGGTCCAAGTCGGGTGGAACCAGTTCAGACCTGTTAGAACCTGTCCAAGCCGGTTTGAACCGTTTCAAGCCAGTTGGAACCAGTTCAGACTGGTTGGAACTGGTTCAAACCGGTTGGATCCAGTTCAGAGCTGTTGGATCCGGTCCAAACCAGTTTGAACCAGTTTAAGCCGGTTGGAACCGGTTCAGACTAGTTGGAACCGGTTCAAGCCGGTTGGAACCGGCTAAGGCTGGTTGGAACAGGTTCAGACTGGTTGGAACTAGTCCAAGCCTGTTTGAACCGGACCAAGGATGGTTGGAGCCAGTTCATACCGATTACAACCGGTCCAAGCTATTTTGAACCGGTCTAGGCCTGTTTGAACTGGTCTATGTCAGTTGGAACCGGTTCAGACTTTTTTGAACCGATTCCAACCAGTCTGAACCGGTTCAGAGTGGTAGGAACCTGTTCAAGCCGGTTGGAACCAGTTCAGAGCGGTTGGAACAAGTATAAACCTGTTTGAACTGGTTTTAGCCGGTTGGAACCGGTTCAGACTAGTTGGAACCGGTTCAAGCCGGTCGGAACCGGTTCAAGCCGGTTGGAACCGGTTCAGGCTGGTTGGAACAGGTCCAAGCCGGTTGGAACCGGTTCAAACCGGTTGGATCCAGTTCAGAGCTGTTGGATCCGGTCCAAACCAGTTTGAACCAGTTTAAGCCGGTTGGAACCGGTTCAGACTAGTTGGAACCGGTTCAAGCCGGTTGGAACCGGCTAAGGCTGGTTGGAACAGGTTCAGACTGGTTGGAACTAGTCCAAGCCTGTTTGAACCGGACCAAGGATGGTTGGAGCCAGTTCATACCGATTACAACCGGTCCAAGCTATTTTGAACCGGTCTAGGCCTGTTTGAACTGGTCTATGTCAGTTGGAACCGGTTCAGACTTTTTTGAACCGATTCCAACCAGTCTGAACCGGTTCAGAGTGGTAGGAACCTGTTCAAGCCGGTTGGAACCAGTTCAGAGCGGTTGGAACAAGTATAAACCTGTTTGAACTGGTTTTAGCCGGTTGGAACCGGTTCAGACTAGTTGGAACCGGTTCAAGCCGGTCGGAACCGGTTCAAGCCGGTTGGAACCGGTTCAGGCTGGTTGGAACAGGTCCAAGCCGGTTGGAACCGGTTCAAACCGGTTGGATCCAGTTCAGAGCGGTTGGAACCGGTCCAAACCAGTTTGAACCAGTTTAAGCCGGTTGGAACCGGTTCAGACTAGTTGGAAGTGGTTCAAGTCAGTTGGAACCGGTTAAGGCTGGTTGGAACATGTTCAAACTGGTTGGAACTAGTCCAAGCCTGTTTGAACTGGACCAAGGATGGTTGGAGCCAGTTCAGACCGATTAGAACCGGTCCAAGCTATTTTGAACCGGTCTAGGCCTGTTTGAACTTTTCTATGTCAGTTGGAACCGGTTCAGACTGGTTGGAACCGATTCAGACTGGTTGGAACCAGTTCAAGCCGGTTGGAGCCAGTTCAGACCGGTTAGAACCGGTCCAAGCTGGTTTGAAACGATTCCAGCTGGTTTGAACTGGTCTATGTCAGTTGGAACCGGTTCAGACCGGTTGGAACCCGTCCAAGCCGATTGGAACTGGTTCAGACTGGTTGGAACTGGTTCAAGCCAGTTGGAACCGGTTCAAGCTGGTTTGAACCAGTTCAGACTGGTTTGAACTGGTTCAGACTGGTTGGAACTAGTCCAAGCCGGTTGGAGCCAGTTCAGACCGGTTAGAACCAGTCCAAGCTGGTTTGAAACGGTTCCAGCTGGTTTGAACTGGTCTATGTCAGTTGGAACCGGTTCAGACCGGTTGGAACCAGCCCATGCCGATTGGAACTGGTTCAGACTGGTTGGAACTGGTTCAAGCCAGTTGGAACCAGTTCAAAGTGGTCGGAACTAGTCCAAGCCGGTTTGAACCAGTCAAAGCCTGTTTGAACCGGACCAAGGACGGTTGGAGCCAGTTCAGGCTGGCTGGAACAGGTTCAGACTGGTTGGAACTAGTCCAAGCCTGCTTGAACCGGACCAAGGACGGTTGGAGCCAGTTCAGACCGATTAGAACCGATACAAGCTGTTTTGAACCGGTCCAGGCCAGTTTGAACTGGTCTATGTCAGTTGGAACTGGTTCAGACTGGTTGGAACCGATTCAGAATGGTTGGAACCAGTTCAAGCCAGTTGGAACCAGTTCAGACCGGTTTGAACTGGTCCAATCTGGTTTGAACCAGTCCAAGCCGGTTGGTACTGGTTCAGACTGGTTGGAACCAGTTCAGGCTGGTTGGATCCTGTCCAAGCCGGCTGGAACCAGTTAAGGCCGTTTGGAACCGGTTGAGACTGGTTGGAACTAGTCCAAGCCGTTTGGAACTGGACCAAGCCGGTTGGAGCCAGTTCAGAGCGGTTTGAACCAGTCAAAGCCATTTGGAACTGGTTCAGACTGGTTGGAACTGATTCAAGCCAGTTGGAACTGGTTCAAAGTGGTTGGAACTAGTCCAAGCTGGTTTGAACCAGTCGAAGCCGGTTGGAACCAGTTCAGAGTTGTTGGAAACGGTCCAAACCAGTTTGAACCAGTCCAAGCCGTTTGGAACTGGTTCAGACTGGTTGGAACTGGTCCAAGCCAGTTGGAACCGGTTCAGACTGGTTGGAACTAGTCCAAGCCGGTTTGAACCTGTCCAAGACAGTTGGAACCTGTTCAAACTCCTTGGAACCGGCTCAAGCCGGTTAAAACTGGTTCAGGCCTTTGGAACCAGCCCAGACCACTTGGAACCATTTCATACCAGTTCGAACAGGTCCAAGCTGGTTGGAACTAGTCCAAGCCAGTTTGAACCAGTACAAACCGGTTGGAACCTGCCCAGACCAGTTGGAACTGGCTCAGCTCCAAGCAAGTTGGACCTTGTCCAGGTCAGTTGGAGCAGGTCTAGGCCAGTTGGAACCAGCCCAGACCGGTTGGAACCAGCCCAGGCCAGTTGGAACCAGCTCAGACCGGTTGGAACAGGTCCAAGCCAGTTGGAACTGTTCCACTCCAGTTTGAACCAGTCCAAGCCAATTTTAACTGGTTGAAACTGGTTGGAACCAGCCCAGACCAGTTGGAACAGATCCAGGCCGGTTCCAACTGGCCCAGAGCTGTTTGAACTGGTTCAGACAGGTTTGAACCTGTTCAAACTAGTTGGAACCAGCTCAAGCCGGTTAAAAACAGGTTCAGGCTTGTTGGAACCAGCCCAGACTGCTTCGTACTGTTTCATACCTGTTGGAACAGGCCCAAGCCGGTTGGAACTAGTTCAGACTGGTTGGAACAGGTCCAAGGCGCTTGGGACCAGTTCAGACTGGTTGGAACTGGTCCAGGCTGTTTGGAACCAGTGTTCTAGGTGCAACAGCCCTGCTGTTTCTGTATTTATTTTATTCTTTCAAAAAGAGTTTCATTCGGTTGTGAGGTAACCCTAAACTGATATGCACAATATAATTTCCATAATAAATAAAATGAGGAAATTCATTCCATCAGGAGTTCATTGCACTGCATCAGACGCCCTTATGGTACATTGAGCTTTGAGAGGATTGGTCAGGCAACATGGGAAACTCACGGGAAAAGGCATAATAAGTTCTCCAGTGCATACAGGAATCCATAGAATGATTTCTTGGATTGTGGCCAGTGCAATTAACTAATTATAGTTATAAATGTGAACCCATTCATGCCGATGACACAAAACGATTTTACTAATTTATAATTTATTCTGAATCCTTAGTAGAGACATTGCGGTATAGCAGTTCGAGAGTCGGATACTAACCTACCTCACAGAGTTGTTTTGGCGATTAAATGAGGTGGGGCAGAACTATGTCCACCACTGGGAGCTCCTTGAAGGAAAAAGCAATAAAATAAATACAATAATAATAGCATATGTTTGATATGTTGTTGTTGTAGACCTCTGCCCACCTCCACCCCAGATTCCTAATGCCATTGATGTAGCTGAGCCGAGAACCTACGAGAGTGGTGAACAGATAAATTTCCTGTGTGAGAAGCGTTTTGTGCTTCAAGGGCCACAGAACATATCATGCGAGGATGGCAAGTGGCAACTGCCTCCGCGCTGTGTTGGTTGGTATGCTCTTACTTGAATATTTTGCCTTTGGGGAAATTAAATGAAGATGCATGCTGAATTCTGTTTTGCCAAAGCAACACTGCAGGCATGCGGGTGGCGCTGTGGTCTAAACCACTGAGCCTCTTGGGCTTGCCGATCGGAAGGTCAGCGGTTCAAATCCCCGCAACGGGGTGAGTTCCTGTTGCTCTGTCCCAGCTCCTGCCAACCTAGCAGTTCGAAAGCACAATAGTGCAAGTAGATGAATTGGTATTGCTGCAGGGGGAAGGTAAACAGTGTTTCCGTGCACTCTGGTTTCCGTCACGGTGTTCCGTTGCGCCAGAAGTGGTTTAGTCATGCTGCCCACATGACCCGGAAAGCTGTTTGTGGACAAATGCTGTCTCCCTCGGCCTGAAAGCGAGATGAGTGCCGCAACTCCATAGTCGCCTTTGACTAGACTTAACTATCCAGGGCTCCTTTACCTTACCTTACCATTACTCAGTCCAGGTGTGTGTCTTCTATGTTGAGTATGTGTATCTGCAACAAAAGACAAATGCCACCACCATCCCCTCGTTTTCTCTGCAACAATGAAGCTGTGGCAGCAGCTGCCCCTTCTACTTGAGGAAGTGAGAAGCTTCAACCCATGTAAAACATAACAAAGACGTCCTTTCAGCTACTTGACTTTATTTCACTCACCAATGGTGCTTAATGACTGATTCATAGAAGCCATTTGCTTTGTATGTGGCATTGGGTTCCAGAATGCTTGACTGGCGCACACTGGCATCAGTACCAGCTTGCAACAAAGGGGCCATCTCTGTGTGTTTGCTTTAACGGCACACTCACTGCTCAGAGTAAAGTTGTTTTCTGCTGCTCCAGAGAAGCGGACACGGAGCAATGGTTCCAAACTACAAAAAAGAAGATTCCACCTAAACATTAGGAAGAACTTCCTGACAGTAAGAGCTGTTTGACAGTGGAATTTGCTGCCAAGGTGTGTGGTGGAGTCTCCTTCTTTGGAGGTCTTTAAGCAGAGGCTTGACAACCATATGTCAGGAGTGCTCTGATGGTGTTTCCTGCTTGGCAGGGGGTTGGACTCGATGGCCCTTGTGGTCTCTTCCAACTCTATGATTCTATGATTCTATGAAGTCAAACCACCGACACAGTCTTCGGCATGCAAAGAGCGCCAAATAAAGCAAGCAACACAGGATGGCCATATTTCCAAGCTCAATGCCAGATTTGGCATCCCTTGTAAGAGGAGCACAGGCACCGGCATTTTCATCCATTTTCATGTTTTTGCATTGTAGATGTATCAACGGTCACCGTGCAGCACAGCACAGACTTTCCCATTGCTCCTGGAAGCCAGAGCAACCCCATGCCTGCAACAAGTGATGGCATGAGCAGCAGAGACCTTTTAGATTTCTTACACACTATCCATGCCGCAGGTGAGTTAGCAGCCCTAAAGCATAGGATTGTGGTTTACAAATGCACATCAGGTCGGCTGCCGTTTCATACGCCTTTGGTTTTTTTATACAGTAAGATCACTCGAGAGGCGCATGGCTGTGCTTGAGCAGGAGCTGCAGGAGCTAAAGAGAGAGAGAATGAAGACTAAGTAGCAAACCATTCTAGAAGCCAGTCCTGAAGAATGGAAGGAGAACGTAAACAAGAACATGAGATCATAGTCACGTGACACACCGTTCCTGTATCCATTCCTTTTACTAAAGACTTTTTGGAAACCCACTGTGAATTGTTTGCAAGGCACTTGAGGGCTGTGGCGATTACACAGGGCCCCCGGATGTTTGACGGTCTATTGACCCTGTGCCACCACTGTGATTGCTTTCTTCGCTGCCACCAACCTGTTTCTCCTCACGGGTACATACGGAGTCCAGACAGTTGTTAACATTAACAAATAATCAAGTTTATTTTTATAGGCATGAACAAGCTTATGGTTTCAGTTAATTTTTCTTGGCAGTTCCTTAAGTTCCTTAACTGTCCTATGCATTCCTAACAACTTTAAACTGATTATTCCAACTATCTATCTGACTCCACCTAACAATTCCTCTCACTCTTTCACCACACAACTTGACCAACCCACAGACTTAACCTCCCTCTTCCTTCTTCAACTCCCAACTCTCAACTGACTTTCACACAGCTCCACTCTCACTCCAACTCCTCCTATCAGTTTCTCTCTGGCCAATCACATCACATCACACTCATTTAACCCTTTCCTTATGACCCACCTAGGAGGCAAACGCCACAAGGGCAAAGTCCCTTGCCCTTCTAGCTGTGCTGTTTTTCTACCATGAATGCCTCCTTCTTTCTCTTATAATGGCAATGGTGTCCACCTGCGAGATGCCAGAACTGGAAAAAGCCCTGCTTTCTGGCAATCCCAGTGCCACATCCCACCTGCTACAGTTCCCAGAGAGGTGCCCAGATGCTGCTTCAACTTCCTGGGGTCATTTTCAGTTGATGCAGCCTAATGACATAAACAAGGTCCTCGTGGAGATGCAGATAGCAACGTGTCTGCTCAAACCTTGCTGCTCACGGCTTACTAAAGCTTGCTAAGGGGGCATGGCTGAGCAGGTAGTATTACATGGTTCTGCTCTTAACTGCCTGGTTGCTACCAGAATGTAGTATTAGGAGATGGTTGCATTGTTCTGTGGCTTTTAAGCTGTGAGGTCCAGTAAGAATCCATTCTGTATCCTATGACAGTCAACATCAATATGAGACTGCAGGGAGATACTATCCAGGATTTTGGTGCATGGTCTCATTAGTATGCAGAATACAGATAACTGTCTCTCCATTCCATCAGAATCAAGAGAAGTTGGGAAGGTGTTTGACTAATGGGCAGGATGGGTGCCAATAGTAGGGCTGCCACATGTCCTCTTTTTCCAGGACAAGTCCTCTTTTTCATGATGAGACTCTCCAGAGAGATCCATAGTTAAATGTGCCCTTTTTTTTTTTGCTCTTCAAAATATGGCAACCCTACAATAAAGAGAAGCTTTATCCTGATACGACAGAGGTGCTGAGGGTGGTGCTTTGTTGTCCAGGAAGTAGTCATGCAGCTTGTTCTGCCTTCCTCCTTTCCCTCTTAAATACCTTGCAAGCTTTGCCACAACAGCACAATTGTACAGCCTCTCTGCTCATTCTGATTTGCGCCTTTCCCTGGCATCTAGCATAAAACAATCTTACTGTATATAGCATATTAATCCTCTTTGTTGCACTGGGAGTTTTTTAATATGGCTTAATAAAAAGAAAGACAGGATCCAGATCTAATTGTGTGCATATTAATCTCCCTATTCTGTTTCTTATTGGAGACCCAAATCCCTTTGCTTTGTGATGAAGCTGCTATAAATAAAGTTTCCAATGTGGATCGTTCTACGTTTCCAGCATTTATTAGCTAAGTTTCCAGTTGCCTTTTGAATTCTTTCAGGGTCCGGTCCATATACCAGCTATCATTTTATAGCAGTTATCATTAGCATTTGACATAATGAAAACTTAAGGCCAGTTTCCCAAATGTACTCACATACAAGAGTGGCTAGGTAGTGGAGCAGGATAGCAAAGCTGATCTTCCAACAGGAGAGTCACTGATGCTTACCTGGTTGATATGGGTCTAGAGAGGTGGCAAGAAACAGGGCTGTGAGGGTACACTGATGCAATCCTGACCTCACAAACACACTCCCACACTGGACAGGTTGGTGGGAGTAACATCGCTTTTGGGAGGCCGGATATTTTGGTATATATATATATATAAAATCATGTTGTGATGACTGGTGCTTAGCAGCACTGAAATTTAAATGGATGTGGTGAATTTATTCCAATGGCTGAGTGAGGAATCACATTTTTCCCCCTGATTGTGAGTTAAAACCCCTAGGTGTGCTGTGCCATGGCTTAATCTGGGTTGTTACTAGCGTTATCAGAACCACTTTTTATCTTTTTAATTCTGTTTAGGACTTTAAGAGAGGAGGATGAAAAGAGTGAAAGGAAAGAGAGTGAGTAGGAGAAAATAAGAGATGGTAAAAAACAGAGGGGAAAACACAGGGAGGAAATGAGAAAAATGAACATACATATATGGTTAAACGCTAAACTTTGGAACGAGAGTCTAAAATTCACTGCATGCTCTGCTTTAAAAGAGAATGTTATGAAAATGGTCTATCGTTGGTATCTCACTCCCACCAAACTGGCAAAAATGTATAGGGCAAGTAGCAAAACTTGCTGTAAATGCAAGGAAAAGGACGGCGATTTTCACCACATGTGGTGGTCATGTAACAAAATAAAAGAGTTTTGGGAATCGATCTATAATGAGTTTAAAAAGATGTTAAATATACTTTTCAAAAAAAGCTGGAAGAATTTTTGCTAGGCTTGGTGGGAGAAAATATTAAGAAGACAGACTAAAGACTATATTTGTATGCAACAACAGCAGCTAGAGGTTTGATAGCCCAAAAGTGGAAGTCATAGGAGAATCCAACTGTAAGGGAATGGCAGATAAAGTTGGTCTCTGCCAGTGCCAGATGTTGCAGGGCACACAGTGGAGGCAGTGGTGGCAATGGGTCGTTCTAAAAGAATTATAATATGGATAATTAAAGGTTGCATTGAGCTTTATTCCATGAAAGAAGAAAGGGTTAATCTATCCCACTCACTTGAGTGGACTCAAAGCACAAACAGTCACATAGAAAAAACAAGTTCCTGCCAAGTAAATTCCCAGGAACAATGCGGATGTAATAACTTGCCATCTGTTAGCTAAAAAACCCAAAAAAAAACTGGATTCAAGTGGAATTGATTGAAGGGAAAGTGAAATTACTGAAGGCTGCATACAACATACTATTAGAATGGGAGACAAAAGATGAAGAGGTAAAATCAGTCATGATTAAATGGGCCAAATATATAGGTTGCAACATTATGATGGAAGATTTGGAAAAATTATGGAAAACTGATTTAAAACTTACAGACTGTTCCCTGTTAGGGAACAGGAGAGTTATATGTAGATGATGTACAGATGGTATGTGACACAGGGCAGCTAGGGAAAATGTACAAAACTAGTTCAAATATATGTTGGAAGTGTAAGGAAAAGGAAGGGACATTTTATCATATGTGGTGGGACTGTAATGTAAATAAAAATATTTGGGAAATGATATATAACAAATTGAAGAAAATCTTCCATCTAACATTTGTCAAAAAAAAACCTGAAGCATTTTTGTTAGGGATTGTAGGGAAAGACCTGCCAAAAAAAGCTGGAAAATATCTTCATGTATGTGACAACGACCGCAAAAGTCCTAATAGCACAAGGATGGAAGACTGAAGAAATGCCAACTAAAGAATCATGGCAAGAAAAACTGATGGACTATGCAGAACAGGCAAAATTGACACATAAGCCATGGAACAAGGATAACTGTGACTTTAAAGATGAATGGGGACTCTTTACAAAGTATTTGAAGAGGCAACAAAGTGAATTGGACTTCTTGGCAGGTTTCGAATAAACATTCACAAACTTTTTATTGACAATAATAAGTCAAACAATTTAAGGATCTGTACAAATTTGTAACATGCAGAGAACAGCCTTTACAGAGAAACCAAAGACTGGAACCGAGGGAAGTCGGGGGTGGGGTGGGGCTTTGTGGGGGGGGGAGGGGGGAGGGAGGAAAATTAAGGATGATATGTGTCAGGGAACTGCCATCAGCTCAGAGGCGAGAGGTGGAAGGGCAGCTGGGTTACAGGGAGCCCCCCAAGATCGTGAGAAGCAGCACTTCCTCCTTGGAGGAGGGAAGCCCCGCCTCTAGTGGGGAAGGGATGCAGGACTCAGAGGATGCAAGAGAGAGCCAAGACACTGTGCATGAGCAAAGCGGGGGGGAGGCAGGTCCCCCTTTAGCCACGCCCTCTCTGCGCAGTAGGTTTACGTGTAGAGAGGGGAGGCGTTGGATGGGTGTCAAGAGACTACAGCGGTGCCTCGCTAGACGAAATTAATCCGTTCCACGATTCTCTTCGTCTAGCGGTTTTTTTGTCTTGCGAAGCAAGCCCATTGACACCTTAGCGGATTAGTGCTAGAGCTGTCAAGCGGCTTCCAGCGATCAGCTGTTAAGCGGCTTATCAGTGGAACAGCTGATAAGCGGCTTAGCGGCTTAGGAAAAGGGCAAAAAAAGCAAAAAAAAACCTGCCGGGGGACGCAAGATTTTTTCGTCTTTTGAAGCAACCCCATAGGGAAATTCGTTTTGCGAAGCGCCTCCAAAACGGAAAAACCCTTTCGTCTAGCGGGTTTTTCGTCTTGCGAGTCGTTTGTCTTGCGGGGCACCACTGTACTCTGCTGGGGGAAGTTTAAGGACCGCCCACTCTCAGATTCTGCTAGTGACTGAGCAAGACATGGAATTGAGACATTGTGCACTGTAAATGTTTTTGCACCAATAATAAAGCCTTTGAAAAGACCAGTAGGGATCTTGCCTGTTCGCTCTCGAGCAACCACGCCAGCAGGCACAACAATATTTTTTTGGATAATATGTTTTGTTTAAATTTTCAATAAAAATACTTTTTTAAAAAAACAGCTGGTTGTGATATATTAAGAAGTGCCACATTCCGAATGCTTATCAAAATAGGAAATATTACATTGTTTCAAGATCCCAGTTTCATGGATTTTGCACTGTTGCTTTAGCTATTCACTTTCCTATTTCAAGGGGGGTCAGAATTTCACCCAAAATCTGACGTTATCCAATTCACTCAAAAATGGTGCCAAACAGTTGCAAATTCTCCCCTGCAAAGTTTGGAGGTAGAAACAGAAGGCTTTTTATTATAGGCCAAAAATATCAGCCCTCAACACCTTAACCTGTGCCGTCATAATTTTTCCGAAAAAATCCCTAACCCGCAGTGTCACAATTTCATGAAAAATTAGATGTCATTAAATTGTCTCAAAAATGGTGCCAAGCTGTTGCAAATTCTCCCCTGCATGGTTTGGCAGTGTAAACAGCATATTTTATCATAGACCAAAAAGCTAGCCCTCAACGCCTTAACCCATGGAAAAACATTTTTTCAAAAAAAAGGTCACAATTTCACCAAAAATCTGACGTTATCCAATTGTCTCAAAAATAGTACCAAACTGTTGCAAATTCTCCCCTGCAAGTTTTGGCAGTGCAAAAACTACATTTTATCATAGGCCAAAAAAATCAGCCCTCGGTACTTTAACCCGCGGAAAAACGTCAGAATTTTGGCGAAAACCGTAACCCCTCGGACTGGGCGCCGAGGGCTCATTTTTCAGCCTACCCGGAAACATGGCGTTTGCACCAAAAAACCTTGCAGGGGGCAATTTGCAGGTGTTTGGCACCATTTTTGAGTGAATTGCACAGCATCGGGATTTTGGTGAAATACGTGACCCACAGGCATTGTTTCACTGAGGGTTTGTAATTGTTCTACTGATTTACGAATGGTTTGTTAATTATTTTATTTGTTTTATGTTGTAATTGTTATGTTCCATTCTGTGATTGTTATTTATTGTTTGTAAGATGCTTTGTGACTTGTGTGAGTGAAAGGTGGCTTTGGAATGTATGAAATGAGCTGTAGGCATTCTTCCGTCTATGGGTGATCAACACTCCTCTGCCAAACTGATAGGAACGGGGTCACCAAGTTCATTATTAGGAAAAATGAGACTTGAAATACACTGGCAAATTTTGGACGCAAAACGTTTGTTTAGCATGAACAGATCTTTTCTTTTTCAAAAAATGTGAAATGGTGTGGACAAGGACTGATATCCTATACTAGCGGTGGCAAACTTATGGCATGAGTCATTGCACCAGCAGTGCTGTTGTTTGGGGTTCTCAAATTGGGCAGCCACGGTTAAAGGCATTCAGGTCGGAGTCAAAAATTACAAGTTAAGGGCATTTGCAGATGACCTAGTATTAACTTTGCAACAGCCAGACACTAGTACCAAAAGAGTATTAGAATTAATTGAGACATTTGGTCAAGTAGCGGGATTTAAACTGAACAAACAGAAAATGAAAGTGTTGGAAAAAAATTTAACAATGGAAGAAAGAGAGAGATTTCAGAGCGAAACAGGGTTGGAAATAACAAAAAAAGTGAAATACCTGGGGGTGAACTTAACATCTAAGAATGTGAATTTATTTAAAGACAATTATGAAAAGTATTGGACAGAAGTAAAGAAAGATTTGGAAATATGGTCTAGACTGAAACTTTCCTTGTTAGGCCGAATTGCTGTTATTAAGATGAATGTATTGCCTAGAATGTTATTTTTGTTTCAGACGTTACAGATTTTGGACAAGATGGACTGCTTCAAGAAGTGGCAGAAAGACATATCCAAATTTGTCTGGCAGGGCAAAAAGCCCAGAATAAAATTTAAGATTTTAACTGATGCAAAAGATAGAGGGGGCTTCGCCCTGCCGGACTTAAGACTTTATTATGAATCAGCAGCTTTTTGCTGGTTGAAACACTGGCTACTTCTTGAAGACACAGACATTTTGGATTTGGAAGGGTATGATAATAACTTCAGTTGGCATGCATATTTATGGTATGACAAGGTAAAGGTGTATAAAAGTTTCAAAAACCATATTGTCAGGAAAGCGTTATACAATGTTTGGATTCGATATAAAGACTTGTTGGAAAGTAAAACTCCCAGGTGGTTGTCACCAATGGAAGCTAAGGCGGTGAAAAAAACTTAATATGGATTCAAATTGGCCAAAATACTGTGAAATCCTAGAACAAGATGGTGAGAAGCTTAAACTTCAGAATATGAGAAACTAAAGTTCAAAGTTCGAGATTGGTTACATTACCATCAGATAAATGAGACATTTAAGCAGGACAGGAAAATAGGATTTCAGAAGGAGAGGTCAAAGTTAGAAACAGAACTGTTAGAACCCAATACTAAGAACCAGTCTAGAATGTATAACTTGCTGTTGAAATGGAATACACAGGATGAAACGGTGAAATCAGCTATGATTAAATGGGCACAGGATATCGGTCATGACATTATGTTTGCTGACTGGGAACAGTTATGGACCACTGGTGTTAAGTTCACGGCATGTAATGCCTTAAAAGAGAACATAATGAAAATGATTTATAGGTGGTACATGACCCCAGTCAAGCTTGCAAAAATTTACCATTTGCCCAATAATAAATGCTGGAAATGTAATGAGACTGAAGGTACCTTTTACCACCTTTGGTGGACCTGCCCAAAGATTAAAGCCTTTTGGGAAATGATCTATAATGAAATTAAGAAGGTCCTTAAGTGGACTTTTCCTAAGAAACCTGAGGCTTTTCTCTTGGGCATGGTCAGCCAACTGGTGCCAAAGAAGGATAGGACTTTTTTCATGTATGCTACTACAGCAGCAAGAATTCTTCTGGCAAAGTATTGGAAGACGCAAGAACTATCTACTCTGGAAGAATGGCAGACAAAGGTGACAGACTTCATGGGACTAGCAGAGATGACCGGCAGAATCCGAGACCAGGGGAAAGAGACAGTGGAAGAGGACTGGAAGAAATTTAAAACATATCTTAAAAACTGTTGTAAAATTGAGGAGTGTTAAGATGTCAAGGGGTAAGAAGTAGAGAATTACAGCTGTAACTGATAAGTTTAAGGAAATTTAATGAAAGGGAATTAATAGATAAACTGACTAAAGGGTTGCTAAAAAATTTTGGAATAAGGATGCAGCGAAAGGGAGGTATGGGGAAGTCGGTATATGTTTAATGTTGTGTATGTTTTTGTTTTGTCTTTTGTTTGTTTTTTATTATGTGTTGGAAAAATGAATAAAAACTTTTATTAAAAAAAATCAAATTGGGCAGCCACTTCCCCCCACATTTCCTCATGCGTAAACCGATCCCTCAAGTGTGCGGCTCCCACAGCAGCTTAAAGACAGTTTATTGGCCGCCAAGCAGATGTTTTCCTGCCTCTCTCCCCCAGTGATTGGTGGGATTTTTTGCAGTGAGCAGGAGATAGTCAGCGGCTGTAGTTCGTGTGATTGGTTGCTGCCTGCGATTGTTGAGACTATGTGTTGTGTCTGCTCCGTGTGCCACAGGAAGTATTTATAATACATGTGAGTGTTCCACCCCCCAAAAAACAACATTGATCCAAGCCCCTGCAAAATCTCTGTAAATCTTGGCACCCCCAAAAAACTCTGGGCAATGACCCCCAAAAGCTGAAGGCAACCCCCCCAAAAGCTCATTTTTAATGGTATATTAATTATTGTTGTTGTTTAGTTGTTTAGTTGTGTCCGACTCTTCGCAACCCCATGGACCAGAGCACGCCAGGCACTTCTGTCTTCCACTGCCTCCCGCAGTTTGGTCAAACTCATGCTGGTAGCTTCGAGAACACTATCCAACCATCTCGTCCTCTGTCATCCCCTTCTCCTTGTGCCCTTCATCTTTCCCAACATCAGGGTCTTTTCCAGGGAGTCTTCTCTTCTCATGAGGTGGCCAAAGTATTGAAGCCTCAGCTTCAGGATCTGTCCTTCTAGTGAGCACTCAGGGCTGATTTCCTTCAGAATGGATAGGTTTGATCTTCTTGCACTCCATGGGACTCTCAAGAGTCTCCTCCAGCACCATAATTCAAAAGCATCGATTCTTCGGTGACCAGCCTTCTTAATGGTCCAGCTCTCACTTCCATACATCACTACTGGGAAAACCATAGCTTTAACTATACGGACCTTTGTTGGCAAGGTGATGTCTCTGCTTTTCAAGATGCTGTCTAGGTTTGTCATATTAAATTGCTGTGTTGGCACTTTGCGATAAATGAGTGGGTTTTGGGTTGCAGTTTGGGCACTCTGTCTCCAAAAGGTTTGCCACCACTGTCCTATACCCTTTTAAAATGGGGGGGGGGGGTTATTGGGTTGTTGTTTTCATTTTGATTATTATTTATTATTCATTTATAAAACAGCAAAATATATAAAGGGAGCAAGAGGACTTAAGACTGGGAAACAGAGAAGCAAAAGAAACAAAATCTATCCCTAGTTAGGGAACATGCACAAGATAATGTTATTGCATTATGGGCGTACCAGAGGTATATGATTGCTTACTGTGGAAAACAGGACTAGAAAGGCTGATTTGACAGATACTTTCATTGGGATTTAAGGACATAAGAAACAGATCTTTACTCCCAAATTCCAGTAGCCACCAGCGCAGCCACATATCTCGATCTGTGGGGCTGTTAATATGCCAAAGGGTCAATACGCTTGTCTGAGCATATTCACAAGCAATAGTAATAGTCAGGGACATAATTTGGTCTTTCAGATTTCAGCAGTGTCCTATGTGGGGCCCAAATTCAGCAACCCCCCCCCCCCTTCTGTTCTGTTCAATTCACCATGTCATGGTTGTGATGCCCTGTGATGCCCCAGACTCAGTGCCCAGTGCAGCAGAACTAGTCACACTGATCTAAATCCGCCTCTGTAATACTACAATCCTATAAACGTTAACCCAGAACTAAGTTTCAACGTACTCAATGGGGTTTCCTCCCACAGGTATGTAAGCTTGCTACTAGTACATTAAAAAACCAATAATTTGTATGCTATGCGTTTTTATTATATACTAACAAAGGACACAATTTTTTTAAAACAAGTGCTTTCATTTTTATTTTTTAATGAACATAATAGCCCTACAAGCTTACAAAAATTCACTGCAGTTTTACACAACTAGTGAATTATTTACAGCTGCTGGTCCTCACTGAGAATTCAAAAGTCCAGAGCTGGAAATGTTTATACAAAACTCTCGGGTTACTGTCTCCTGGTGTATTTCTTTACTTCCTATAACATTTTCCACGATGCTTTAAAGTAGAATTTATTGAAAGTGAAGCAGGCCTACATCTATACTCATTGTATCAATCCTTAAAAGTTACAAGTGTGTCTTCAAGGAAGTAGGCTTCCAATTTTAGGTCCATGATCCTTTGTGAGCAGGTGCATATAATCCATGGGGAAATCTATTGGTGTTTGTGAAGAAGTAGCTTGATTTGATAATATTAAAAATAAATCACCAATGAATTTTGAAGATCAGGTGCTGGTTAAAAATGTCTTCTGTATGCTTCTTTCAATTACTTTTGTTGTCACTGTTAAATAGAAAGAAAGCAATGAAAATGTAAGGTTACATACATACATACATACATAATTATTTTTCGTGTAGATACCTACTAAGAGTCTTTGATTACTTTATTATATTAAACTGGTTCCATATGCAAGCAACACTATGTAATAATTATAAGATGGTTTCAAATTTTTTTTGGCTAGAGTCACTCAGCAGACACTGATAACCCCATTGCACAATCATTGCTGCCATTATTACTTTCCCAATTATCTGTGTTGCAATAAAAGGTCAAACATCATTTTCCGTGAGTGATGGCATTAAAAATCACATTCCACATGTACAAAATATGCCTTGTTAGGCAAACATTTCTGATATTGATAGGTAAACTTTAACACCAATTTAAAGGGTTGGACTCAACCCAAGTTTTTTTTTAAAAAGGTAAAGGACCCCTGACAGTTAAGTCCAGTCATGGATGACTCTGGGGTTGCAGTGCTCATCTTGCTTTATTGGCCAAGGGAGCCGGCGTACAGCTTCCGGGTCATGTGGTCAGCATGACTAAGCCACTTCTGGCGAACCAGAGCAGCGCACGGAAGCGCCGTTTACCTTCCCGCCAGAGTGGTAGCTATTTATCTACTTGCACTTTGACATGCTTTCGAACTGCTAGGTTGGCAGGAGCAGGGACCGAGCAACGGGAGCTCACCCCGTCGCGGGGACTTGAAAAACCAGTCAGAAATCAGGTGCTAATACAGACTCAGTCTTGCACCGCAAAGAAGAAGAAGAAGAGGAGGAGAAGTTTGGATTTGATATCCCACTTTATCACTACCCGAAGGACTCTCAAAGTGGCTAACATTCTCCTTTCCCTTCCTCCCCCACAACAAACACTCTGTGAGGTGAGTGGGGCTGAGAGACTTCAAAGAAGTGTGACTGGCCCAAGGTCACCCAGCAGCTGCATGTGGAGGAGCGGAGACATGAACCCGGTTCCCCAGATTACGAGACTGCCGCTCTTAACTACTACACCACACTGCTGCTGTATTTATGATACCAGCTGAGATTTTTTTTTGGGGGGGGGTGAATTATGGAACTATCCTGGGGAACATTATGAATCCATTCATTCAGAGTGAAAGAGCGACAAGAGATGCTTACTCCACAATGTGATGATTCTGATGCTTAGGAGCACTGAAGTTTAAATGGTCCTGGTGAATTTATTCTAATGGCTGAGTAAGGAAGCACTAACACACTTGTGGCATTTCATACCCAAAGGTGGATTGTGTCATGGCTTAATTTGGGCTTTACTTGTGGCAGCAGAACTACTTTTTCCTCATTTTAATTCTCCCTAAGACTTTGAGAGAGAAAGGAGAAAACAGTGAAAGAAAGGGAAGGTGAGAGGAGAAAATAAGAGATGATGAACAACAAAGAAGAGTAACTCTGGGAGGAGATGAGAAAAACAGGTATAGATGGATAAAAATTGAAAATATGCTGTAGACCAAGAAAATTTCAAAGACATTTATTTTGTAATGCACATTGCTTTCTATAGCTTAACAAAAATCACAGCTATGTGTGTTGAATTTTCTGTTATTATGCTTTAACTGCAATGTACCTACAGGTATACATCTTGGGTAGTCCAACTTGCCCTCTCTACATTGGGCTCTGAAGGGAGGCGAGGATGGATCTTTCTGAAAGCCCCTTTTGCAGTCAAAATCTGTCACGTCTCCAGATGCGAAATAGATTTTATTAGCGTATTTCCACTTCAGCTGTATATTGTTTCGATTCATATCTTCTTCAGTTGCTGTACAAGGAGCTGTAGAAAGGCACAAATCATGTCATCTAAGAGATTAATTTGCAATGAGGAATTCACTTGACCAAAACGAAAAACAAAAACCAACAGCCCTTTGGATTGTGTCTAAAGTTAGTCATACTCAGTCAAACCCACTGAAATAAATTGAGATTGAGAATGTGGTCCCATCAGTGGGTCTCCTCTGAGGAAAAATAAGTAAAGTTTCTGTCAAATGAATAAATAAATAAATAAATAAATAGCAATTTGAATATTTTTCCCATTAAAACCAATTGGGAGTCACAAGCGTTAGATTTTCTGAGTTGAGATTCAGCCAATGTGAAGAAATCATCAGTAGCAGTCCACATTTAATTGGGTGCTTTCTGAATTGGGGTCTGATACCAATATTATTATACTTTATAAAGCAGTATGTGGCTGTTGTCATGGTAGCTATGAGGTCCTTGAGTCAGTCTACACTATGCAGCCTCAGCATGTAAATGAAGTCTCCAAGCACAAATATCGCAAGGGCTGTCACATGGGAGAGGGAACAAGCTAATTTTTTCCTGTTCTGGCTCAAACCAATGGCTTCAAGTTACAAGAAAGGAGATTCTGACTAAACACCAGAAAAAAACTTTCGGACAGTAAGAGCTGTTCCACCTCCCTCGGGAGGTTGTGGACTCTGCTTCCTTGAGGTTTTTAAGCAGAGGTTGGATAGCCATCTGCCATGGATGCTGAGATTCCTGCATTGCAGGGGCTTAAACTAGATGACCCTTGGGGGTCCCTTTCAACTCTATGATTCTATGATTCTATGAAGTGCTTGGGGATTCTCCAGTACATCTCCCCAGATCATCTCCACTAGCTTAAACAGAGAGGCTGGTGAACATCAGATCAAACAGTACACCAACAGGACCCCTGTTTTGTGTCTCTGGCCCAACAGCAGGAACAACTCAACCCTGGCTCCCAGGTGGATTGGCTTCCTGGAGAGGAAGATAGCAGGTCAGCCCCCTCATCCATGATCAAGTCATGGAGGAATGTTTTATTGAGGCCTATCAGGGCATTCAGTAACAGCAGAACAAGATGTGAGGGTTGCCTGTAATGACAGCCCAAATTTTGTCAGAAGATGCAACAACCGTAAGATATCTCCTGTCCCTTCGCCTTACCTGGGGTAAAGAACAATATGGTCTCCACAAGTGGTTATTGTTAATGTTCTTCTTAAACTATTGATTTTTGTCCAAAACATTACAACGTGAAGTTTGAAGGCTCATTATAGATGTGATTAACCTTAAGGCCCATCTAATAGTTTGTTGATGCAGCTGTTTGCAGGCACTGAGACACTGAGGGGAATTTGAATTCACTGCTGTGAGGAAAGTGGAAAGTCAGTGTCTGAGAGGAAAACCTTGCAAAGGGAAAGACCCACATGGTTGCCTATTATCAGTAAAGGCGCCCAAAGTTTGGTGGATGGCTCACTTTGCTTCATGAGAGAACTACCTGTAGTTCATGGGAGGAGCTGGGATGGAGGGTAACTAAAAGTGTGTAGTAAAGCAAAAACACATATAGAACAATGCCAACTGCTGACACCACACTGGTGCCACTAGGTCACAAGTTTTTGAATTTATTGAATATCCTTCAATAGAATCGAAAAAGCAAAGATTTAGAGAAATTTCCTGTACCTGTGCATGTTGGTGTGTCTGTCCAATGCCCATTGACACATTGTACATATTCATCTCCTTGCATATTGTAGAGAGCTTGGCACTTATACTGTACATATGCCCCTGGCATATATTGTGAAGTTGATGTGCCCAGAAAGTCTCCATTTTCAATAGGAGGTGGAGGACCACATTTTCCTGCAACATCTGTGGTGATGCATTGAAACAGAAAAAGGATTCTATCACATGGCACTTATTAGGATTACACATATGACTGTGCACACAAGCATTTCTAGAATTCAGCTTCTACATCAGGAAAAAAGAAAAATATCATGCAAAGATTTAATTTAAAAAGGAAGAAAAGTTTTAATATACCTTTTATTGAGCTATGTATATCTGCTGGGTGAAATAATCAGTGAACAAATTGTCTTTCTAATGTCTCTTCAAGTGTGGCTGACATTCCATCAGCACCTCCTTAGTTGGTCAAACAGACCAATCATTAAAACAACTAGAACCTATTTTGACATGTATCTCATTGGGAAGAGGTGACGGCTGTCCTCTGAATTTTGCTCAGCTCTTCACTATCAAAATTTATCATATTCTGCTGTTTTTGAAAATCTCTTTCAGTATCTTGCAAGTGTCTATTTGTAAAAATTGATTCTGCAGAAGCATAGAAGTTTATAAAATGCTGGTGCCTGAAGGTCTTGTGTTTTCATAAACACCTCTGTTAATTTTCTCCTTTCTGCCTGTGATGTCTGGAACTCCTGCCCCAAACATGCAACTTGGGGGTAGCCAGTGTGATGCTATCTAGGTGTTGCCGGACTACAACTCCAATCTGTCACAGACTGGCCAATGGTCAGGGGAGTTACAGTCCATCAACATCTTGAAGCACTAAGTTTGCTGCAGTTGAATGGGGGTCATTCCACTGGTTCTAAAACCGCCTTTCCCATGAAGCATTTGGCTTTCTGCTTAGCAATGTCTGAAGTGGGATGGGATGAGGCAGGGTGCACCCCATCATTTTGGGCAGACATATTTGAAGATGACCTATTCATCTCTCTCTCTTTCTTGCCTTGTCCCCGTCCAGATTTTGTCCTCCATGTGGGTTTTCCAAAGCCATCCCGTTGGGTACTGTGCAAAGCACAGTAGATGAATCTTTAGTCTCATCCAATATTGTGTTTATGTTCCTACCTCTCCAGTCTACTAAAGTTCAGTTTGTAAGCTCTTTCAGGAACGGACCTGTTCTTATTTTTCTGCATGGTCTCCCCTCCACCCCCACTCTTATGCTTTAAAGCACCTTATGCATTGATGGTGTAAAAAACCCTAATATTATTCTTACTTATGAGGTTATAAGGGTTAGCCAAATGGTGGAACAAATGTCCAAATGATCCACAACACATATAACAACACAACTCTCACCACCTCAAATGGCATACTTCAAGTACACAGGCAGCTCCCAGTCATCTAGAGCTGAGTAATCCAGCTGAACAATTGACTCAACAATTTCCTAGAGAACAAGAGGGCACGTGTGTGTCTTGAGAATGCATCAAGTACTATAAATTCTAAACGGCCTTGGTCCAGTATACCTGAAGGAGCATCTCCACCCCCATCGTTCTGCCCGGACGCTGAGGTCCAGCACCGAGGGCCTTCTGGCGGTTCCCTCATTGCGAGAAGCAAAGCTACAGGGAACCAGGCAGAGGGTCTTCTCGGTAGTGGCGCCCGCCCTGTGGAACGCCCTCCCATCAGATGTCAAAGAGATAAACAACTACCTGATATTCGGAAGACATCTGAAGGCAGCCCTGTTCAGGGAAGTTTTTAACGTGTGATATTTTACTGTATTTTTGGTTTCTATGGAAGCCGCCCAGCCAGATGGGTGGGGTATAAATAATAAATAAATTATTATTATTATTATTATTATTATTATTATTATTATTAGAATTTATTATAGAAAGGTTGAGGTATCTCAGTTCTTCTGTACTTATTACAGTTCAAGGGACACTGGCTACTAGTGCTGGAAAAGACAAAAATACTTCTAGTCCATCCTTTGCTATGGATCACAGTCATCTGAGAGGGAGACTGGAAACAGATCAACATAGTCTAGATCAACATGTGCCACAAACAGATGATTACATCGTAAATAGCTCAAATTGATTTAAAAAAGCATCGCAAGCCACCTTGTGCTGTGGGAGACCAATTGGGTCTGCATGGATTTCTTCCCACCCAATCACAATCGTGATGATTGGTCAATGAAGGAAAACTACCACCTCCAACTACTGAGTGATCCCATAGAAATCTCCATCAGGCCCATTTTAGATGAAGCTTGTTGGTTTTCCCATAGTATACACTTCAGTCTTGACTCCCTCTGGTATATTCCTCATAGCCCAGAGATTAGCAGAAGGTAAAGAATATATGACAGTCCAAGACTATGCAAGAATCCACAGAGTGCAAAATTTAACATACAACTTTATTTTTAAAAGGAAGGATGTTATATTCCTCTCTTTTAGAATACAGTGGTACCTCTGGTCACAAACTTAATTCGTTCCGGTGGTCCATTCTTAACCTGAAACTGTTCTTAACCTGAGGTACCACTTTAGCTATTGGGGCCTCCCGCTGTTGCCACACTGCCACTGCCACACTGCCACTGCCACCACCACACAATTTCTCTTCTCATCCTGAGGAAAAGTTCAAAAACCCAAGGTACTACTTCTGGGTTAGCGGAGTCTGTAACCTGAAGTGTCTGTAACCCGAGATGTCTGTAACCCGAGGTACCACTGTATTTTTAAAATTGGACATCAAATACCTATGCATCTTGGTGGTTCTGTCCATTCTTTGTTCACACACTTTACTGTAAAAGCTCCAAAAAGGCTGTATCCGTGGTGACAGCGATAGCGCACCTTCTCAAGAGGCAAGTACCTTTGCTTGAGATCAGTCGTAATCTGACCATTAGAAACCCGGGGTGGGGGAGGGCATGTTACATCTGAAATGATAGAGAAAGCTTCTTCAGTCCTTGAAAATGCATTCTGTTCCCACAAAACAGCACCTACCAGTTTGTTCCAACATTCTGGTTTTTTTTTAAAAAAATAATATTTTATTGAATTTTACAAGAAAAAAACAAAAGAGAATTTAACAATCCAACATAAAAATCCACAAATATTACAAAGAAAAAACAAAAAAGAAGAAAAAGAAAAACACATAAAAAACAAATTTAGCATAAAAAAGAAACTCTCTTTCAAATTTGTAGCCTTCAAAACCTTATTTCCCTTACTTCCACCCACTTCCTTTCTTGTATTCCACTTAAAAATTTATTCAGCAAGATCATTCTTATTCATTTTCATCCTTTATCCCTCCCTTTACACTCTTATTTAACTTAATCACTAGAACCCCTTCTTTTCCTTTTCAATGTCCTCAACATTCAAAAGTTTTACAATGTTTTTGTAGATAGGCTTTAAACTTCTTCCAGTCCTTTTCCACTTGCTCTTCTCCTTGATCTCAAATTCTGCCGGTCATTTCAGCCAGTTCCATATAGTCTATTACTTGCATCTGCCATTCTTCCAAGGTGGGTAGATCTTGCGTCTTCCAATGCTTTGCGATGAGTATTCTTGCTGCTGCTGTAGCATACATAAAAAAGGTTCTATCCTTCTTTAACACCAACTGGCCGACCATACCCAGGAGAAAGGCCTCTGGTTTCTTCAAGAAAGTATACTTAAATACCTTTTTCAGTTCATTATATATCATCTCCCAGAAAACCTTAATCCTTGGGCACGTCCACCAGAGGTGAAAGAATGCCCCTTCAGTTTCCTTGCATTTCCAACATTTATTATCGGGCAGGTGATAAATTTTTGCAAGCTTGACTGGGGTCATGTACCACCTATATATCATTTTCATAATATTCTCTCTTAAGGCATTACATGCCATAAATTTCATATCGGTGGTCCACAACTGTTCCCAGTCAGCAAACATAATGTTATGACCAACATCTTGAGCCCATTTTATCATAGCAGATTTTACTGTTTCGTCCTCAGTATTCCATTTCAACAGCAGATTATACATTCTTGACAATATCTTAGCATTGGGTTCTAACAATTCTGTTTCCAACTTTGATTTTTCCACCTGGAAACCGATTTTCCTATCCAAATTATAGGCCTCTCTTACTTGAAAGTAATGTAACCAGTCACGCACCTTATCTTTAAGTTCTCATAACTCTGCAATTTCACTTTATCTCCCTCCTGTTCCAAAATTTCCCAATATTTAGGCCAGTCAGATTCCATATTAAGCTTTTTCAAAGCCTTTGCTTCCATAGGTGAAAGCCACCTTGGGGTTTTATTTTCCAGAAAATCTTTATATTTCATCCAGACATTAAACAATGCTTTCCTGACAATATGGTTTTTAAATGCTTTGTAAACTTTAGCCTTACCGTACCACAGATATGCATGCCAGCCAAAAACATTATCATATCCTTCCAAATCTAAAATGTCCGTGTTTTCAAGAAGTAGCCAATTCTTCAACCAGCAGAAAGCTGCTGCTTCATAATATAACTTAAAGTCCGGCAGGGCAAACCCCCCTCTTTCCTTTGCGTCAGTAAGAATTTTATATTTTATTCTGGGCTTTTTGCCCTGCCAGACAAATCTAGAAAATTCTTTTTGCCACTTCTCTAAACAGTCCATTTTGTCAATGATTTGTAACGTCTGAAACAAAAACAACATTCTTGGCAATACATTCATTTTAATAACAGCAATTCTACCCAGTAAGGAAAGCTTCAAGTTTGTCCAAATTTCAAGATCTTTTTTCACTTCTGACCAACACTTCTCATAATTGTCTTTAAATAAATTTACATTCTTCGAAGTCAAGTCCCCCCCCCCCAGGTATTTTACTTTTTTCACTAATGTTAAGCCTGTTTCTTCCTGAAACCTTTCCTTCTCTACCGGTGTTAAATTTTTCTCTAAAACCATAGTTTTGAGTTTGTTCAACTTAAAACCTGCCACCTGACCAAATTCTTGTATTATTTCCAGAGCTCTTTTAGAACTAGGGATTGGATCCTGTAATGTCAATACCAGATCATCTGCAAAAGCTTTGAGTTTATAGTGTTTAACTCCGACCTGTATACCCTGAATCTGTTGGTCCCTTCTAATCATGTTCAGCAAGACCTCCAGGACTGAGATAAAAAGCAACGGGGAAATTGGGCAACCTTGTCGTGTCCCTTTCTCTATCTTAACTTCTTCTGTGACTACATTGTTCACTATTAATTTTGCCTTTTGTTCTGAATAAATCGCACCTATACCGTTTCCAAACCTTTCTCCAACCCCCATCCCTTGCAAATTTTTCCTCATAAAACTCCAAGAAATATTGTCAAAGGCTTTCAATGAATATCAATACAGCTTTTGTATTAATATTAACTTGTAATTTTTCCAAAATGTCTATTAAATTTCTCGTATTATTTGACAGTTGCCTGCCTGGGAGAAAGCCAGCTTGGTCTTTATGTATCATTGTTACTAAAACTTTTTTCAGTCTTTTAGCCAAAATATCAGCAAAAATTTTATAATCCACATTGAGTAGGGGTATGGGGCGGTAGTTCTTAAGTTGTGTCTTTTCTACCTCATTTTTCGGTATAAGCGTGATGTAAGCTTCTTTCCACGACTCCGGCGCTCTTTTCCCTTCCATAATTTCATTGCAAACCTCCGTTAGAGGTTGAATTAAATAGTCTTTCATATCCTTGTAATATTTGGAGGTTAGCGCGTCCGGGCCTGGAGACTTGCCTAGCTGCAAATTCTTGATGGCACCTTCGACCTCCTGTTTAGAAATTTTATCATTCAATATTAATTTATTCTCTTGAGATATTTTTTGTAGTCCATTTGTTTCCAAAAATTTCTCAATTTTAATTTCATTCTGTGGCCCTTGTGCATACAGTTGTTTAAAATATCTCTGGAAGCAATCTTGAATCTCCCGTGGGTTTTGTATGTTCCTTCCATCTACTTCAAGGTTAGTCACAGTATTTAATTTCTGTCTTTTCTTCAGCTGCCAAGCTAGCAGCTTTCCACACTTATTGGCCGACTCAAAGGTTTTTTGTCTCATTTGTTTAATTTTCCATTCTATGTCCTGATTGACCATTTTCAAATATTGTGCCTGGTAAAGTTTAATATCTCGTAAGATCTCTTGAGACTTGGGTTTAGTTCTTAATCTCTTCTCGCCTTCTCTAATTTTCTCTAAAATCTTTTCTTTCTTTTCCTCTTGAAGTTTCCTCTTTATAGCATTTTGCTGAATCAAAAAACCCCTCATTACAGCTTTACTTGCATCCCAGATTACTCTTTTTTCCACAGTAGTCTTCAAATTTATTTCAAAATAATCTTTCAAAGTTTTTTGGGCCTTCTTAATAATTTCTGAGTCTCTAAACAAGGTGTCATTCATTTTCCATCTGAAGGAACCAATCCGTGTTAATTTCATATCCATCCTCACTGGGTTATGGTCGGAGCAAATTTTTGGGCAGATCTCCACCTTTCGAATCTTGGGTGCCATCCCTCTTGTAATCCAGATTTGGTCGATTCTTGTCCAAGTCAAGTTGGCTTCAGAGAAGAAAGTCCCCTCTCTACCTAGGGGATTTTTAGTTCTCCAAATGTCAATCAAATACATATTGTCTGTCAGTTCAAAAAAGGTCTTTAGTAATCTTCCATCTTTTGTGACTACCTGTCTTTCAGATTTATCCATGTATGTCGACACAACGCCATTCATGTCTCCCATCAAAATAATGTTTTGGTCCATAAAGTCCATTAATGTCTCATGCAGTTTCTTGTAAAACTCTGATTTCCCCTCATTAGGTGCATAGACTCCAATTATTACTAATTTCTCTCCTTGAAATTGTATCTCAATTGCGACAAACCGTCCATGTTCATCTTTAAGGAGAAATTTTGGTGATAATTTCTCTTTTGCATAAATCACAACCCCTCTTTTTTTTACTTTGTCCTATGAAATGAATTCTTGGCCTAACTTTTTATTAATCAATAATTTCCTATGGAGTCTTGTTATATGTGTTTCTTGTAGACAAATTAGGTCCAAGTGTTCTTTTTTCAACATATGGAAAGTCTTCTTCCTTTTACTAGGGGAGTTCAAACCTCTAATGTTCCAAGTTAACATCTGCAGAGACATGTTGTTGTTGTTATGATGTTCCTCCAACTGCTCCTAAAAGTTGCTCTTGATTTGACGGCTGTGTCTCTTTCTCTAGTTGGTCCAGTCCCAAGGGGGCTCTTCCTAGATCAAGTGGTCCCAATCCTGGTGTTTCCGAATCTTTTGTTCTGGCCTCACTTTGTAATTCTTCTCCAAAGTCTCTCAGGAAACTCACTTTATCTTCCTCTGATCTTATCTTTATTTTCTTTCCTTTAAATGTAAACGAGAGGCATTGCGGAAATTCCCACCTGAACAAAATGCTGTTTCTTCTTAGCAGGTCCACTAAGTTTCCATAGTTGGCTCTAAGGTCGAGTAGGTGTTTCAGAATATCTTTAAAAATCTCAATTCTCACCCCTCTGATCTCGAGTGCTTTCTGATAGTGGAGACTCCGTATTTTATCTCTTTCTTCTTTTGACCTTAAGGCAATCAAACAGTCTCTCGCTCTATTTTTCCTTTTGACCCTTCCTAGTCGAAAAGCACTCACTATCTTAAATTCTTCTTTGTCTGGCTCCAGGTCCCAGCACTCCTCAAATTCCAATGTAAGAAGTTCTATTAAATCTCCTTCTTCTGTTTCTGGGACCGCCCTAATTCTCAAATTAGTCTGTTTCTCTTTAAGTTCAATCAGAGAGAATTACCTTATAATCATCCAATTTTTTATTTATTGGCGGTATCTTTTGTTCAACTGCCAATACCCTCTCTTTTGCTTCCTCTGCTGTCTTCTTTGTCTCCTTAGATTCCTGCAGCAATCTGTCAATAGCCTGGGTATTGGTATTTACATTTGTCCCCAAGTCATTTACTTTATGCCCCAAATCCTTAATAGTCGAGGTATTTAAGTCAATTTTAGCTGTCAAATTTTGTAGGGCAGATAAGATCTTGTGTAATGTTGCAGAGTCTGATCCTGTTCCTTTTGGTTCTTCCCTTTCTGTAACTTGTGGGGCAGGAAGTCCTGCTGATGATGTTCTTCTATGTAGATATTGTTGCTGTGCCTGTAGCTGCTGCTGTTGTTTAGCTTTGGCTCTTGTTGATACTTTTTCTGGAGGCTTTTCTTGCGACTTATCTGGTTGTTTTTCTTGATCCATTACTTTGCCTCTAGAAGTCAAGGTCACACACACAGTTCCCAAGCTTACTTCTTAACCATAAGCAATAACAGCTGCAGTGGAAAATCCCCAGCTATATCACAAAGTTCCTCTAGAGGAGCAAAATGCCAAGTTGTTTCATCAATGGTTGCTAAACAATAACTTCATAAGCTCCCCAGTTATCTTCCCAGTTGTTGCAGGAATAAAATAGTTATAAACTTGGAAGCACCTTTTAAATGTTGCCAGTCTTTCTCAGAATTCAACAGGAAAAGTTACAATGTCCATAGAACGGTGCGTTCACAGTAGCCTTCCAGTTGTTTAAAACAGACCAACAGACCAATATCAAGGATAGAGCGGTGGATTTTTTATCCCCCCTTTCTCTGTTTAGGGGGGTTTCTTTTGGTCTGACAGTGAAATTTAGCTCTGTTCAGAAGGAAAGTCAATGGTTCAAAGTTCCCTTGTCCCTTGCTTTAATTCTATTTACAAGATCGGCAAAGCGGACTTCCTGTTTGCACTTTGCCGATTTCAGGTCCAAATTCAAATTCAAGTTCAAAGTCCCGATCAAAGCGTCAAGTTCAAATTCAAAGTCCAATTTTAGTAAGTCTTATGCTTTGATCTTTTCCAAATTTCCAAATTCTTATTCACGGATAGCTGTTTTGATCCGACGTTTCACAGGAAAAAGGCCAGCGCTCTCCAGCAATTGCTGCGCAGCTTCCCTCCGCAGAAGTAGCGATCGACTCCAGCACAGCGCTGCACCCCCGCTCTGCTCCGGGGCTCTTTTCAGAGCTCCTTTGACAGTTCAGGGGGGCGCAAAAATGTGCCCACTGAGTCCCACAGCCCCAGGCTTCTCCCGCCTGCGGGTTTTTTAAGGGTCCTCCGCTTCGCTGTAGCGGTGGACCCGATTTCTGCGGAGCTTCTCCCTCCGTTTCAGAGGGAATCCGCCATTACCGATGGCGCCGCCTCCGGAAGTCCTCCGTTTGTTCCAACATTCTGAGACTGGACGAAAGATGTCATAAGAGAGGATACTGTCCTAACTGTGAGAATTGCTGGTCTCCAACCCCCATCAAGGGTATAGGCTCCTATCTACCCAGCTGTAACCATAATCACATGGTTCAGAGCCCCTATGTTCTGATTCGATACATTATATCCTCTGCCATTGGCCCTTAAACTGAGTCATAATCATAGCTGTCAACCATCCTTTATTTGGCAGGAAAGTCCTTTATTCCAGCGCCGTGTCCCACTACTGTCCCTTATTGATGATGTCCCTTAAATTTCCCGGGTTTCAAAGGAAGCAGTTCCTCTCCCTCCCTCCCTGCCGGCCAGGGAGGAGGTAGGGTCCAACTGTGTTGCTTGGCTGCGTTGCTCACCCAATAAGGAGTCTAAGAACGATGCCTTGTGCCAATCAAATCGGCCGCATTGCCTGCGGACTCGCCTTTGCTCAGCGCTTCCCAGCAGAGAGGTGACAGTGGTTTTCCTTGCTGCATCCCCTTTGCTGGGTTGCTGCGCTGTGGCAACCATTGCTTGAGGCTTCGTTTGGCTGCTGGCTGGGCTTTCTGACTTTGTCTCGGAGGGGCTCAGAACATACCTGTGCTTGGAAAATCCCTTATTTTGGCTGCTGATCCCTTATTTTTGAGGCTGCTGGTCCCTTGTTTTCAAATCTGTAAGGTGACAGCTATGGTCATAATTCACAGCTTGGAAGTTTAGGCAGCCAATCACGTTGGGAGTGGGAGTGGCCCAGGCCTTCAGAAATGTACATAAGCAGTTCCTTTGCCCCTGTTGTCCAGTTCCGTTAGTTCAATAAAGGTTCCTGTTGTTATCAATGTGTCTTGCCTCGTGGGAAGCCATCTACACTACACTTTTGTAAATGAGTGCAGGAAGATAGGTCCCTGAAAATGGCAGCTGTATTGGGTCATTTAAGGGTAAGTCAAGGTGCATATGGCAACTCCTCTTCCCTGCTCCCTGGAACACAAAAAGCACTGAAATCTACAAGCTTTACAGGCACGCAGGAAACTGCTTTATGTAGAGTCAGACCACTGGTCCACTTAGCTCAATTTTATCTGTGTCCAGGATCCTGTGGCCCTCCAGATGTTGTTGGACTACATCTCCCATCATCCCCGGCCAGCAAGGTTGATGGTCAGAGATGATGGGAAGTGCAACAACATCTGGGGGCCACATGTTGCCCATCCCTGCTCCATATGGACTGGTAGAGGCTCTCCAGGAGTTCAGGCAGGGGTTTGTCCTAGCCTCTACCTGGAGATGCCAGGGATTAAACATGGCACTTTGCGCATAGAAAACCTGTCTTTGATCCCTGCTAGTATATTACCATATTGAAATTCTCCTATACAATTCAAGTCAATGCACAGTCTGAGAGGCAGTTTCCATGCTCTATTGCTGCCTTTCCCCATCTGAGGCTGACTGGAAAGAGGCATGTCTTAATACTGGGATACCATTCTATCATGCAATATTTCCCAGTGCAAAGGCAAAATTGCCAGGCTTCAGAGGAGGGCACACGGAAAACAGGGACTCCCATGGGGGGATAGTTCTCCTTGTTAGGACTTTAAAAATAAATTTCTTTGGCTGTAACAGTAAAGCACGCCTCCATTTTTAACTCAGAAATAAAATACAGTGGTACCTCGGGTTAAGTACTTTTAATTCGTTCCGAAGGTCCATTCTTATCCTGAAACTGTTCTTAACCTGAAGCACCACTTTAGCCAATGGGGCCTCCCACTGCTGCCGCGCTGCCGGAGCACGATTTCTGTTCTCTTCCTGAAGCAAAGTTCTTAACCTGAAGCACTATTTCTGGGTTAGCGGAGTCTGTAACCTGAAGCGTATGTAACCCGAGGTACCACTGTATCTGCCTTGGCAATCAGATATTTTGTAATCTCTTCCCAGCTTCTTCCACTTCCTTTTTTACATTTATGTTTGGCACACAGAAGGAAGATCAGGAAGCCAGTATACATAAACAGCATCTCCACCCCCATCATTCTGCTTGGACACTGAGGTCCAGCTCTGAGGGCCTTCTGGCAGTTCCCTCACTGTGAGATGTGAGGTTACAGGGAACCAGGGAGAGGGCCTTCTCAGTAGTGGCACCCACCCTGTGGAATGCTCTCCCATCAGATGTCAAGGAAATAAACAACTTTCCAACTTTTAGAAGACATCTGAAGACATCCTTGTTTAGGGACGTTTTTAAGGATTGATGCTTTTATTTTGTTTTTAGATATCTTGTAAGCTGCCCAGTAGGGACGTGGGTGGCACTGTGGGTAAAACCTCAGTGCCTAGGACTTGCTGATTGTAAGGTCGGTGGTTCGAATCCCTGCGGCGGGGTGAGCTCCCATCGTTTGGTCCCAGCTCCTGCCCACCTAGCAGTTCGAAAGCACCCTTAAGTGTAAGTAGATATATAGGTACCGCTTTATAGCGGGAAGGTAAACGGCGTTTCCATGTGCTGCGCTGGTGCAGGCTCGCCAGAGCAGCTTCGTCACGCTGGCCATGTGACCCAGAAGTGTCTCCGGACAGTGCTGGCTCCCGGCCTCTTAAGTGAGATGGGCGCACAACCCTAGAGTTGGACATGACTGGCCCGTACGGACAGGGGTACCTTTACCTTTAAGCTGCCCAGAGTGCAGACAGATCAGCAGGGTATAAATAATAAATTATTATCATCATCATCATCATCATACTCATCTGCAATGCCAGGTCTTACCTACACATGTCGGTGGTTGTGACCACTCTTTATTTTGACATATTACATTAGGCGATCCAGAGATTTCAAAACCTTCACGGCACTGATAATGCACCTCGTGGTCAGGCAGATAGACCTCTGCTGTCCCCGCCACAATGTCAGCACTGGCAACTGCAGGGGGCTCTCCGCAGGTTGCATCTAAATGGGGAGAGGAAACCAACAAATAAGCGTTTCCTCCACAAATTCTGCTTTCTGCATAATAGATACCCATCATTCTTTTTAAAAAAAGAATACCAGAACCTAATGTGAACAAACACAAAGAGTGCAAGAGCTTAATGCAAGCAAACCTTGCTTACAGACAGGGTTGCCAACTTCTCAAAAACATTGCAGGGGCCCTATGCAACGCTTTCAAACTGCTAGGTTGGCAGGAGCAGGGACCGAGCAACGGGAGCTCACCCTGTTGCAGGGATTCGAACCGCCAGCTTTCCGATTGGCAAGCCCTAGGCTCAGTGGTTTAACCCACAGCGCCACCCGCTCCCCGTGCAAGGGAAAGAAGTCACCCCCAAATGTCTCAGCCCCTAGGAGTTGGTGCCTATGTTTACAGATCATGGTTAAGGGGGACCAAGCTTAACTGCAATCCTGCTGTCCAATGCCTAACTAAAGCCAAACATTGGTTTAACTACTGTAGCCTTTTTAGACATTACCAACTGGTGGGGTCTGCGTTGCTCCCGGACACCGAGGTTTGGTTCAGAGAAAGAGTTTATTCTGCTCTCCGGATAGCAGAAGGCACTTGCGTGGTCAGTCCACAGCAAGTCCAAAGAAATGAGAAATTTCATGCAGTATATATATCCTCCAGGCACCCTCTCCCCCCTTCCCCAGGAATTCAAGCACGTCAGCTTATACACGTAAGTTGACATCCATGACCATAAACAGTTATTCCTGTTCCGGCACTCTTGACCATAAAAGGTTGTTCCTGTTCCTATACTTTTATCTTGGGGCAGGAGGTCACCAACTCCTGGTGCCGTTCCCAGGTCTCTTGTCAGACTTGACAAGGTCTGTGTGCGTCTTTGTGGTCTTTGTGGTCAGGATGTAAGATAAGACCCAGACGTGCCATCCCTGCTCTACTGGAACTGGCAAGGCCACTCATTACCATCACGGACTGATAAGGGAGAGGGCTTTGAGCACTTGTTTATACAAGTCCCTAAAACAGTTGGATAGCACCTTGTACACCTCATTCCAGCAACTGCTGCAGCCAAGCTGGTGCCAAATGTATTGCTCTGCTTTCCTTCGAACCACATCAGTGAAGCCGAAAGGGGGGTCTTCTTGTCTGGGCAGCCCAGGAAAAATGAGAAGCGGGAAGAACTGAAATTGACAGATGCATCCATACCTCAGACAGATAGTTATTTTAACCCAAGGTCATTTTGTTTAAGTATCTCTAAGATACTTGATTTGTTTTGCTATAATATAGGCATAGTTGAGCTCTATGTTGCATAGATTTCAGTGGGAAGAATAACTACGTTCTCAAACTCGGCTGGATGTTGCCACTACCCTTTAATTGAATTGTATTAGGCAATATTATTTCTTCAGGGCAGAATTTTAATTTGACAAAGGAATTTTGTCAATTTATGATGGCAGCAGAACCTGGGATTCAGCACTAAATTCCTAAATATAACCATCAGAAAAAATGTTTGATATTATATTGTGGTTTTAATATTTTGTTGGGAGCTGCCTAGAGTAGCTAGGGAAACCAAGCCAGATGGGCAGGGTATAAACAAGAAAATTATTATTATTATTATTCTGCCTGGGTATGCAAAGAAGAGTGGGATATACAGTCAATCAATCAATCAATCAGCTTACATGATATATTTTGCTTCATCAGCTGTGTAGGGGACAACAGGGGAAAAGTGTAAGACAATTGGTTGCTCCTTATGGCATCAGCTGCCATTCGTGTTACATCTAATTCCTGCCATTCTATTCCAGCGGCTCCCAAACTTCTTGGAGAGAAATTTATCATGGAGCACTATCTCCACCCTTATACCAAAGACACATATTTATTTATTTTCCTTTCCAATCTCTTCACGGAGCACTTGGAGATGCTTTGTGGAGCACCGATTGCTCCATGCAGCACAGTTTGGGAACCACTGATCTATTGAATAAGCATCTTTATTACCTCACGAGTGCATTACTATTTCACAAAAAAAGGCAAAGGACCCCTGGATGGTTAAGTCCAGTCAAAGGCGACTATGGAGTTGCGGCGCTCATTTTGCTTTCAGGCCAAGGGAGCCGGTGTTTGTCCACAGACAGCTTTCCGGGTCATGTGGCCAGCATGTCTAAACCGCTTCTGGCACAATGGAACACTGTGACGGAAACCAGAGCACACAGAAAAGCCGTTTACCTTCCCGCCGCAGCAGTACCTATTTATCTACTTGCACTGGTGTGCTTTTGAACTGCTAGGTTGGCAGGAGCTGGGCAGAGCAACGGGAGCTTACCTCATTGCGGCAAGCCCAAGAGGCTCAGTGGTTTAGACCACAGCAGCACCCACATCCCTGGTTTGAGTCCCCATTATTAAATAAGAAGAACATAAGAAGAGCCTGGTGGGTCAGGTCAATGGCCCTTCTAGGCCAGCGTTCTGTCCTCAAGTGGGCAGCCAAATGTCTGTTGGAGACCCGCAAGCCTGATCTGAGCATAAGAGCAGTCTCCCTTCCTGTGATTTGTAGCAACTGGTATATGCAAAGCAGAGGCATCAATGGCCCTCTCCATGAATTTCTCCAGTCCTCTTTTCAAGCCATCTAACCTGGTGGCTATCACTGTCTTCCGTATGAATAGGTTCCAAAGTTTAACTGTGTCCTTAGAATAATTTGAGAGAGGAATTGCCATTTTTAGGCCACATTGTCATTTATATTTTCTAGTTTCTTTTCTTTCTTTTAAAAAAAGTTATGCTTCTTTAGTTTATAAATCACACACCACTACCCTCAGGAGCTGTGATGGAGAGTAACTAGAAGTGTGTAATAAAGCAAAAACACATATAGAACAATGGCAACTGACACCACACTGGTGCCAGTAGGTCACAGGCTTTTGAATTTATTGAATATCCTTCAATAGAACAGAAAAAGCAAAGAGTTAGAGAAATTTCCTTTACCTATGCATGTTGGTGTATCTGTCCAATGCCCGTTGACACATTGTACATCTTGATTTCCTTGCATATTGTAGTGACTTTGGCACATATACCATACTTTTGCCCCTGGCATATATTCCATCTGTCTAGTGCCCAGAAAGTCTGCATTTTCAACAGGAGGTGGAGGA
Source organism: Podarcis melisellensis (assembly GCF_964234715.1). Lineage (NCBI taxonomy): Eukaryota > Metazoa > Chordata > Lepidosauria > Squamata > Lacertidae > Podarcis > Podarcis melisellensis. Next base: position 80,943,716 of record NC_138538.1, on the reverse strand, counting down.
CCACATCTTCTCTTGACAGCTATGGTGATGCATTGAAACAGAAAAAGAATCTATTACATAGCACCTATTGGGATTACACATATACGGCTGTTTGTGAGTCAGGAGACGGAAGCAAAGAAGGAACTGCTCCCCACCACTATCACTTGCAACCATGTTAACACCACCATCTTGCCAAGGAACCTCCATATCTAGAACTGGTGCTCACAAGTTACAATTGTCAAGGTTTCAATGATAGAGTTCCCAGCAAAATTCCAAAGAGAACCCCTGGGGAAAGTCATGTTTGTGCCATGGACCCACTTCTTCCTGGGTTGATAAGGGAGGTACAGTATGATGGGACACGCTGCTTGGGGTGACAGCTCAGATGCAGATACAATAAAAAGGTATCCAATAGCATCAGGAAGGCTGCACTAGAAGGATCTGAGATATTGATCAGAAGCTCTCTTTCCTCCAAGCATAGGAGTGGTCAAACACCTCTCTGATTTGTCTGAGAACATTCTGCATCTCATAACATTCACATAACTAGGAAGTTGTCTTATACTGAGACAGAGGCCTCATCCAGACTTCCCTTTGTGCCACATTTCTAGGTACAGGTTCACACTTTAAAAGCTCTGTGCCAGAGCTTTTTGCCCTGGCTCCTTCCTCACAAAAACTTATTACCACTGAATCAGAGCAAACAGCAATCTGTAGAATCACTCAGATATGGAGCTTTAAAACTTGGAGCTGTATCTAGAAAAACGAAATGTATATATATAACTGTGGATGTGCCCAGATTATTGCCCAGTCTAGCACACTACTGTCAATGCTCCTGCAGCCAATCGGAAGCCGCTTCTTGATTCCCGAACCGTTTCAGGAGTTGAACAGACCCCCCAGGATGGATTAAGTTTGGGAACCAAGGTTCCACTGTATACTGAATCCCAGAAATGTCAGGAGTGGATCACATTTTCATGAGACTTTGCATCTTCTTGGAGGATATTCAAGGATCCTACAGAATGACAAATGCAGCAGTGCCCACCATTATAAACTTTCAAGGTGATGCTGTAGGAAAGCACTGGGTGTATTCTGGAGACTGCTATCAATTCTCATAGAGCGAACAGTAAGGACTATCAAACATGCCTGACCAATGAGCCTTGGTGAACTGAACATGTTCCAGATTGAACTGCAAAGCTCTGGAGCAGATTTGCAGCATTCTTTAGATTCTGAGTCAATGTGGAAGTGCTTCCTCCCAGAGGCAAAGAGCTGGAAAAGGGATTGTGGGTTAAACCACAGAGCCTAGGACTTGCTGATCAGAAGGTTGGCAGTTCAAATCCCCGCGACGGGGTGAGCTCCCGTTGCTCGGTCCCTGCTTCTACCAACCTAGCAGTTCGAAAGCACGTCAAAGTGCAAATAGATAAATAGGTATCACTCCAGCGGGAAGGTAAACAGCTTTTCCGTGAGCTGCTCTGGTTCGCCAGAAGCGGCTTAGTCATGCTGGCCACATGACCTGGAAGCTGTAGGCTGGCTCCCTTGGCCAATAAAGCGAGATGAGCGCTGCAACCCCAGAGTCGGTCACGACTGGATCTAATAGTCAGGGGTCCCTTCCTGGCAGTTTCCCACTTGACTCACACTTTCTAAGCATGGGTCCAAAGAGTTTCCCCCTTGCCCCACTCCTTTCCAAGGGAAAAACCACTCTTTAGTGATAGATCAGAACAAATGGCAATCTGGGGGAAATCCAGAATCCTGTTAGCTCCAATTGAGCACTAAAGAGTGGTTTCTTTCTGGGGGGTGACAGAAAGAGTGGAACAATGGGAGATGTGGATAAGCCAGTCTGTATATACATGTGTATATAAGTACATACTGATGCAGACCACTAAAAATAAGCAACAATAATGTCCCTCCACCCTTCAATATTTGTGCTAAGACATGCAGATTCCACTTACTGCTGCACTGTGGTAGAGGTGACCATCCATTCCTTGTGCATTCTGCTATATTTTGTCCATCAGCTGGATGAAATCCACTGTCACAATGAATTTGAATTAGATCCTCACCATGATATATATTCCTTCGAGGTCTAAAAGTGCCATGAGCCACTTTTGGAGGGTTACATGTAATTTCTATTTACAAAAACAATGAAGTAAACATGTGACATGGAAACAGAAAAACAAGTGGCAAAACCACTTAGATTAGAGGCGCTGCTTTCTCTTTGTCTATGAAGGGTTGTTGCTGTTGTTGTTTTAAGCCAATCTATTTACCCAGTAGTATCAGGGCAAAAAGGACAAATCCTACTGTAAGGGGCTCAGGAGCAGAGGCACAGGGGAGAGAGGAAATGGAGAGCGAAGGGGAAGAATCTGAGGGCAGCATAGGGGAGTATGACAGTGGCCCGAGAGATTCCATGAGCTTCTCCAGCGAATCAGAAGATTCCCAGAGGGGGGCGCCGATGGCCAGGGCAAGGGGGGTCCCAGGGGGGACGCACCAGAAGCAAGGGGCCAGCGGGGACTCCCAAAGCAGCAGCTAGAGATCAGGACCAGCTTCCCCACCAGAGCGTAGTGTATCAGGGCCAGCGTCTCCTCCAGCAGGGAGAGAAGATGAGCCAGGGCTGACCACGCTACATTCGGAGAGTGAGGGGACGGAGGGGAAGTCAGGTCCAGCTAGCCTCCCCGAAGGGGGAAGCAGTGACAGGAACAGTGTAACGGTCAGGAGGAAGGTTGCCGGCTGGGCGCGCGCACCAAGTTCAAATGTACAGACGCGCGGGACAGCAGGAAACCCGGATTGGGAACCAGGTCCTAAAGCCCGCCGGAGGCAGGGGGAAGACTCAGGGGACTCAGCGTCAGAAGAGTCTAGAAAGAGCAAGACCCCAGCGGACAGGCGGACCCAGAGGAGGAAAGAGCAAAGGAGGAGGTGGAGCAAGGCTAGAGTCTTAAACTGGTGTCTGGGGGGAGGAGATTCAGACGGAGCTTCAGCGGTCTAGAGTTTGAGACGTAGAGCTGCACGCTGCGGCTTTGAAATCGAAACTGAACTTCAATAAAGACTTTTATAAACAGTAACGAACTGGCGTTGGTCCTTCGTGAGCTGGGACCTCGGGCAGCTCTGACACCTACAATCTAAATTTCAATAGGGGCACAGGATGGAAAGAAGAAAGGCAAAGATAGCAATGACACAAGGAAGAATTGGAATGGGAGAGAAAAGTGTCACTGGAGAGGAATATGAGAAAATGCTCCTATTATGTGGTTATTGTTTCAACGAGGGATGAGGGGTGTGGAGCTCAGACAAAGGTTTCACTGAAGACATGAGTTCTGAAGAAGTTGGAAAGAGAAACCGCTGGTCATCATGCATGCTGATTTTAATTTCAGAGGTCGAGTTATGGAGCCCACATAACCATTGCAGGGCAACAGAACAGAGCATTTTCAGAAGCAGGAAAAAAAGATTTAGAAGAACAAACTAAGGGAAAACAGCCCAATGAGAACTTGGTGTATTCTTTAACCAGTGATTATTGAGATTCTTCAAGCAGTATATAAATTTTGTTATTTTCAAAATAATGCCATATTGAATTACCTTCACATTCAGGATACACAATTGCTTCTCCATTGCATCGGATTACAAAAGCAGACGGGGAATGATTTGCTGCAGGATTATGCCCTGGTTTACAGGCAAGCTCAAGAGAAGTACCACGTTGTACATATAAGTTTTGAAAACGATGCTCATCCGATTGCCCGACCACTTCAAGTTTCTTGCTTTCCATTTCAGCCAGTGAGATTGCACAGGGCTCTGTGATGAGAATGAAAATCGATTCTGTTCATGAAGGCAACCAGAGTATGTATTTGCCATATTGGACAACTTAAACAAAAAGGAAGATTTTATATACATCAGTCATGCGAACACAAGTCAATTTTTTTGACATACCATTGCATTTGGAAAAAGCAACAAATTCTCTCTCTCTCTCTCTCTCTCTCTCTCTCTCTCTCTCTCTCTCTCTCTCAGCAAACAGCATTTCCAGAATAATCATTAAAGTCATGTGAGAACCTGTGGCCTGCAGGCAGAATATGGTCTGTCAGGCTATTGCAAGTAGTCTACCAGGCCTGGCCAAGTAAAACTCCTCTTCTGCTTTGAAGTATCATTGCTAAGAAGTCTTACTGGTCAGGAAACAGCACTAAGACCTCCTATCACTGGTACTACAGCACCACTTAAGTGGTTTAGTAATGGCATTATTTTCCAAAGGGTGAACTCGTTTTTGGCATTCATATAGTGCAAGGATGGGGAAGCTGTGGCCCTCCAGATATTGTTGGACTACAACTCCCATCATCCTTGACCGTGTTGACTAGAGATGATGGGAGCTGGAGTCAAACAACATCTGGAAGGCCACAGTTTCTCCCAATCACAGACACTGTGCTTGTTAAGTTTCCAAAGTACTTCAAATAGATGATGATGATGATGATGGTGATGATTTATTTATACCCCACCCATCTGTCTGGGTTCCCTCAGTCACTCTGGGCGGCTCCCAACAGAAAATTAAAAACACGATAAAACATCAGATATTAAAAAGTTCCCTAAACAGGGCTGCCTTCAGATGTCTTCTAGAAGTCAGATAGTTGTTTATTTCCTTGAATCTGATGGGAAGGCGGTCCACAGGGTAGGCACCACTACCAAGAAGGCCCTCTGCCTGGTTCCCTGTAACTGCGCTTCTCACAGTGAGGGAACCACCAGAAGGCCCTCAGAGCTGGACCTCAGTGTCCGGGCTAAACTATGGGGGTGGAGACGCTCTTTCAGGTATACTGGGCCGAGGCTGTTTAGGACTTTAAAGGTCAACACCAACACTTTGAATTCTGCTTGGAAACGTTATTCCAGCAACTAATTTTCATAGTATTAGTATCAGTATTAATTTTCATAGTATTAGTACCTATGCTTTCAAGTACATATGCTTTCAAGATATGAACTAGGATTGTCCCTCTCCATATCTCACATGCTTCATGGTGATGCTTTACTAAGGAGAAACAATTATGTGAACCTTTCCCAAATATATCACATATAGACAAAATTAATGAAGCAACCCTATATGCATGCCAGAAGATGGAATTTCTATCAAAACAGAGGGGGGAAAGTTCTTACCTAGACAAATGGGCACTTTTGTCCAGTTCCCATTGTTACAAAAAGTTCTGTTTTCTCCTTCCATGGCATAATATTTTTGGCATTTGAATTCTACTGAAGAACCAGATGCATATTGCTTCTGTGATAAGGTGATAATGTCTCCATTCTCAATAGTGGGTGTGTGGCTACAGTTTTTCCCCATTTCTGGTAAATAATAAATTGATAAGAACAGTGACTTAGTACAGTTACCAAAGGTCAAAAATAAAGGACTTTGAAATCCCTTTATTCAAATCAGGCATGTTGAGATGGAGTATTTCTCTCTCTCTTGAGATACAGTGGTACCTCTGGTTATGAACTTAATTCGTTCTGCAGGTTCGTTCTTAACCTGAAACCATTCTTAACCTGAGGTACCACTTTAGCTAATGGGGCCTACCACTGCCACCGCGTGCCACTGTGCAATTTCTGTTCTCATCCTGAGGTAAAGTTCTTAACCCGAGGTACTACTTCCGGGTTAGCGGAGTCTGTAACCCAAGTGTTTGTAACCCAAGGTGTTTGTAACCTGAGGTACCACTGTATTTGAAACAGAGGAAAAGCCAGTTCCAACTCAGATACAATAACATGGCATCTAAATAATGCAACCAAGGTAATCACCTCCTGGCTGCAAATTGATTCCCTCAGAATAGGAAGCTTTGAAGGAAGAATTTCAAGATGTGGTTTTGCCCTTTGTCTTCTCCACCCTATGGTGTGAAAAGACTAGTGGCAACACCTTGCGCAGTGCCCTGACTCTGGCTGAGTTCTTGCAGACAGCACTGCTGCTTGTCTTCCTTACTCTGGGGTGGAGAAGACGAGTGGTGATATCTTGTGGAAACCTCTGGCTCTCGCTACGTTTGCAAGAGGGGGGCACTTTGACAGCAGCGGAAGTTAGGGGTGGAGTGCAGTGGGGGGTCAGGGGACTGCACATTCCCTTTTCACCTCAGGTGGCGAAACTGGACACACCACCTCTGGCCCCAGATGAACATGGTTCTTGTGTGCAAGTGCCGTATGAATAAAAACTAGATTTCTAGCAGAATCCAGCTATGGTCCACTGGACAGAGAACAAGCACTGGGGCCCTGCAGCAACTCAGATAATTTGGAGACTCTCTGAACCAATGAGAAAGACAGCACTGGAAGCGTTCACTTTTGAACTGGAAAGCAAGGTAGTTATAGACCATTTGAACATTTAAATAACCACGGAGGAATTTTTCAATATGAATAGCATGTTTACCAGAGATACACAATGGTAAATCCAAGTGCCCATCGATACACTTCCTGACTGAAGGAGCTGTGATGACATGTCCTTCCTTGCACAGGAACTGCAGGAACTGGTTATGCTGAATCACCTGGGACCGTCTTCGCTTCCCAGGCAGGAGCAGGTCTTTTGCGTCTAGCTGTTGTTTTGTGATACCGCAAGGTGCTAAAAGAAAGAAAGGGAGGGGAGGCGGGGATTATCACTGGGACTCATTTTTCTGTGTGTCCTATTCCATTTGCCCTCTTTGTGCTGCAAGGTTACCTCATATCTGTCTTTATGTGTTCAAAACAGGAGGATGTAAACACATGAGGAAACACAAAAGGGACAAACTCATTTGCTGCACCCACTCAGTCATTCATTGTGGTTTCTGTCAACTTCCATTTACCGTATTTTTTGCACCATAACACTCACTTTTTTCCTCCTAAAAAGCAAGGGGAAATGTCTGTGTGTGTTATGGAGGGAATGCCTACGGGTGGCATGCCTACAGATTTTCCTCCTCTAAAAACTATGTGTGTGTTATGGTCGGGTGTGTGTTCTAGAGCGAAAAATACGGTAAGTCCTGAAAAACCCCATTAAGATCAACATGGGAGTAAAAATAGTCTCTAACCTGCCACCCACTGAAATGTATGGGGATGTATTCAATAGCACCACCCTATAGAAGTAACTCCCATTCAGTGCAATGGGCTTAATCCTTGGGATGGAGTATAGGAGTACAGCCTGTATGTCATTGGTTTGTGACCCTTCTTTTCTTTTTTCCCCTCACATTCTTGAGAAAAGGAACAAGAGCTCCAAGATGCAAACTGGCCCAAAGTGACACCTTGATTCCATGTTGGAGGTAGGATGTGAATTCAGATCCGGTCCAACTCTCAAACAATATGGCAACTCTGGCTATCGATTTTTGCACTAAATAACTATGATACAGAATGTGAATTCTCTAGTTTCCTCAAATTACAGCATTCTGCCCAATTATGCAAATCTGTTGATCCATATTAGCAGAATTAAAGTAGCCATACAGTGTAAAGAAGAGGGATCTGTGATCCCTCAAATATTATTGAATTATACCTCATATCATGAAGGGAGTTGCTGTCCAACAACAATCCAGAAGGCCAGCAGTTCCCAATTCTTGACAGAGTGTTTAAGTCCTCAAACATGGGGAAAGCAATGTTGCATGCAGCTGAGTTTCCAGAGGCTATGTTGGACACCCCACATTTTGATTTAGAGTTTGCAATATTGAAAGTCAAGATGCCTCCTTACCCAAACACCTGGGTGCAGGTGTCCACTTTTGCCCACGACACGTTATCCATTCAGTGCCTTCCAAGACATATCCAGGGCTGCACTTGTATTGTGTTCTGTCACCCTCCAGGTACCTGGCCTTCTCATCACTTATCATTTCCCCAAAATCAATGTCAGGTGGTTCTAGACAAACTGCAATTATATTTACCATCAATATCAACATTCTCACATTTTCCTGAAAGCACAGTAAATATCAGGGACCATGCTGTGGAGGACTGCACTGAGGAGGAATGGTGGGAGCCTCCTCCTGCCCCCCACCCCCTGATCCTGATCCAGATCCTGAATTTTCCCAGGAGCAGGAGCACAGTATAGATTGGGAACAGTGGTTTGCAGAGGGGCATAGTTCAGAAGGCAGAAGCTGGGATATACTGGATGGTGAAGACCTAGAAAAAAAACACTGGAAGGGAGAGGGTTAACAGATTCACAGTCTCTAGACAGCATTCCTCCACCGCCCTCCCAAAAGCTGGAAGGGCTCAGAAAGTCACAGAACAGAAAGCACAGAGGGGACAAGCTGAGATTACGAGACGTAGAAGTGACATAGGTTCATAGGGACAGAAGGGGGTGGGCTATTTAATTGGGAGCACCGCTATTACTAAGAGATGAGTTCTTAGTTCTCTTTCTGTGATTACTAAAGTTTCTAATTAGTAAGAAGAATCCTTTTCCTTTGTTCTGCTTATCTACAGCCACGGAGGAGGACGCCAATTCCCTGAAGACCGACAGTAAATAAATAAAGCTGTACTTTGAAACCAAACACAAGTCAAATATTTCCCTTTAAAAAAAAATGTAAGCTGATGCTTTCATTTTAATGTTATGTTAACGTTAGATTTTTTAAAAATATTTATCTGTTGCAGCCTTATAGTTTTTGAACTAACTATAACTGGTAAAACACATTTTGAATGTTGGAACTCTGAAAGACACATTAAAAATGTGTTAAATAAATGCATCTTAAATCCAATATTTTGGTAATCTTCAAGTACAAGCATTTATAAGGCTGAAATGCTCTACCATTTACAATATAATAATAATAATAATCATCTTTTATTATTTGTACCCTGCCCATCTGGCTGGGTTTCCCCAGCCACTCTGGGCGGCTTCCCACGAAGATTAAAAATACATTGAAATGTCACACATTAAAAACTTCCCTAAACAGGGCTGCCTTCAGATGTCTTCTAAATGTCAGATAGTTGTTTATTCCTTGGACATCTGATGCGAGGGCATTTACAAGTTGATATATTAATAAAATCATTACTGCTAAGTATACTGTTGAGCTTTTCATACATTAAAAAGTGTGGGCTCACCATTTTGGGAAGTACAGCATGTCCACAGAAGAAATGGAAGAACGGAGAACAGCCAGCTTTCCATAGCACTGCTTGTTGCTCCAGGCCACAGAATACTCACTTTCTACAACTAATTTTTCTAATGACTGTCCTTGCGAAAAAAAGTCACTGGTGGTTCATGGCTCTGTGCCATGAGATGAGGAAGGATTACTGGAATGGGGAACATGAACTTTTAAACCAACAAGCAGTGTTTGCAAAAGATTTGCATTGGCACAGCACTTGGTGTGATGATGGCAGATAGGCGGAAGAGCAACAAACCTTTCTTACCAAGTTGCAAACTTCTGAGAAAGCCCTTTTAGCGGTATAACAGCCATGAAATTAAAAGACGCCTGCTTGTTGAGAGAAAAGCAATGACAAACCTAGACAGCATCTTAAAAAGCAGAGACATCAACTTGCGAACAAAGGACCGTATACTTAAAGCTATGGTTTTCCCCGTCGTGATGTATGGAAGTGAGAGCTGGACCATAAAGAAGGCTGATCACTGAAGAATTGATGCTTTTGAATTATGGAGGAGACTCTTGAGAGTCCCATGGACTGCAAGAAGATTAAACCTACCAATTCTGAGGAAATCAGCCCTGAGTACTCACTGGAAGGACAGATCCTGAAGCTGAGGCTCCAATACTTTGGCCACCTCATGAGAAGAGAAGACTCCCTGGAAAAGACCCTGATGTTGGGAAAGATGGAGGGCACAAGGAGAAGGGGACGACAGAGGACGAGATGGTTGGACAGTGTTCTCACAGCTACCAGCATGAGTTTGACCAAACTGCGGGAGGCAGTGGAAGACAGGACTGCCTGGCGTGCTCTGGTCTATGGGGTCACGAAGAGTCGGACACAACTAAACAACAACAAAACAGCAATGTGCACTACTAGGCAGAGCCAGCTCAGCTCCACCAGTGTGCTTGCAAGGAGTGCTTGCAAAAGATTTGCATTGGCACAGCACGTGGTGTGGTGACGGCAGCTAGGCAGAACAGCAACAAACCTTTCTTACCAAGTTGCAAACTTCAGAGAAAGCCCTTTTAGCTGTCCTCTAACAGCAATGTGCACTACTAGGAAGGGCCAGCTCAGCCCCACCAGTGGCAGAGAAGCAGCACCAGCACTGAAGCCAATTTGGGGTGAGATTGCATCCATTTCGGGTGAGACCTCGCCTGAAATCGGCACGCTTTCACTTGAAATTGGCAGCAATGGAGGCACAAGGGCCAACTTATCCATTGGGGGGGTGGCACGCAAAACTACATGGCGCCCTTCTCCCTCCTGCCCGCCACGTGGCAGTAGCGGGACTGCTGAGGAAGCCCGCGTGGCAAGCGAGCCTTGAGCTGCCCAGCTCAGGGGGCGAGGAGGACGAGGAGGGGGAGAGGCACCAAGAACATCACTTGCACCACGGCGCCAAATATGCTTAAGATGGCCTGGCAGGCACCACTTCTCTGCCAGTGCCAGATGTTGCAGGGCACTGTGGAGGCAGTGGTGGCAATGGGTCGTTCTAAAGGAATTATAATATGGATAAGTAAAGGTTGCATTGAGCTTTATTCCATGAAAAAAGAAAGGGTTAATCTATCCCACTCACTTGAGTGGACTCAAAGCACAAACGGTCACATAGAAAAAACAAGTTCCTGCCAAGTAAATTCCCAGGAACAATGCGGATGTAATAACTTGCCATCTGTTTGCTTAAAAAAACAAAAAACTGGTTGTGAAATATTAAGAAATGCCACATTCTGGGTGCTTATCAAAATAGGAAATATTACATTATTTCAAGATCCCAGTTTCATGGATTTTGCACATAGCTGTCAAGCGTCCCTTATTTGGTGGGACAGTCCCTTATCCCAGCGCCATGTCTCCCTGCTGTCCCTTATTGATGATGTCCCTTAAATAAGCTACTGAAGGTAATGGGGCCCTTTCTATGTCCAGCTGTGATTTGTCAACAACAAATTGTTGCTTTTTTGTGTTGAATATATGCTATATGGTAATTTATGGACCTAATAGGTACCTAAAGCCATTTCCATGCAACAAAATATGTATTTTATCAAAGTAATTGTTGATCCCTTATTTTGGCTGCTGATCCCTTATTTTCGAGGCTGCTGGTCCCTTATTTTCAAATCTGTAAGTTGACAGCTATGATTTTGCACTGTTGATTTACCTATTCACTTCCCTATTTCAAGGGGGGCTAGTTCACAACAGCCCTCCTCCAATCATTTCAAATACTATAAGTGAAGACAGCGAGATGTTGAAGACTTCCTTGTTTCAATAGGCTTTGGGGAGCTGGCTGCTTTTAATGAAGGGGCTGGTGCTGTGTTGTTTTATATAGTTTCTATATAAACTATATATACGTCGTTTTGAAACCAGCTCCCCACAGAGCGCATCTTTAAGGAACTGGCTTAAGGCACCAGGCCCGTTGGCAGACTGACTCTGCATTATAAAGATGGCATGATGGGTAGCAATATCAACCCCACTGTGTGGGAATCCCTTGTAGTCAACCACAGTGCTGAAGAGACAGACAGTCAGATTGGGCATCCATAGCAGGGACCAGAGGAGGAGTAACTGCTGGGAGGAACACAGAAATAAGAAATGCAATACTATATCTGCCACAGCACAACTGGATGCCTTTATCAGCCCCAGAAGCAACAAAACATGTCTCTCCCCTATCGGTCTCTACAGCCATAGCAGGCGCTGTAGCTCTCCAACTGTTTGACTTCACTCCCAAAAGTGCACTCCTCCATTGTCTCCCAAGACAGACAAATGCTAACAGATATATGGTTTTAATTCGATCATGTTTGAGTTTTTTAATGGTTCCCGTCCCGTCCCTCCACCAAGTTAAAAGTTGTGATCAAGCTATAAGCTGTCTTAAGTCCCTTCAGGGAAAATGGTGGGGCATAAATATAATACGATGATGATGATGATGATGATGATGATGATGATGATGATAAGCTTGGACTACTGCAATGAGCTCTACATGGGGCTACCATTGAAGGTGACCCGGAAACTACAACTAATCCAGAATGCTGCAGCCAGACTGGTGACTGGGAATGGCCGCCAAGCACAATTCAAAGTGTTGCTGCTGACTTTTAAAGCCCTAATGGCCTCAGCCCAGTATACCTGAAGGAGCATCTCCACCCCCATTGTTCAGCCCGGACACTGAGGTCCAGCTCCAAGGGCCTTCTGGCTGTTCCCTCACTGTGAGATGTGAGGTTACCAGACAGAGCCTTCTCGGTAGTGGCACCCACCCCGTGGAACGCCCTCCTAACAGATATCAAAGAAACAAACAACTATCTGACTTTTAGAAGACATCTGAAGGCAGCCCTGTTTAGGGAAGTTTTTAATGTTTGATGGTTTATCAAGTTTTTAATATTCTGTTGGGAGCCACCCAGAGTGGCTGGGGGAACCCAGCTGGATGGGAGAGGTATATATTATTATTATTATCATTATCAGGAGGGGTGTATGGTATGTCCCATCCCCAAAGCCCATGTGTGCAACTGCCCACCTCTTTCTGCACATTAAGCTGGAAAGTACAAATTATTGGCACCATCCTAATTTCTAAGGGGAATGTATTTCAAAGTTTGGGTGCCGCCACCCAGGATGGTGCTCTGAGTACTCCTTAAATTACCTTCAAGGGCATGTGGCACCCCTGCCCTGACAAATCCATGCTTACCATGGGAAATCATCTATGTTCTGCTGCTCCCGATTGTGGAGATGTAGCTGTTAAAGGCATAAGAACCACATTATCCACAGTTTCCCCCATTTTCCTCTATCTGTCATGGGTCCCACAGGAGTGTCATGGAGGATCCTGAGGAGAAATGTTTAGAGAGTTGGAGCTGGAGGGTCCTGGGGAGGGTCCAAGCATTTTGGTGGGATCACTGCCATAACTCCAAGAAGTGTCCAATCCCACTGAGCGATTCAGGAGCCTGGGGGATAAAGAGCAGGATACCAGGGAGGGGCTGAGCAGGTTGCTAAAGGAGTCTCTACAGCAGCGGGCCCAACTCACCGAATGCCCCCTGCCACAGGGCTGCCTATCGCTCCACCTCCTCCTGTCAGTGAGGAACCTGCCCCTTCTGTGGTGCCAACTGAGAGGAAGTCTGGTGCCAAGCAAGCCTGTGGGTCACAGTTTGGTGCATTTTCCGTATTCCTGAGCCCCCCCCAACTGCCCCCGATGATTTTTTTACTTTCACCACAGTACAGCACTCCCTGCTGCCTGGTGCTTTTTGCTATTTTAACCCAGACACCTCCTTACAACAATATTATGTCATCATAGAAGTGCCATTCTCATTTCATTCAAATTCCTGATGTGGACTTTCTTTGGAAATACTCTATCAGAAAGGAAAGAGGGTGTGCCTTCACAGTGCAAGGACTCGAGTGGTAGAATAAATATTATGCTTTGAATGGTGCTGCTTTTAGTCAGCAAATTACACATCCTCTTTCTGAGATTAGCAGAAAAAGTATTGTGTGATCTCCCTTCTCTTCCACCTCCTGCTTCCTTTTTTCACTTCCTTCTCAGCTCCAACTCCTCCTAGACAAGGGTATTTTTTCTTTTTCTTTTGGGGTTTCCCCCTCCCAGCTCTCTTCCTCCATATTTGTTGTTGTTTAGTCGTTTAGTCGTGTCTGACTCTTCGTGACCCCATGGACCAGAGCACGCCAGGCAGTCCTGTCTTCCACTGCCTCCCGCAGTTTGGTCAGACTCATGTTGGTAGCTTTGAGAACACTGTCCAACCATCTCGTCCTCTGTTGTCCCCTTCTCCTTGTGCCCTCCATCTTTCCCAACATCAGGGTCTTTTCCAGAGAGTCTTCTCTTCTCATGAGGCAGCCAAAGTATTGGAGCCTCAGCTTCAGGATCTGTCCTTCCAGTGAGAAAATAATATATGGGATACAGCACTGTCTGAGCATCTCAACAGATGCAGGAGGGCAATTAAAGGCATTACAAATAGAGACAACTTCCAAGGAACGTGGACCCCTTTCTTTAACTATGCTAATGACCAAAATCAAGACCTTCTTAATACCGACTGCTCAATATTCTCAGTGGAGAGGTTATGTTAAGTCATATGTTTGAATGTATAAGTGTATGTCTAAGAGACAATGGATGAAACCAACACCATCAGTTGCACTGCTGGATAAGTGTTTAGTGGTTATTGTATTTATTTAAAAACCAATAAAAATTGTGCGTTGTTGTTTTTAAAAAAGGAAAGTGCAAAAATCAACAGTAACAGGCAAGCACAATAGCTTAAGGGGGGGAGAATAATTAGTCATCATGCTTTGCTTTCTCCCCCCCCCTTCAAATTAACCTCTTCTATAAGCTCTCGGTTTATTGTGTAAAGGGGCTTTGTGGTGTCATGTGTTTACTTGCTTGACACTTAATACTTATACAATTTCCAACAAAGTGCAAAGTCTCCCACTCCCAGCTGAGGATCAAAGTGCTTCCTTCCAAACAGAGCTGGATGACTTCTCTTTTTCTCTTTCCATGGTTCATTTTACATATCATAAATCCTTGCATATTTTACAAAAAAAAAACCCTATACCATTCAGTATTCCATTCACCAGAACTTATTTACACTGTTGAATTTATCTTGATGCTGCCAGCGTATTTAGCTGTACACAGTTATTTCCCATTTATTCAAAAAACATTTTCCAATATTCTCTAAACGTATGTTCTTCTTGTTCTCTTATTCTATATGTTAAGTCTGCAAGCTGCACACATTCTGTCAACTTAAGTGGCCATTCTTCTTTGGTTGTGACCACGCTCGTTTTCCATTTTTGGGCTAACAAAACACAGGCCACAGTACTGGCATACACAAATGACCTTTTCTGACACCTGGAAATTTCAGTCTGAATTATCCCCAAGGAAAATGAGCAGTTTCTGACACAAAGTGCCAATTTAGTGGGACTGATCCACCTCCCATGGGGAGTGAGGGGCATCGTAGAGCAGTTAAGAGACCTGGAAGGAACACCATGCATTGCACAGGCAGAAGGCAACATCAGTCTGACTCTGGCACCTGTGAGGTCATGTGCCCTTGGCCAGTGCCCCCACCCGGCTATCTGAGCTAGTCTGTGAATCGGGGAATCGCTTTTAAGAAGGGTAGAGCCTTGATGAGGATTTGGAAGAAGTCGTCTTCATACATCAGAGTGAGACAGCAAGCAAACCCCTAAAGTATTTTAGATAATTCAGGAAGGATCACCAAGAGATCATCATTATCCTGAGATACATGATGGAAGATCCATGTGCCCATTGAGACACTTCCTGATTGAAGGAGCTGAGATGATATACCCTTTCCTGCACAGAAATTCCAATGTACGATTGTGTTGAACCAGATGTGAATGTCTCCGACCTCCAGACAGAAGCAGTTGTTTGGAATCCAGCTGTTTTTTGGTGATCCTGCAGGGTGCTGCACAGGGTTAAAAAAAAAGCAGTTAGTCTTCCTGGTCTTCCTGGAAGACCAAAACTCCAATAAGGAGTGGGGAAATTTTACAATGTACCTTAAAAACCACTATAAGCAGCTGAAAACATTAGCACGATTGCAATAACACTTGTATTGTAGCAAGAACTATGGATACCATGGAGTTATTAAAAAAATGGTTTGTTTTTTAAAAAAGGGCAGTAGGAAAGGTTTAATAATAGAACCCATTGAGGGGAAGGTTGGAAGTCCAGAAATTCAGGAGAATCTTGTAATTTTGGATGTGTGCTGATATGATTGTAAACTTAAATATGTAAAGCCAAAGAAAAATTATCACAAAGAAAAGGAATCTGTTAGTTTTATTTCATTAGCAGAGCTTCGTAGTAGTTTGTTTAGTGAGAGTTGTGGGTGGCATTGTGGTCTAAACCACAGAGCCGAGGGCTTGCCGATCGGAAGGTCAGCGGTTCAAATCCCGCAACGGGGTGAGCTCCCGTTGCTCGGTCCCTGCTCCTGCCAACCTAGCAATTCAAAAGCACGTCAAAGTGCAAGCAGATAAATAGGTACCGCTCTGGTGGAAAGGTAAATGGTGTTTCCGTGAGCTGCTCTGGTTCCACCAGAAGCAACTTAGTCATGTTGGCCACATGATCCGGAAGCTGTACGCCAGCTCCCTCGGCCAGTAAAGCGAGATGAGTGCTGCAACCCCAGAGTCATTCACGACTGGACTTAACTGTCAGGGGTCCTTTACCTTTTTTAAGTACCACACTCATCCAAATGCAAGACCCCACTGATAGCCTGTACCTGTTATATCACAGCTTCAGGTTTTATACAAGTCAGGTTTGGAGAGTGGGGAGTGTGGCCTCTATTCAGACCAATATGGTAGCATCTGTGATTCCTTCTTCATTTATTTATTCCTCTTCACAAGAAGGATGGCCAGAGGAAAACAGGCTGCAATTTATCTAGACAAACTTGACTCCATACTTTTTAGCTGTTGCTATAGATGTTGATCCCTCTCATGGATCACTGCCTTGTCATGGTGAAGGGGCTTAAATAACTCAGAGAAGCTATGAGCTATGCTGTGCAGGGCCACCCAAGACGGACAGCTCATAGCCGAGAGTTTAGACTAATGTGATCCAGCCGGAGAAGGAACTGGCAAACCACTCCAGTATTTTGCCAAGAAAACTCCATGGACATAAAAAAGGAGAAGCTTTGAGAAGAAAGTGAGAGTTTCCAAGGCATGCTCTGGGTCATGGGGTCACGGAGAGTCGAACATGACTAAGACGACTAAACAACAATAGATGTTGATAGTATTTGGGGTAATGACACAACTTATTCCGAATCCTTGGTTAGGGTGACAGAAGAGCAGAGAAAATCCATATGCTCCTTAACCATCCCATGTGCTCTTCCACTAACCGGGAATCCCCCTTTCTTTATGTATTTAGTTATTTTGTAATGTTTTTACACTGCCCACTTACCAATGTTCTCTGGGTTGTTAAAAATGAAAGATTACAAAAATAAAAATGAACAAACATCCTGAAAAAATCAATACAGAATAAAGCTAAAGTGCAAAACTAAATAAGTACATAAAATATATTTTGAGAGTGTCGAAAGTCTTAATTCTCACAAAATTAGATTTTATTATCTTCCTCCTGTTGGAATTCTAAGTAATTCTGGGCAGACAGTGTCTCTGGGTTGCATAGCCAAACCTGCATGTCTCTCTTATTGCACATCACACACTATCAGTTGTACATACAGCTGTACATACAGAGGTATGATAGTTTAAGATATTTTATCCACCATCGTGGCACTGAACTCTTAATTATTTGGGGGAGGTTAGCAAGAACCAATGAGTATCAGTTTGGGATCAAAAGAAATGTTCTCTTTTTTCACAGGGCAAAAATGGCTTTGCAGCTTGAATTGTAAACATAAAATTTTGATAAAGTGTTTGCACAGAGCCTTGTAGCAACCTTTCCAAGGCAAGGTCCCTTGAAGATTGCACTGTGAGGTTTTCTGCTCGGAGTCTCCTCGGATTTGTGAAACAGCCCTCAGAATTTATCCTAGTTTTCATTCTTTCTGACTTAAAGCTTCCTGTCAGCATACAGAACATGCCCCTTACCCAGACACTTCAGTGGTTCTGTCCAGTTTTGTCCATTGCATATCATCCATCCAGATCCTTCCATCACATAACCGGGGTTGCACTTGTAAAATGCCCTTATGCTCTCAAATTCCTGAAACTGGGTCCTCACACTTCTTATAGTCTCTGCAAAGTCCACTTCAGGTGGTTCTCCACAAACTGGAATGATATTTAGTGCCAAGATTCCATTATTATTATTTTTATTATTATTATTATCATCATCAACAACAACAACAACAACAAATTGCATTACATTTCCAGGAGTCCATCTTTATTACAATTCAATAAGCATGACAGCTTATGGTTTTGTTTTTTACAAAGGCCTCATCAATAGGTTTTGTTCACGTTCCTGGTTACTTTGTTTTGCTCCCCTTGTGTATTGCTATTATTTACCCACCCATCATCCTAATCCACCCCACAGCAGAAGACCTTGCAGACGTACGAGGTGTACTGTGGGCTTCGGAACCACTTTTAAGAAAGGACAGAAAAGAGGTGTGGGAAAAGGAGACAACAGGGCAGATAGATAGTCACAGCTGGGGGAAATTATGGGAGAAACATACGTTGAAAATGCTGCTATTGTAAGAATAAAAGAAAATTATTATAAATTATTTTGGAGATGATATTTAACACCAGTTGGATTAAATCAAATAAACAAGGAATATTCAGTGTTATGTTGGAGGGGATGCCAGGAAACAGGGAATTATGTTCACATGTGGTGGGGGTGTAAATATGTACAATATATATTTTTTTTTGCAAAGGGAGTTTAAGGAGATAACAGAAATCACTGGGTTAAAGCTGACTGAAAGTCCAGAGGTAGCATTATTATCAATTAACGATGAGGTGGAAGGTTCACAGGCTGTGATGGACTTGCTCACAAATTTAATGACAGCTGCACAAATTATCATAGCTAGAAAGCGGAAGGGACGAGCAGAGTATAAAATGGAAGAATTGCATTAAAAGGTATGGAATATAGCGATTAATGATAAATTAACATGTGCCATTAAGGTAAGACGGGGAATATGCAGGAGAAATGATTTGGGGGAGGTATGGAGGGTGATTGTAGAATTTGTACTGTTAAAACAAAAAAAGGGTCAAACCACCGCAAGAGGTGTTGAAATTCTGGGAGGTTGGATAGTTACAATGGAATGGTCTCGGTGGTTGGGTGCACATGTTTATTCTTATTTATTTATGATTATTTGAAGAAGAAGAAGAAGAAGAAGAAGAAGAAGAAGAAGAAGAAGAAGAAGAAGAAGAAGAAGAAGAAGAAGAAGAAGAGGAGACAGAATCTGTAGGAGCAATTGGACAAACTGGCTTTCAAATATAAAATTGGGATAACCTTGAGTATTTCAATAATCCAAGAATTATCAAGTGTTGAAAGCTCATTAACCTGAGATGCATGATGGGAGATCCATGTGTCCATCGTTACACTTCATGACTGAAGGAGGCCGGAGGATATATCGTTCCCTGCACAGGAATTCCAATGTCCCATTGTGTTGAATCACATGGGAACGCCTTCGGCCACCAAACAGAAGCAGGTGTTTGGCATCCAGCTGCTCTTTTGTGATACTACAGGGTGCTAAAAGAAGAAGGAAAAAAGGGCAGGTGTTTTTACTGTAGTTAAAGGTAAGGTAAAGGGACCCCTGACCATTAGGTCCAGTTGTGACCGACTCTGGGGTTGCAGCGCTCCTCTCGCTTTATTGGCCGAGGGAGCCAGTGTACAGCTTCCGGGTCATGTGGCCAGCATGACTAAGCCGCTTCTGGTGAACCAAAGCAGCGCACGGAAACGCCGTTTACCTTCCCGCCAGAGCGGTACCTATTTATCTACTTGCATTTTGACATGCTTTCAAACTGCTAGGTTGGCAGGAGCAGGGACTGAGCAACGGGAGCAAACCCCATCGCGGGGATTCGAACCGCCGACCTTCTGATCGGCAAGTCCTAGGCTCTGCGCCACCCGCGTCCCTTTTTACTGTAGTTAGGGTAGCCTAAACTCAACCTTGGAATTTACAGATGGTCCAGCTTTCATCATGTCAATGGGAGAAAACGAATAGAACGTTAAAGGCTTCATTGTGTCTGCATATCCAAATTCACTTAACTTATTCTTTGATTTATCTTCTGTATATTTATACTCTTATATAGCTGCAGGTTATTACAATAATCCTGCCAGTGTTTTTATCTGTTTACAATAGATCTGTAAATATTCAATAGACCATTTCCATTCTTTTATAAAAAGTTTGTTATCTTGATTTCTTATTCTTCTGGTAAGTTTCGCCATCTCTGCATATTCCATAAGTTTTTGTATCCATTGTTCCTTTGCTGGGACTTCTTCTTCTTTCCATTTTTGGGCAAGTAATATTCCTGCCGCTGTAGTCATGTACATGAATAAATTTCTATGCAATTTAGGTAGTTCTATCCCTATAATTCCCAGAATTCTTTTTTGGGGGCCCAATTCTCATTACTTTCTCCCAGCTGACATCAGCCATGTCTTTGCTGTTGTACTGCTGGCACCAAGCCAAGTCCTTTTTAATTTCAGCAAGCATTTTAGATAAGTTTTTAAATTTTATTTTATTATTGTTTATTATTTTCATTATTTCTGTTAGAACTTGCTGTAAAATTTCATTGACTTCATTTCAACTTTACCAGTTTATGCCTTTGTTATCTTAACCTTTATAATAAACAAGCTAACAGAATATAATCTCTTACCCAAACATTTTGGTGGTGTTGTCCACTTTTGTCCATCGCATGTTGTCCACTTGGGCCCCTCCAATATGTATCCCGGGCTACACGTGTACTGTACTCTTGCATTCTCAAATTCCCGAAATTTAGTTCTCTCACCTCTTACCGTCTCCCCAAAGTCAACTTCAGGTGGTTTTTCACACACTGGAATGATATTTAGCATTAACAATCTGAAGAAGAGATTTGACAATAAATTATATATCATATTTAATTCTGTTTCCAGGATTATTGCCATTTGATAAGCATGGCAGTTTTTACAGAGGTTTTGTCAACAGATTTTATTGGCATTCCTGGTTATCCAGTATCCTTTGTATTGCTCTCCTTGTAAAGCTGTTCTTTTTCCTTGCCAGTTGTGTAAAAGAGGCTGTGAGTCTCCTTCACTGAAGACTGATGATGGTGGTTGTGTATTTATACCCCACTTATCGGGATGGGTTTCCCTAGTCACTCTGGGCAGCTTCCAACAAAATATTAAAAATACAATAAAACATCAAACATTAAAAACTTCCATAAACAGGGCTGCCTTCAGATGTCTTCTAAAACTCAGATAGTTGTTTAAATAAATGAAGGAGAGCACAATGCACTGGTGTCTTCTTGTTTCAGCCCTAGGCTACTGCTTCTGAGCAACATAGCATAGAAGGCTGAAGATGGAGGTTATGGATTTTTTGAGGATGATGTTCCTATACTGACACCACCATTTAATTCAGGTCAATACAAAGGGAAAACCCATATTTATCATGGCCATATTTATCATCCATATTTGGTCATGGCCAGCATGACTAAACCGCTTCCGGCACTACAGAACACTGTGACGGAAACCAAAACACATGGAAATGCCGTTTACCTTCCCACCGCAGCGGTACCTGTT
Organism: Podarcis melisellensis; assembly: GCF_964234715.1. Lineage (NCBI taxonomy): Eukaryota > Metazoa > Chordata > Lepidosauria > Squamata > Lacertidae > Podarcis > Podarcis melisellensis. Next base: position 80,922,640 of record NC_138538.1, on the reverse strand, counting down.
TATCTACTTTGTTGGCAGAAGCTGGGACAGAGCAAATATTGGAAGACACAAGATCTACCCACTTTGGAAGAATGGCAGATGATGGTGGTGGACTATATGGAATTGGTGGAAATGACCGGCAGGATTTGAGACCAGGGAGAAGAGTCAGTGGAGGAAGATTGGAAGAAATTTAAAGACTATTTACAGAGATATTGTAAAATTAAGGAATTTTAGAATAATGTTGGATTGGAACTAAGTTGTTTCTAGCTATGATGGGTTAAAGGAATATATGAAAAAATGGGTTTATATAAGTAAAAATCTAAGATTGTAATAATTTAAGAATAAGATCTGGGTAGCAAAAAGAGGGAAAGAAATTGTTGAATTAATAATTTGATTTGGAATACAAAAAAGGGAGGTATGAGGAGGTCCGAGAAACAAGTAAATGGAAAATAAGGAGATGAAAAGATTGATTGTTTTTAACAATTTTTGTTGGATATTTTTTATTTTTTCTGTTTTTTTATTTTTTATTTATTGTAATGTAAAATCCTTAATAAAAATTATTATAAAAAAAAAGAAGCTGGGACAGAGCAACGGGAGCTCACCCAGGATTTGAACTGCCAACCTTCTGATCGGCAAGCCCAAGAGGCTCAGTAGCTTAGACCAGAGCACCACCTGCTCCCCTTCATATTTACCACTTTTGGTCAGCTCTGCCGTAAGGTATTAAGACAACTGTCTCATGCAGTTGGTGCCAGAGGCGACGGCAGCCCCTGCTTGTTCCTCCATCCCCATTCCCCTCCAGCGACAACATGGCCTTGCTTGGGCACCCTCCCTCTATCTGATCAGGTGACCAGTCAGCTTTTGTACATGGAATGGAAAGGGATCACCATACTGCCCATTGCTTCAGGCAACAAAATGACTTGGACCAGCCCTGATGATCACCAGCCCACCCTCTTGCATTCTTCACCAGTTAATCCTTTTGATACCAAGCAGAATGGCCACCTCCTTCCCCCCTGGTTAAAACTGCCTTTTTATCTGAACAACTTACCATTTGGGGAAGTACAGCCTGTCCACAGAAGCAACAGAACTATGCACCTCAGCCGGTTCATCTCAGGATGTCAGGCAATTTTCATTTGATCTGCCGAAATGCTCAGAAGAGGCTAAACAAGCGTCCAAGGCCTGAGATCAACTCCCCCTGTTGTAGTTAATGGTTTGCCACAACACTGAGATATGCCTTCTTTGGTGACTGGGGGAAATAATGGGAGGTGGAGGAAATCGCTAAAATAAGCATTTGCTGTTGAAAGGTTCTGTGGGTTTCGTGTTGCAATCTGGGCAGCAAAAGAAGCAAAGCTAAACTGGGAACATGAGAAGCTGTCTTGTTGTACCAGATCAGATTTTTTTGCTCAGTATTGTCTGACTGGCTTCAGCTCTCGGGCAGGGAGATCATTCGTTACCTGATCTGTTTAATTGAAACTGCCAGGGATTGAATTTGGGGCCTTAGGGGGGGCAGAGCATGAACTACAGTCCCTCCTTCAATCTAGAGATACACACACCCACACCCACACACACCCTTTCCCCTCTGGCAAGGAAAAATCCGATCAATGCATTGGGGTGTACTTTCCTTAGCTGGCTGCAGCTTTTGTTGGGGGGAGGAATGTCTTATTTTGAGATGAGCTAGTGTCAAAATGCTCACCTTTACTTCAGCTATTAAACATTCATTTATTTACTATCCTATTTAGATCATACTTTCCCACCAATATGCACAAGGTGGTCTACATGATTCTCACCACCAGCACCCAGTGATAAAAAAGAGAGGATGCAGTAACATGACATGTAAATAATAGGGCAGCCTCCAACTTCATTGTTTTGAGTCAAAGGATCCTAGATCTCTGGATAAAAAACTTTCTTTAGCAACTGTGTGGACTGGTCATGTTGTACAGATGCCTGATTATCGTCTTCCAAAGAAACTACTCTATTCCGAACTTTAAAATGGAAAGTGTAATGCTGGTAACAAAAGAGATTTAAAGACTCTCTCAAGGCAAATCTTTAAAAATGTAGTATAAACACTGATAATGGGGCAACACTGGCCTGCGAGCGCTCCAACTGGAGAACAGCCTTTACCAAAGGTGTCACCGCCTTTGAAGACGCTCAAACTCAGGACGAAAGAGAGAAACGTGCTAAGAGGAAGGCACGCTTGGCAAACCCTCACCATGATCAACTCCCGCCCAGAAACCTATGCCGCCACTGTGGAAGGATGTGTGGATCCAGAATTGGCCTCCACAGTCACTTACAGACTCATTGTTAAAACCGTGTTCATGGAAGACAATCTTACTTGGCTATGAGTGATTGCCAAAGAAGAAGAAGCAGCAACAGCAAAGGTGTTTATAGCTGCCAATTGGAAGTCTACCAAGCAACGTTCTCGATATCAGTAGGTTGATAAAACTGGGAGATTGTGACCTTTGACAAGTTTACTCATCAAATGTAGCAAACTAGGCATCCCCATAGATAGATAGATAGATAGATAGATAGATAGATAGATAGATAGATAGATAGATAGATATAGATACAGATGATGATAGAGATAGAGATAGAGATAGAGATAGAGATAGAGATAGAGATAGAGATAGAGATAGAGATAGAGATAGAGATAGAGATGATAGAGATAGAGATCAAGGGAGGGAGGGAGGGAGGGAGGGAGGGAGGGAGGGAGAGAGAGACTTTTGAAATATGCCTCCTCTTATGTCATCTCATACATCTGACAAGAATTCCCATGCTTCCTTTTCTAATTTGAAGATAACACTCTTCCCCCCACAAATTCTAAATGATTAACTAAATGCTTATGCTCACCTTCGCCAAGGGAGTTGCCAGGTAAGAGAGTTAAATAAAGACACAACCAGGGAGTATTCGAAGTAAGGCAGCCCAGAATTTGGCACCCTTTATCTCTGCTGCAGCAGGTCAGCACCTCTAAATTAAGACCCAGAGTTACTTCCCTGAACAAGGAGACCTTCAAGGCTTTTATACATCTCTATATTCTTCACCAGCGGAGGTGGTATGTCCAGTGGCATAGTGTGGGGGCAGGGAAGTGTGGTCCCAGGCACAAAATTCTGAGGGGGCACTACCAAGCGCTTCCACACAGACGCCGGCTTCTGAGGGGAACCCAGTCCTGCCCTAGCGAAGGCAACAGAATATCCCTTTGTGGGTTCCTCTACCGCCCCATCCCCTACTCCACATCCTTCCCTGCCTGCTGTCGGTGGTCTCTGGGCCCCGGAGGCCAGCCTGGGCTTGGCACTGTGTCCCTGGCAGAGGCTGGCAACCGTGGAGGCTCAGTGCAGACTGGACGGAGGGTTCTGTCCACCTTCCTTGTGCTCTGCCGCATTCCTGAGGCCGAGTTGCCCTTCAGTCTCCAGGCTATGGTGAATCGCCCTTCAGTCCCCTCACTAAATGGCCAGCTGGCCAGCGCTCACTTGCTCCTCACTCAGCCAACGATGAGCAGGTGCAGACAGAGGGAGACAGGCAAGTGGCGCCCTGGCCAAGTGCTCCTCTCCACAGACATTGGGGGATTCTGTTAGGATATAGTTCCTGAAATATACTCATGAGTCGAGAGTGGATTTCATGCTCTTTATTCAGCTCATAGTGGTGAGGAGGGAATGAAAGTTTCCCCACAGTATCTGCTTTATATACATTATTTACACTACGGGCTACACATGATTGGCTAATTCCAGAATTTTCCTGTAGGCCAATCAGGTTGCGGATTCACTTCCATCTGGAGCTGGATTGGGTGGTTCCTGCAAACCAATCATACTGCTGCATTGTTCTAGGACCAATCAGGCTGCTGCCTTTTTGGATCCTGTTCAACTCAATACATTACAGTTCCGTTCCACCTTAAAAGGGAACAGGGATGACTATTGTGTGTCACATGCCTGTTTACATTCCAGCACTCGCTGGGAACTTCCGTTTGTATATTGCTTTTGTTTTTGCTGTTTGCTTGGACACAAAGGGAAGCAGACATGTTTCTCCTTTGTTCCTGAACTACGCTGAATAAAATGCTGTAAATAATGCTTACACACTTCCGTGGCGAGGATTTATTCACTCTGCTGATAAGAGCATGCACAGCTTCTAAACATATCTGAGGCTCGTGTTGCTGATTGATGCTGTACCGGCTGATGGCTGGAGCCAAGTCATAGTTGCTAAGCAAAGTTTTACTTCCTGCGCAACTACTTCTGAACGCTGTATGGAATAGCACATGATTCTGACCTTTGGTGGGTTTGTAAGTAAACCATTTTTAACTTATTAAACCTGCAGTCTTTTTCTATGCAAGGGGAAGTGAGAAACTTTGAAAGGAACTTAGAAGGGCATATTTTAAAGGTCTAATAGCTCACATTTCCACACTTTGCTTTGCTGCATGCTTTGTGATTTTAAATCTCTGCTGGGGTTCCCTCACCAAAGACACTTGGATCTTGGCATCCAGTAATGCTCCTTTCTATATATATACCTATCCACCCACCCCCCGAAACAATACTGCCTTCATCTAGGCTGGGTTTTCAGGTGTCAGGCACCTCCCCCTAGGCCCCAGTGTACAAACAAGATACTACATAGGATGCCCTTTAACTGGCTGTGGTAGAACGCTTATTTTGTTCTGCATGGGGAAACCTGGTTTGAGCCATTTTCTGCTTTTAGAGCTTAAGTGTGCAACCCATATATTCATATTACTTTTCATTATTTCTGTTAGAACTTGCTGTAAAATTTGGACTTCAATTCATTTCAACTTTACCAGTTTATGCCTTTATTATCTTAGCCTTTACAAATAAAAAATACAACCATCTAGTTAAGCTAGATGGACTTTTTTTGACCATAGGAACGCATTAATTGATTTTCAATGCATTCCTATGGGATTTCGTGCTTCGCAAGACGAAAAATTCGCTAGATGAAAAAATTCACGGAACGAATTAATTTCGTCTTGCGAGGCACCACTGTATAGCCCTAGTCCCTGTTAAATAAATGCTTCAGTTCACAACATTGTGACATATGTATAATAAAGGGTGGAGTTATCACAGATATAAAGTCTTGCTATTTTTTATATTAAAAAATAATAATTTATTTGTACTGTGACTTTCTACACAAGGCAGCTAACAGCATGAATACAAACAAACAACATCCATAATGATAAAATTAAGAAAGAATTCAAATCATATAAAAATAAATAGCATATATACATTAATCTCCAGGCGCTGGTGAGGTTGACCTACTGAAGTCTTCTCTCAAATCTGGATGCAGCTGTAATGTTATTGGGGGAGGGGGTTTGAGGAAATACAACATATGTTAGATTCTTTATACAGTGGTACCTCAGGTTACAGACGCTTCAGGTTACAGACTCCTCTAACCCAGAAATAGTAACTTGGGTTAAGAACTTTGCTTCAGGGTGAGAACAGAAATCGTGCGGCGGCGGCAGCGGGAGGCCCCATTAGCTAAAAGGGGTACCTCAGGTTAAGAACAGTTTCAGGTTAAGAATGGACCTCCAGATGAATTAAGTTTTTAACCCAAGGCACCACTGTTCTAGCGTGCAGCACTAAAAAGTATTGCGAAATGAGGCTTGCTGATGGGAACGAATTGAGAACACTCACTGTACAGTTAGCAGAGCACAAGAGCCAACTCCTAGGGGCCAAGGTCCCTTCGCTGCCCCCCCACCTATATTTTATACAAATTGGCACCCTTTCAGCAGAGCAAGGATAGCTAAAATGATGCTCTTTGTGTGTTCCTGGGGCTCCTCCCAATATCCCTGATCTGCTCAGGGCTCATGAGAAATTGAATTCAACATCAGCAGGGCATCATCTTCAGTATTTCTGAGTCTTGGTTTTGACTGCTCATTATCTCTTATGGTAGCGAGTCAACCCAAAGCCATTAGCCTAGTGTCCAAGCTGTGAATATCCCTCCTTGTCCCTCAGTTGAGATTCAGAAAGGCAACTGGTTGAGCGAACTATAATATTTCTACTAAGGGAGCACAGCAGTAGCAGCCACCTGTTGTTATTTAACTGTTATTGGAATTTTAATCCTTTTTTGAGGTAATAAATAAACCATCCGCCAATTCCCATCCAGATGGGGGAGAGAGAAGAAACAAATCCATTGCCTATACAGGTTGGAGGTCGCAAATGATTAGCCACTGGGGTGGGCCAGAATCCTGCCAAGTAGCAAATAGCATTTCTGAAGTTCCTCTTTTGCTGAATACTACTTGCTCATATCCAGCCAAGTCTGTGGCAACAATCTTGCCTAGACCACAGGATTGAGCCTCTGGTCTCATAAATCTGAACTGAACCCTGTTCGCTTAGCAGATTGCTATGGAACCATTTATGAAACCTAATCTAATTTCCTGCTTGGGCTGCAGTGCAAATACAGAAAAGTGCTACTGTAAATAAAGGATTTATAGGATCACACTGAAAGCTAAGGGCTCCTCCACATATCTGTTTCTCCCATGATATCTAGGTCCAATAGGTTTTTCTTTCACCCCACCACTTTGCCCAGAAAGACCTGCTGTTTACTGCTGAATCAGAACAAACATCTGTCGAATTTTCTGCAGATTGGTGTTTGTAATTCAGCAGTAAACAATGGGTTTTCCCAGGGAAAGCAGTGGGACAAAAGAAAATCGTCTCCAACCCCTGCTTAGAAATCATGGGACAAACAGGAGCGTGGCTGGGCCTTAAGTCAGCCCAGAGGCATGCAGTTCTATTCCATGTCCCCTCAAAACCTTATTAAAGGAATTTGTCGGTACAGAACTATCATGGCAGTAAGGGTATGGAGTTAATGTGGCTTGTTTAAGGCAGAATCAGATAGGCTGTATCCACAATCCGAGGTGTATTGATCAGTTAACAAGTCAAGCTTACACATGGAGGAACAACTTGGAGTAGGCGACCAGTCATTTTTTGTACACGTGGCCGTTGCTTGATTTTCAGGTTGATAGCCTGCATCACAACGAAACGAAACGTTATCACCCTCGATGAAGTTATTCTTAGAGTCGTAAATTACTTCACCATGTGGCAAGGGTTTAGGAGGGGTGCATTGTCCTAAAGGCAAAACAAATACATATGCATGAATGGAAAGAGAGGAAATGTGTACAAAACCTTTATTAGAGAACAGTACGCAAAATACTTTTGGACATCCTGGTCCAGAAAGCAGCTATGGAACAGGCCCCTGTATGAAATCATGGAAATCCACTGCCAAATATTGAAGGGCATCACACTGTGCAATACTGACCAAGAGTCTCTTGCTTAGTTTAAGGCAGCTTCCTGGTATAAGTTCCTAAGAAACTTACGTTTTAAAAAAATGAAAGAACCAAGATTCTCTGAATGCTACATTCTGCTACACCCAATATGATATTCAGCTCTTTTTAGGCATGCCTGCAGAATCATGGCGCGCCCACACAGGGATTGTCATAAAGCAGGTTTGGAATGAATGTTTGCAAATTCTAGCCCTATTCAGGCATTCAAAAAAACCCATGTGATAAGGAGTGGGTGGGGACTTGCACGTGCACCCCAAATCTCCCTTGCTGCGCAAGGGATTTGAAATGCCAAGAAAGGGCTCATATTTACAAGCAAGTTTGAAATGTCAGGTGGGAAAAACATAGAAGGAAGGTGCCAGCACCAGGGAGCTATGGCAGCCTTCAGTTGCATCCAGCTTCTGGGTTCCGGCAATATCTCTCCAATCTCTCATAAGATATTGCCACATCCTGGAAGCTACAGCCATGCAACCCCACTAAGTGAGGCTTTGACAGAGTGACAGCAGAGCGGGAGTGGAACCTTTCTGTTTTGACTCAGGTGATGAAATAGAATGGGTCAGCCCTGCTTTTGACTTATACGCTACTTCCATCTTAGGTAGACTAAGAGAAACATACACTTACTGAAGCATTTCGGTTCTGGATCCCAGCCCAACTTGGTGCATCTAATTCTATACCAGTACTTTTTATTTTTTGGCAGAAAGCCGAGCTTGCATCTGAAACTAATTGTCTGTCCCTCCTTTTTTGGAAAATAGACGTCACTGTAGTATGTGTTGGACCAAGATAGTGCTCCATTCTCTATATGGGGATAATCACATTGCTTTGCTTTGAAAGAGATAAAACAGAGACTGTTAAAACAGATAAACACCTTCAGTTATTTTGCTTGACGGTACTCGATTCTGTTTGTTTATGCAGGTTTTTCCAATGTTAGCCTAATAGCCCCATTGATTCGACAGCCCTAAACTCTGTGAATTGTGAATATCTCCTATTATTCTTATGGAACCTGTAATGTGGCTCTGGTATTGATCCCTGTAATGTGATACTGGAACGGTTTTCCACGAGGATCAACATAATTGTGTAGTGATACTGTAGTACCTCGGTTTTTGAATGTCTCCGTTGCTGAACGTTTGGGTTTTTGAATGGCTTCCATTTTCGAATGCACCTCAGAAGTCAAATGGCTTCCACTGCATGTATCCACAATTTGTTGGATTGGGAATGTAAGGCCTTGTATCCACAATTTGTTGGATTGGGAATGTAAGGCCTTGAGCCAGGCCAATACCATTGCTCTCTCTTCATGATTCTTTGTTTGAACAATTCAGTATAGACAACTTGTTTCGTGTGCCAGTGGATTTAAGAACTGGAGGTGGGGTTTATGGTTCAGAGAGGAGCTGGTACTTAAAACCATACAAGCGGCAAATTCAGAATGATGGCCCTGGCATATGATATAAACACACTGTTAAATTGTGGGTGAACATATCAGACGACACAGCAATTCTTCAAACAGCTCTTGTTTATTCACAGGTCAGAACAGAACTGAACTAAAGGGTTCAGGCAGCCTGCTTATATAGAGCTCCACTAGAACGCAACTGTAACCATTTTCTGTAACTATCCAATCACTGAACGTCACTTTCGATCCCTTATTTGCATATGTGGACCTGAACTATCTACAGTATCCCCCTGCTGGCCCAGGGTGAGAACTTCAGAACGTAACACACAGCTTGGGCGAAAGTAGATGAAAAACCATCAAAAATACAAAACAGATTCCATTATCAGTCATTGAGATTAACACTGCATGGGGAAAAAAAATACTACAACATGAAAATTACTTACGTACACACTTTGGAGATGGTAACCAGCCATACTTTGTACATTTAAAAGAGCTCTTGCGGCTTTCCAGCTGATATCCCTGATTACATTTAGCAGAGATCACTTCCTCAAATTTGTACTGACTCTTTACAGGAAAGAAGTTGCCGCCACCTATTTCTGGGGCAGTGCACATCACTTGTGGTGAAACAGAAAAAGGAATTTTAGGAAGTACGGTTAATGTCTTCCTCAACACCGCTCAGTAGCTGCAACATATAACCACCACCACATGGCTTTTAAAATTAAATGATCATTCTAGAATGCAAACTAGCCACCCCAGCAATCAACAGTGGCTGCCATCCTGCAAGCACTTAGCCTCAGCTCAAAATGCATTGCAATGGGGATCAGTGATATGATCTTCCATTGTTTTTTTAAATGAAAATCAATTGCACGAGAAGGGGACTGTAAATTAGACTGGAACAGCAGCAGTATGGGAGGGTTGTTTAATCCCTTCTTCCCTGTTTTAGGACACCCCTCTCAGCTGAGTTTTGCCCCATGAATTTAAGACTGAGAAAAATGAGAAACTGAGAGACTGGCAGATCGGTCCATCCCTATTTCAGCCTAATGGGTAACAGGGGGCATTGAATCATTCTGGTACCTGGTGTAGAGAGATCTGATGCTAGCAGCAGCAGATTCTTGGAAGTGGTGGCACTGGCAGGGATGTCACCAGTGGCGGAAGTCTCTTGGTCAGACACTGGAATGACCCAATGGAATAACATACGTTATAACGGTAGAATAGGTAAGTTATCTTATTAATGCCCTTTCTAGCATCTAACATCTCTGTGTGATGCTGGAGGCATGTGCCACACCTCTGTTGCCCATAAATCTCTAACACCTGTGGTCTCCGATCTGAAGGCATATATGATCATTGCCAAAAGTTCCTTCTTGAAAAGAGGCATAGTCTCTACCAGCCAGTTCAAACTAAATGCACATTACACTTTGGTTTGCAGTGGCGTGTAAAAACAGATGTGGAAAGGTTTTTGAAATGGCATGTTCTGGTTTGCAATCGAATCATCAATGTAAGTGCATTATAAAAAAATATTCTCATACATTCTTCTGTTTACTAGCTTCCTGTTTCATTGAGTAAGATAGCACAGGGCTCTGTGAGGGAAAGGGAGGTGAATTTTGATCATGGCAAAAGTCTGGTTTAAATGCTACCGGAGTAGCATTAGTCCTTTGGTTGCTTCCACCTGACAAGGTTAATATAAAACATCTGCACATATGTCTCCGGTAGCTTTTAAACCCTCCTAGTGTCCCTGTTTTCTAAGGACAGTCCTGGATTTACAGAAGCTGTCCTGGTTTCTGTTTTAATCCCGGAATGTCCTGGTTTTCCTTAGGACATCCCTATTTTCATTGGATAAATGTTGGACAGTATGGAGTTACATGACCCCCCGGGCCAAGAAGATAAGTAACTTTACAGTACAACCTTTAGAAGACATCTGAAGGCAGCCCTGTATCATTTTATTATGCTTTTATGTAAGTTGAAAGCTGCCCAGAGTGGCTGGGGTATTGTTGTTGTTGTTGTTGTTGTTACCACTACTACTACTATTACTACTACTCCACTACTACTACTACTACTACTACTACTACTCTTACTCTTATATTGTTGAATTGAGCATCCCTATTTTCACTGGGATGTTGGAAGGCATGAGTTTGTTTGTTTACATATCAAGCTCATAGTCATGTCCACTATTATGCAGGAGTGGGGAGCTAGCAGCTCATAGGCTAAATCATAGGGAAGTTTTCAATATTTAATGCTGTATTGTTTTTAACACTTGATTGGAAGCCGCCCAGAGTGGCTAGGGAAACTCAACCAGATGGGCGGGGTATAAATAACAAATTACGGTATTATTATTTTATTATTATAAATCTGACCCACAAAGCCTTTCCAAATACCTCACCAGACTCCCATCCTCTTCTTACCCTGTTCCTCCTTCCCAGAGGTAAAAGGATAAAAAACCTAGACACTGCAACAAACTACAGTGGTACCTCGGGTTACAGATGCTTCAGGTTACAGACACTTCAGGTTACAGACTCCACTAACCCAGAAATAGTACCTCAGGTTAAGAACTTGCTTCAGAATGAGAACAGAAATTATGCTCCGGTGGCGCGGCAGCAGCGGCAGGCCCCATTAGCTAAAGTGGTACCTCAGGTAAAGAACAGTTTCAGGTTAAGAACAGACCTCCAGAACGAATTAAGTTCTTAACCTGAGGTACCACTATAGCTTGTATTTCCTGGCTTTGGTGACAACAGAACTAGGCAGATGAATTTAACCTCACTTAGAAAGGTTTGTTTTTACTTCCATAGGCACCCAGCAGTGGTTTGTGTAAGCAATCCAATAGGATTTTATTAAGGTCATTTTACACAACAACAACAGCTGGATCCAATGATCATTATGATGATGATGATTTCAGCTCATTGGTAGGAGATTAAGGGGTTTAGAGGTTATCCAAGCAAATGGGAGAAGGTGCTGGGAGCTGCTTTTAAACTGGAAGGTGATGTGCTCATGGGTTTTCTGCATAAAGCAAAGACCCATTTTGCCTGGGCAAAAGCAGAGCCAAAATTTGATGGTGTCAGCAGACCAGCTCAAACACAGCAGAAACACACACCCCATGCCCTTCAGATAAACCACCCAACTGATGTGAAATAGCATTATCAATGCAGTTACCAACAGGGTTACAGGATGGCAGATCCATGTTCCCATCAATGCACGTTCTCACAGAAGGAGAGATTATTATGTATCCTTTCATGCATATGAATTCCATTGTATGTGCATTTTTAATCAATCCTGAATGTTTTTGCCCACCGTACAAAAGCAGGTTTCTGGCTTCCAGCTGTTGTTTTGTGATAGTGCAGGGCGCTGAAAGAAAAGGAAGAAAGAGACGGGGTCATCTTTGGAAATGGCTTCTCCTATTCAGCCTTCCAGGTCTGACTTTAGAATAATTGCATCCCTAGGAGGGACGCGGGTGGCGCTGTGGGTAAAACCTCAGCGCTTAGGGCTTGCCGATCGCATGGTCGGCGGTTTGAATCCCTGCGGCGGGGTGAGCTCCCGTCGTTCGGTCCCAGCTCCTGCCCACCTAGCAGTTCGAAAGCTCCCTTAAGTGCAAGTGGATAAATAGGTACCGCTTTATAGCGGGAAGGTAAACGCCGTTTCCGTGTGCTGCGCTAGTGCTGGCTCGCCAGAGCAGCTTCGTCACACTGGCCACGTGACCCAGAAGTGTCTCCGGACAGCGCTGGCCCCCGGCCTCTTGAGCGAGATGAGCGCACAACCCTAGAGTCGGACACAACTGGCCCGTACCTTTACCTTTAGGAGTAGCTTATAACTCTATGGCCTACAAATGACATCCAGCTTTTGCTCAATCCTGAATGAAAATCAACCCACATATTAAATTGGGTTCAAATGATTTTTTTATATTATAGCCCTCAGGTTAAGTACTTAATTCATTCCAGAGGTCCGTTCTTAACTGTTCTTAACCTGAAGCACCACTTTAGCTAATGGGGCCTCCTGCTGCTGCCGTTGTGCGATTTCTGTTCTCATCCTGAGGTAAAGTTCTTAACCCGAGCTACTACTTCTGGGTTAGTGGAGTCTGTAACCTGAAGTGTATGTAACCTGAAGCATATGTAACCTGAGGTACCACTGTATATCCTTCTCAGTGTTTTTGGATTCCAGCTCCCTCCAGCCTCATTGGTCCATTGGTCCTAGCCCTCAACATCTAGGCCAGGCTTCCTCAACCTCGGCCCTCCAGATGTTTTGAGACTACAATTCCCATCATCCCTGACAACTGGTCCTGCTAGCTAAGGATCATGGGAGTTGTAGGCCAAAAACATCTGGAGGGCTGAGGTTGAGGAAGCCTGATCTAGGCATTCAGGGCAACCTTTTCAAATCAATCCCTGTGCACATTTAGCATTAGCACTCCATGCAATTGGTACTTCTATAAAACCAGGAGTCCTGATCACCTAGAGCAGGTGTGGCTAACCTGTGGCCTTCCAGATGTTGCTGAACATCAGACACAGCTGGCAGGGCCAAATGTCAGGGAATTTAGGCATTGTCCAACAGCATCTGGAGGGCTACAGGTTCCCCGTCCCTGATGTAGTGTGCCTACATATGTTCAGATGGAAGCTAAGTCAAACTGTTACATTAAAGGTAAAGGAACCCCTGACCATTAGGTCCAGTCATGGCCAACTCTGAGGCGGCGGCGCTCATCTCGCTTTATTGGCCGAGGGAGCCAGCGTACAGCTTCCGGGTCATGTAGCCAGCATGACGAAGCCACTTCTGGTGAACCCTGGATTGCAAGCCTGGGCAGTGTGTATGGAGGTCCTGGGCTACCCAGATGACAAAACCGGCCTCTTGGCCTCACTGATGTGGTCCAAAGGAAAGCAGAGCAATATATGTGGCACCAGCTTGGCTGCAAGAGTTCCTGGAAGGAGACTGCCAACCCTCTAAAGGACTCCACTCTGGATCTGTGTAGCCTTTTCTTCTCTTGAAGATATCCCACAAGGCAGAGGAGGTTTAGGATCAGAGATTTCCTTCTCCTAGATAAGCTACCTTCCCAGGTTGACAAGCCCCATCTACAGCACATGCAGAAACCACCTTCTTGACTGTTGGACCCAGTATTGGTCTTGTATGCTTAATCCACCAGAGCCTTCACATGTAGCTCACTGTGGGTTTGAGACCCATTGGCTACCCTCACCTGGTTTAGCTAGCCAGTTAAAGCCATTTCCTGTAATTGTGGCTCCCCAATAAAAGTACATTGTTATGGGGTGGGTGGGTTGTGCTATATCCAATCCAATTCCAACAATACAATTTTATTTTGAGATAAGTGCATATGATCCACAAATGCTGGAGTTATCCAGTTTCACAGTGTGCCCTATCCACGTTACTTAAAAGTTGACAGAAATAGTCCACTCACCAAAACACTTTGGACGAGGGGTCCATCCATCTTCCTTACATGTTATCCAGCCAGATCCTTCCAAGTCATACCCAGGGAAGCACTTGTACTGTAACCGGTCACGTTCCAGATATTGAGCTCTTTTATTCTCTATGATTACTCCAAAATCAATGTCAGGTGTGCACACTGAAATTGCATTTAGCATCATCATAGTCACTAAAGAAAAAATCCTTTTCAAAGTAGAATGATAATTGATCAAAGCTGTAAGTTCCTGAATACAAAACAAAGGTCACTTCCACACCAGCTCTTTTCTCTAGGCATTAGCATCCTTGGCTCACTCACTTTTTAAGGAGCATCCAGATGACATCATTGTCATCCCATTGGATTCCAGTGTTTTCAAATAATGCCCTCTCTTGTTTTTAACAGCAATGGGAACAATACGTCACAACGCCAACCATCACAACAACAAAAATCAGAATTACAGCAACAGCAACACATTGATGTATAGCCAATACAACACCACTAAAATTTAAAGTTTACTAAAGGAGCGTCTCCATCCCCATCGTTGAGCCCAGACACTGAGGTCCAGCTCCGAGGGCCTTCTGGCGGTTCCCTCACGACTAGAAGTGAAGTTACAGGGAACCAGGCAGAGGGCCTTCTCAGTCATGGCACCCACCCTGTGTAACACCCTCCCTTCAGATGTCAAGGAAATAAACAACTATCTGACTTTTAGAAGACATCTGAAGGCAACCCTGTATCGGGAAACTTTTAATGTTTGATACTTTATTGTGTTTTTAAATTTTTGTTGGGAGCTGCCTAGTCAGATGGGTGGCATATAAATATTATTAATATTACTATCAGCAGTGGCATACAAAATGCCCTATATATCAAAGCATTTTGATGATATAAACACAAGCTTTCGCAAATAAGAGCAGAATCATTCAATAGTAATAATAATAATAATATATCTGTCCAATAAATGTAATATAATCACTACACCTAAATTTCTAACCCAGGGCAATCATAATCATAATTATATTTCTTACCTGCCTTTATGACCGGATCCCAGGACTGGTTGCAGCAATTTAAAATACATTAAAATCCTTTTTTAAAAAAAAATAAGACTAGGATGGATGCCCTCCAGATGTTGCTGGAATCCTGTGCTTTCTGTATGTTGACCAACCTGGTTGGGGTTGATAGGTATGGGAGTCCCACAACATAGGGAGGGCAACACCTTGTATACCCTGTCCTTGCCTATCAATTGGCCCTGCAAACACAAATTCATGCAAAACAGCTTAGCACCACCACCATATTATTCTTGGAACTATGGATGGAATTATTCGCAGAATGCCACAGCTGTAATGGACAAAAACGCAGACCTGAATTTAGTTCCTAGAGGTCTTCTGAAATAAATAATTTCTTTTTAAAAAGCGCGCCTGCTCTTTCACTGCATGAAATGTTTGTCTTTCAACTTAATATCTTACCATGTTGGAATGTGCAGCATGTCCATAGAAGAAATGAAATAATACAGAACAGCCGGGTCTTCATTATGCTTTAGCAGAATAGAGGATTCCCCTTCTGTGACTACATTTTGCAAGGAATGACATTGTGAATATACTTCTCCTTTTCTTGCACCAGTTCAGTTCTTTCTTTCTACCCTATGCCTAGGTTTCTTTTTTTACTGTGTCTTTTGAAGTACCCTTGTTTGGCATAGCATCAAGGGAAAGAAAGCATCACCAGCATTCAGCACTGAAACTGTTTGCAAACCCGCAGAGATGTTATGTACTGCCATCCTAGTATTAAGGACTAAAACAAAGTCCAGCCTTCAAATAGAACCTCTGTGGCCCTGTTCACATACATCACAGCAAAGCCTGAGATAAAGAGAATTGGTGCAGGATGAGCAGAGCAGATCTTAATATAACATTACACAAACTACGGGTTGGAAGAGAAAAGGATGCCCTGTCAGCATCAGTAAATTGTTTTCAGCGCCAGGATAATGCTTATGCTCAGGTGCGCAATCTCCTTATTTTCTCCACAGTAAAAGCAGCTCCTCTGGAAAAAGCGTATGAAAAAAGAAAGCAAAGTAAAGCTGACTTCAGAACCAGAGTAACTCAAAACCAACCCACCAATGAAGAATTTCCCTGATGCTCAAATGTGAATGAGGTTGAAACCTTCAGCGAAATGTGTAAGAAAGTGGTGGCAAAGAGTAATGGGATTCTGAAAGAAGACCGAGCACTCTCTGGTCACCTCATTATGATGTCAGGAGGTCAGAACATTTGGATGACATACACACTGTCCCATTCTCTGGGTCCTTTGTGTCATCACAGAGAATTGCTTGGAGACAAAACTGACTGGATGAGCCATTTTCTGACTCTGTTTCCAAACTTTTTAAATCATCGTACACTGGTTGTTATGAGGCATCTTGTAGTTACCAGTGTATAAGTTTTAAAATATGAGATCTGATATAGTCTGTCTTCTTTATTTAATCAAATGCCTAATTTTGCTAGTTTCTAAGGAAAACAAAACTAAGATGCAAAAACAACAACAACAACAACAACAATAAAGATTTTGTTCCTTTAAAGAAGCAGGCAGTGAAGCAGGCTGCTCCTCACTCTCTTCTGAAGAATCTGTCCTCCCTTCCATCCCGTTGCTAAGCAACCATTTCAGGGACTAACTGTCAATGGATGGACCCTGATGGAGATTCTGAGCGAGGACATTTCACTGGGTACCAGAGTGAGATGGAGATGCAAACCAGGATTTCCAGATGAAAGGCTTAGATGAAGTCGACAAAACAGCCCTTGACTGTGCCAAGAGAGTCTTGAGCAGGAGACAAGGGCAGCGGGAGAGATTTTTCCACCTTTGTGGCAGGGCTCTGAAAAGTGTGTGGCAGAAGCAGGGGACCAGGAGTGGGGAGTGGTGATTTATGGGATGTGACACCAACCGCAAGGCAGGAGCCAGAATGCCAGTCCCTGACATTCAAGCAAAACAGAAAAGGCCACCGTCTCTACGTCATCCTCCCTGCCTGCCCACCACCAGAGATGCAGAGGAATTTCCACAGCAGCTATGGCAGGTGGTGGCACAGGAGGCAGGTATGAGACGTGGGTGGCGCTGTGGTCTAAACTACCGAGCCTCTTGGGCTTGCCGATTGGGAAGTTGGCGGTTTGAATCCCCGTGACGGCGTAAGCTCCCGTTGCTCTGTCCCAGCTCCTGCCAACCTAGCAGTTCGAAAGCACGCCAGTGCAAGTAGATGAATAGGTACCACTGTGGTGGAAAGGTAAACAGCATTTCTGTGCGCTCTGGCTTCTGTCATGGTGTCCCGTTGCACCAGTAGCGGTTTAGTCCTGCTGGCCACATGACCCAGAAAGCTGACTGTGGACAAACAGCGGCTCCCTCGGCCTGAAAGCGAGATGAGCGCCCCGCAACCCCATAGTCACCTTTGACGGGACTTAACCATCCAGGGGTCCTTTACCTTTTTTACTTTTAGTTGCAACAGAGGAGGTGAATATGGTAGCAGCCAGCACCCCATAGAGCAGGTTACAGCGGGCAAGGAGGCAGCAGCTGTGGAAGCGAGTGGCGGCAGAAGAGGCTAGTTCTACCGCCTGAGGTGCCTGTCTGGCCGCACCTGGTAGGAGAGGCCCCATTGCAAGTCCAGCTACCACAAGGCAGAAACAGGCAGCTGTGGAGGAACAGCCAGTTCTTGGTGGGGAAATGCTTTCTGCTGCAACCGGGGACCTAATTGGGATTCACACTTGCTCATGAGGAATCCAGTGGGACAAGAAATAATGCACAGTCTTAGAGTGTGGCATCAGTCATACTTTGGAACTCTCTTCCTATGGACCTCAGACGGGCACCTTCACTGTTCTTTTTTTGGTGCCCTGTGGGTTAAACCACAGAGCCTAGGACTTGCCAATCAGAAGGTCAGCGGTTCGAATCCCTGCAACGGGGTGAGCTCCCGTTGCTCGGTCCCTGATCCTGCCAACCTAGCAGTTCGAAAGCACTTCAAAGTGCAAGTAGATAAATAGGTACCGCTCCGGCGGGAAGGTAAATGCCGTTTCCATGTGCTGCTCTGGTTCACCAGAAGTGGCTTAGTCATGCTGGCCACATGACCCGGAAGCTGTACGCCGGCTCCCTCGGCCAATAAAGTGAGATGAGCGCCGCAACCCCAGAGTCGGTCACGACTGGACCTAATGGTCAGGGGTCCCTTTACCTTTACCTTAAGAACTGTTAGGATTTTAGGTAGCTGATGCTGGTTAGTGTGATTAGTATAAATCACATGAGATGTCTGAGAAGTGCGTGGGAATGGAAGACTGTCTTATCTCTTCCGTCTGAGAGTGTTACAATCATACCTCTTGTTACATTCAATTCAGGTTACGTCTTTTCAGGTTGCGTCCCGCAGCAACTCGGAAGTACCGGAAAGGGTTACTTCCAGCTTTCACCTCTCATGCATGCACAGACGTGCAAAATGACATCACGCGCATGCGCAGAAGTGGTGAATCGTGACCCGCACGTGCGCAGACCTGCAGGCACAGGTTGAGTTCCTCTCAGGTTGTGAACGGGGCTTCGGAACGAATCCCATTCACAACCAAAGGTACCACTATACAGTGGTATCTCGGGTTACATACGCTTCAGGTTACATACGCTTCAGTTTACAGACTTTGCTAACCCAGAAATATTACCTCGGGTTAAGAACTTTGCTTCAGGATGAGAACAGAAATCGGGCTCTGGCGGCACGGTGGCAGCAGGAGGCCCCATTAGCTAAAGTGGTGCTTCAGGTTAAGAACCGTTTCAGGTTAAGAACGGACCTCCGGAACGAATTAAGTACTTAACCAGAGGTACTGTACTTTCGCTTTTGCTGTATGCTTTCTGTTTTCTGCCAGAGTTTGGAGGGCATAGATATGATTATGGATTCTCTGTATATATTGTGAATAAACATAGTTTAGATCTATGGACGTTTGTATCTTCTTGATGTGTGATGCGGGAAGACTTGCATGCACTTTTCATATGAGAAGTGTCGCAGAGGGGGACTCTGGAGTGAAGGAACATGCCATTTCAGAGACGTGCCTACTGGGAGATGCTCGGAGGTACTGGGGGTCTGCCATCCCCCCCAGGAGCATTTGCCAACAAGAACATCCTTGTTTCGGTTGTGTGGATCTTACTGGCCCAGATATGGAAAGAAGATAAAGTTCCTACCAGAGAAGAATGGCAGAAGAAGTTAATGCTGAAATGGCTAAAAATAACTGGAAGAGTCAGAAATCAGGAAGACCAAAATTTTAATAAGGAATGGGGAACATTTATAACTTACCGTAAAGACCACTGTAAACAGTTAAAATCTTTAGTAGGATTGGAATAGCACTTGTAGTTTAAAGTTGGTTCTGGACATAATGGAAGAAGTAAAGGATTTGGATTATCATAAAAGATGCGGGAGGAACTGATTAATAATAGAACCCAAAAAGGGGAGGATGGAAGTCCAGGAGATTCCTTGGAATTTTGTTTTTATTATTTATGTTTGATATATCTCTGTAAAATTCTAATTTTAAAAATCAAATAAATAAATTTAATAATAATAATAATAATAATAATAATAATAATAATAATAATAAACAACATCCTTGTTTCAAAAAGGCTGCCCAGATGTGTAGAATGTTGACATTGTTGTAATCTGTATTTAACTTATCATTGGTTTTAATTGGTTTTTTAATGTATTAAACAGCTGTTTTAACTATTTTTACTGATAAGCTTACTGTTTTATTCTTTTCGTAAGCTGCTTTGAGATTTGTTTGTCGTTACAGTCAAGCAGCATAGAAATTTTGCAAAGTAAAAATAAATAATCAGTGATAAAAGACCACAGACTCACAACTGCAATTGAAGCAAATCTATCAATTTATTGGTGTGCAATGCTTCATTTAAGGAGCATTATTGTCTTCATAAAATTTGAAGAAAATAAAGCAACAAAGCAATGTAATATAAAAAAAAATTAAGATTGCATAACTATAGCATTATACTTGCATTGACAAAGCAATCACAGGTTGTCATTTCTGATGCTCATCAAATCATGAGGCAGAATTTCTAAGCTCCATGGCATATCCTAATTTCTGAATTTCCTAGCACACTTAGCACTTTTGAATAAAAATCATAGTTACCCAGTCATCACTGTGGGCCAAGATCAGGCACTCTTCAGCTAATTGAAAGGAACTAGGAGTAGCAGAGTGGAATTCCCCATATATATTTTTGTTTCATTACTTACATTGCTTAACCCACATTAAGACCTAAACTATGTGTTATATTTATCTGGGAGAAAAGCACAACTAGGACTCCTGCTTTTCCAGCACTTCGTTACTCAGGTGACTAGGAAAACATTCCAGCGCATTCCATTTTCAATAATGTTATGATTCCACATTTGCCAAGACACCAGTGTTTCTTCATCATCTTCATTATGTTGATGCTTTCCAGGACGCTGAGGTCTCATCAGACTGTCAATGAGAGTCATCAAAAAGTTACAAAGTGACATGGAGTTTAATGTCATCCATTTAGTCCATCATGGTTGCTCTACTGTTCGCTTAAGCTGATGGTTCTTTAAGCCTAAGCAGGTTCAGTACAATGTTATACATTTCCAGTCAAAAGTAATATTCTTCTTGTTTTATGGGTTTTATTGCAGGGTAAGCGCATATGGGATGGCAGCCTAGGCTTTCATTTAGGATCGGTATTGGGGAAATGGGAATTTTGTTCCATCAACAGCAGTATGACAAGTGGGTTAACCTTTTTCTAGCCTTGCCCAGACTACTCTCTTATTTTGTGTTACATCATGCCCCCCCCAATAGCAGCCATTTTGTGACTGGCACCCACAGCACTCCCTCGATGTTCAAAATGTGTCCACCGGTCCAAACAGGTTGGTGACCCCTGCATCTGGCCCGGTCAATATTTTTATTTTATTTATTTATATTATTTCTATGCTACCCCTCATCATGTGCATTCAGGAATTGCCACAATAATTTAAAGCACTCAGCATAAGCAGCAAACAAAAGAAATGTAAATAAATGTAGGATAGCTTGGGATCGCAGATGGCCATCTAATCAAGCACTAGAAATACTATTAGTAATAGCAGTGGCAATGAAACGGTTAGTAATGGAAACCATATAGGGTTCCCAAATGGTCTTTTTCTTTCTTGACTTCCCCTGCAAAATGAATGAATCATGCACAATCGTTTTGTTTGACACTGAGGAAGAAAGGGGAGTTACTGATTTATGATCAACAAAGGATTTTACAATGTTTTTCTATACCCTCCCCTTTCAACCAAGGCTGAATGGACTAAATTCAAATTACCGTATTTTTCGCGCTATAAGACGCACCAGACCATAAGACGCACCTAGTTTTGGGGGGAGGAAAAAAAGAAGAAAAATATTCTGAATCTCAGAAGCCAGAACAGCAAGAGGGATCGCTGTGCAGTGAAAGCAGCAATCCCTCTTCCTGTTCTGGCTTCTGGGATAGCTGTGCAGCCTGCATTCGCTCCATAAGATGCATACACATTTCCGCTTACTTTTTAGGAGGGAAAAAGTGAGTCTTATAGAGCAAAAAATACGGTATATTTGGGCTGGACCATGAGTGGAAGAGAGAGTAATTTGGTGAGATGAAGGACTGCTAATTATAACTGGCAGGAGTTTATTTATGTGACTTTGCTTTTTAACTGCGGGCTGAGGAAAATAATCCCCAGATTTTTAATGGCGGAGCAGGCATCATGTTGGGGGAGTTATTTATAGCCCAGCAAATCCTTGAACAACGGAAGGAATGTTTTCAAAGGAGTGGAATGTGAATGGACAAAGGACGATGGCAATAAACTGTCTCTTACACACCAGGTCTGGGAACAGAGTGCTGGAAGGATTACACATGTGAAATGGACTCTTATGTGTTTGGGAAAGGACAAAGCTGCTGATTGTAAGGAAACAAGAAGGCCAGTTATGAAAATGGATTAAAACAATGAAAAAGATGAGAAGGTGATTAAAGAAGAAGAATGAAGTGCCATCATCAGGAAGCAAATGGCCATATGTTTGTAACAGGAGCAGGAAACCTACCGTAATTATTTTTTAAAAAAAAATGTATTAAATTTAAATAATTTGGATTGATTTGTTAAAATTTTTAAAACTAATACAAATTAATTTAAAAGAAAAAAGAAACGTTTAGTAATGTTGCTCCTAGTTGCTGTGGTGATAGTACAGTACTGATATTAAAATACGTGTGGTATGATTTCTCTGCTGCCATGGAAAGACTTACTGATTTAGATACATCTTGGATATACCCATAGCCCAGCTACACATTGTTTCATAAAAGGTGGTGATGATGGATCCTTTCGAAATCCTGATTTGCACTCAAACTGCATCCAGTAGTCCGACGCTCTCATGGATGTGGATTTAGTTATCGACCTCAGTTTGATATTGTTACGTTCCATGTCAGCATAATCTGCTCGACAAGTTTCTGAAGAAAAGCACAGAAAGAAAAAAATACTGCATTTTTCGCTCCATAAGACACACCTGAACATAAGACACACCTAGTTTTTAGAGGGGGAATGCAAGAAAAAAAATTCTTTAAAGGGAGCGCTGAGCAGAGCCTGTATGCATCCCAGGCTCTGCTCAGTGCTCCCTTTCAAGAGCCGCGTGGGGCGTGTGTGTGCCGCTTGCAGGCTTTTCCCCGAGGAGGGAGAAGGGCAGCATGCTGGTCCCAGGGGGGGGGTTACCGTGAGGCGTGGTCAAAGTCTGGTCCTGGGCCAAGGGTCTGGAGACTGTCCACCAAGGGGGAAGCGGGGTCCAAAGCAAGAAGCCAGGCGTGGTCGGGAACTCCGGAAAAACAGGTCTGGGTACTGGCAGCAACAGGTTTCCAACATCGTTGCTCCCGCAACTTGGGCCCGGGCTGACTGGCCTTTATCTCCTCTGAGGCCAGGGGCAGTCCCGGCCCACAGGTGACCCGCCTCTCCTGGCCTTAAGGCAAGCACATCTCCTAAGAGAACCTAGTTTCCTCCACCTCTCTGCTCAGGAGAGGCTGGAGGGTTACTGGACCCAGAGGCAGCTTCACCTTCCCCTGACAGAGCTGGGAGAGGAGCACCAGCAGACAATGTGTCCTCAATTACCTCCGGAACCAGAGTGGATTCATCTGGTGTCTGCTCCTGAGGATCCGGCACAGGTGCAGGCCCTTCAGATTCAAGCTCTGGAAGCGGGGACTCCTGTGCAGGCTGGGATTCCTCCGGTTCAGCCTCTGAATCAGATTCCCAGGTCATCACAGGCAGCCTGCCACTGATGGGCTGCCCTCCTCCCTCCTCCGGGAAAAGTCCCAAAGAGCCGGACACATGCTCCGCACGGCTCTTTAAAGGGAGCACGGCTCTTGGGGGCTTTTCCGGGAAGTGGGGGGAGGGACTGAGGGGCTAAGCCAGAAGCTAGAACAATGGGAGGGAGAGCAGCGATCCCTCTCGCTGTTCTGGCTTCTGGGATAGCTGTGCAGCATGCATTCGCTCCATAAGACGCATACACATTTCCCCTTACTTTTTAGGAGGGAAAAGGTGCGTGTTATAGAACAAAAAATATGATAATCACGTATATAGATGAATTCTTTTTAAACTGGGCTGGGCTGGGTAGGAATAGCTTTGAGTGCAATGCAGAACTCGCTTGAACGAGCTGGTCAATGGCATCAAGTTAAAATGTACTATCTGCCAGTTACTGTAGCTTTTAGGCTACATCCACACATTGCAGAAGAGAGGTCCACTTTTAGGCTACATCCACACATTGCAGAAGAGAGGTCCACTCTTTCCCTCTGCCTCTGATATTGGGAGGGCTAGCCAGAGGATGCCATGTATCTCTGCCACACTGCCAAATCCATTATAATGAGTCTAGGCTTGTTAATAGAACAAGAATGAACGATGATCGATTTTATACTTACGAAGGCATCTGGGCACGCCAACCCATTGACCATGTAAACATCTTGCACGTGGAGTGCCTTCCATTTCGTACATTCTGTAGCACTGATAAAAAACAGCTGAACCATGTACAAATTCTCGTCTTGAGGAGGCCAGGGTCATTGCATTATCAACATCAGGCGGAGGACCACAATTTATTGGGGACTCTACAATGAAAATATTGAAGAAGTTATTATAGCAGATGACACTATGGTAAATGCCAGACTGCAGATACTAATACACTGTACACCTAGAAAGGCAAGGCAAACAGAATGGGGAATTCATCTTAATTTAAAATGAAACAAAATGATGTAAGGCATCTTCCTATAAACTCTTTGATTGGGTTCTAGAGTAGATATATGATCAGTTAGCATCTTACCTGCCATCACGCATCTCCCCCCAAACATCTATCTTGTTATGAATCCACAAGGTGCCACAGTACTCTTTTTTTGTTGGCACGTGTCTCTAGAGAAAGGCCATTGGTCAGTGGTAGGGCACATGCGTTGAAAGATCCCAGGTTCAGTCTTAGCATCTAAGGCATTAGAGGAGATCTGTGAATAGGTCTCCTGCTGCTTCTTTTTAATGAAAAAAATAATTGGAGCTATGTGGAGGATTCAGATTGGTACTATCATCTGTACTTTCTTTACAATTTGCCTGATGAATTTTGACTCCCTTTCTCTCACACTCATTGGTGCTATGAAAGATGATAAGAATTGCTAAGTTGTGGGTGAACATATCAGACGACGCAGTGATTCTTCAAACAGCTCTTGTTTATTCACACGCCAGAACAGAACTGAACTGAAGGGTTTAGCCAGCCTGCTTATATAGAGCTCCACTAGAACGCAACAGTAACCACTTTCCATAACTATCCAATCACTGAATGTCACTTTCAATCCCTTATTTGCATATGTGGACCTGAGTGAAGACTATCTACAGTATCCCCCTGCTGGCCCAGGGTAAGAACTTCAGTACATAACAAGAATAGTTTGGGTGGGGGGGTAGGCTGTATGCCTGAGCCCCCTTCTAATGCCTGGATCCAGCATGGATTCAATTCCTGGGACAGCCAGGCTAGATTCTTGGTGAGGTAATGGCCTTCTAACTATGGTATTACGGTAGCAAAGAAAGGAGTCAGAAAGATAAATGCCAGAGTGCAGGATTGAGTTATATGAGCTAGAAGCTAGAAGCCGGCAGGCTCTTCATATTTATTTAGCCTTGCTCTTTTCTAAGTAAGCAAATTATTAACATTCGATGTGCACATGTCAGGGACTGGACATTGGAGAAGGAATGGTGAAGACCTCTTCCTCCTCCTCCAGAACCTTCCAGAGAAGAGGAAGATTGTATAGATTTACAGCAGTGGTTTGCAGGAGGTCACATCTCAGAGGCTGAAGAGGGGGAAGCTAGGAAATAATGTGAGAGGAGCAGGAAGAAGCAGCACCAGGGGAGAGACAGCTGACAGACTCAGTGTCATTAGAAAGCATGCCAGACCCCCCTCTCCCAGAACCCGACAGGCATTGAAAGTAGGAGAGCAGAGAGTTCAGAGGCAGAAGGCACAGATCAGCCACCATAGGGATGACGTATAATGGGAGAGACGGAGGGGATGGGGTTTCACATGGAGCAACACCATTGCTCATAGCTGTCAACGTTTCTCTTTTTTAAAGGGAAATTCTCTTATTCCAAATAGGATTCCTCGCAAGAAAAGGGGAAAGTTGACAGCTATACCATTACTCCAAGAGGCTGCATTTCTAAGCCTCTCTCTGTGAATACTGAATAAAAGACATTGGCAAGAGCTTTCCTTGTCTATCTATTCCTGGAAGCCTACCGTGGAGGGATTGGGTTCCTTGACTCCTGACAGCACGTCAGTGTGGCAGCACCAAATACAGTACAGTGGTGCCTCTGGTTACGTACTTAATTCGTTCCGGAGGTCCGTTCTTAACCTGAAACTGTTCTTAACCTGAAGCACCACTTTAGCTAATGGGGCCTCCCACTGCTGCTGCGCCACCGCCGGGCAATTTCTGTTCTCATCCTGAAGCAAAGTTCTTAACCCAAGGTACTATTTCTGGGTTAGTGGAGTCTGTAACCTGAAGCGTCTGTAACCTGAAGCATATGTAACCCGAGGTACCACTGTAAATGAAAAAATTGGTGAGAACACTCCTTGTGATGTCTTGAGCTTGGGGCCATAGGAGACATTTTCTGGGTACATATCACTTCACTTCCTTAACCCTGGTGACAACCAACAATGCAGATTCTACACTGAAAAGATTAGGGCCCTAACAGACGTTCACATTGGTGCCATTCTCCAGCTTACCATAATCAGACAAGGGGTCCACCAGGTGTTCGTAAGGAACTTGTCCCGGAAATACTGCGACTGAAAGAGAAAAAAATGGAACGTGGAAAAGAGGGTAGTAAGCTGTGAACTTGACTACCTTTTTTTGATGGAGGAACTCAGATTAATTCTGCAGCAATGCCAGTAGTAAAGTATTCAGTTCTGAATTGGTAAGGTCTGTCATTTATCAGGAGGCTGAAACATTTATCCCTCTCATCTACCGTATTTTTCACCCTATAAGACGCACCTAGTTTTTGGAGGAGGAAAACAAGAAAAAAAATATTCTGAATCTCAGAAGCCAGAACAGCAAGAGGGATCACTGTGCAGTGAAAGCAGCAATCCCTCTTGCTGTTCTGGCTTCTGTGATAGCTGCGCAGCCTGCATTCGTTCCATAAGACGCACACACATTTCCCCTTACTTTTTAGGAGGGAAAAAGTGAGTCTTATAGAGCAAAAAATATGGTATTCATTCATCCAAAAAACAATATAATATCCAACTCACATTCTGTCGTGTTGAGAAAGATGTGCTTTTCATTAAGAGCTAAATCTGCTATTTCTGGTGGGAAGGAAAAGGGAAGTAGGGATATTATACTCCAAAACCACCTGTAGCTATATATACTTTTATATATACAAGGGAACAAACAGTGATCCAACACCAACTTGGCTCATAGTGCAGAGGTTTCTTGTCCATTTGGTTCAAGCATTTCATTCAACAACCTGGTCTTATCAATTACTAAAGTTTTAAATGGAGGACAACCAGCCCATCATTTATTTATTTATTTATTAAAAAAAATTATGAGTACAGCATGTCAATGAATATCTTCCACAAGAAGCATAGCTGCTCAGTAAGTTCAGCAGCAGAACTTGTGGTCTCAAATTTCAGCTGTGCCTTGTGCGATGCTAAAATTCGGGGGGGGGCATTCTAAATAATAATTATGGCATCCCCTGAGGCTCTGTGCCCAATGTGACCGAAATGGTCTCGCTCCTCCCCCCCAAAAAAAAAATCTGCCTCAGATGTGTTGCAAATCAGGTGGCTGAGTTCACAAAATTTGTAATCATTCAAAAAACCAAAAAAAAGGACACTCAGGCAACCCATCCTCAGAAGTAGGGGCGGAAGAGCTCTTTGTTTCCAGACTGTCTCTACAGAGTGGTGCATGCTCTAGTTATCCCCTGCTTGGACTACTGCAATGTGCTCTACGTGGGGCTACCTTTGAACGTGACTTGGAAACTGCAACTAATCCAGAATGCAGCAGCTAGACTAGTGACTGGGAGCGGCCGCCGGGACCATACAACACTGGTCCTGAAAGACCTGCATTGGCTCCCAGTACGTTTCTGAGCACAATTCAAAGTGTTAGCACTGACTTTTCAAGCCCTAAACGGCCTCGGTCCTGTATACCTGAAGGAGCATCTCCACCCCCATCATTCACTGAGGTCCAGCTTCGAGGACCTTCTGGTGGTTCCCTCACTGCGAGATGTGAGGTTACAGGGAACCAGACAGAGGGCCTTCTCAGTAGTGGCACCCGCCCTGTCGAATGCCCTCCCATCAGATGTCAAGGAAATAAACAACTATTTGACTTTTAGAAGACATCTGAAGGCAGCCCTGTTTAGGGAAGTTTTTAATGTTTGATGTTTTATCGGTTTTTTAATATTCTGTTGTGAGCCACCCAGAGTGGCTGGGGGAGCCCAGCCAGATGGGCAGGGTTTAAATAATAAATTAGTACTAGTAGTACAGTCGTACCTCAGGTTAAGAACTTAATTCGTTCTGGAGGTCTGTTCTTAACCTGAGGTACTATTTCTGGGTTAGTGGAGTCTGTAAACTGAAGCGTTTGTAACCTGAGGTACCACTGTAGCAGTATTTGTTTCCTTTCAAAACAATGTATGGCAGAGGGGGAAATGAACACCGCATCAAAATTCAGACTTGGATAACAACTGCCCAAATGAATGCTGTGATCCTCTGTAGGCATGCGCAGAGAAGCGCAGTGGATCTGGGCTCTTCTGCATGGGGTTTCAGAAGACTAGCTTTGCCATAGGAAGGTCTTTTGGCCTTTTGGCCTACAAGACCTTCTTCAAATGTATTTCAGGATTATGGCGGGAGCAACAAGGTAGACCTCACTGGATGTCTCTCCACCCAGTGAGACAAGAAGAACTGAGACTTCTACGCTGAAGTTACCAGATATTTTTTTTCAATGAATCTGGGGACACTTTTCAACTTCCTACTAAATAGATGGGTTTTGTCAGGGGACTGATTTGTAAATCTGGGAACTGTCCCCAGGAAACGGGGACGTCTGGTAACCTTATTCTACACAGGCCTTCTATGTAGCAGCACTCAGATGCTGGGGTTCATTTCTGAAAGGAGGTTAGCTGTCCATCTCATTTACTCATCAAAGCAATATCTGAGAGTGGCTCACATGTTTTAAAATATATATTTTTGCCACTATTTTTATAAGCAGTTTCCGTTATACTGTTTGTATTCTATTGTTTTTAGTTACTCTTTTTTAAAAATAAAAACCTGCATGTCGTTCCGGGGGGTAGAACTGATTTCAAGTGGAAGACTTAAAAATGGATGTGGTTTATCATAGATAAAATGAACTCTCTCTCCCCCACCCCCTTACTTAATGGATAGAGGAATGCTGCAAAGCAGAACCACTGATGGAACCTGCTCCTTCAGCTGATGCTGGTACATGTCTACACAAGGCGATTTCTTCTGAGTCAGCACAATTTCTGACCTACGCCCCTTAGCTCAAAGAGTTTGCTGTCATCCTGGCTCTTCCACAGTGCTTGCCACTGCACCGTCACTTTAGATTGGAACAGAATGGTAAAAAACCAACAACCTCACACTAAATCCCTGTCTATGCCAGGTTCTGATGCCATCCAACATGTTCAAAACACCAAACAAAATAACACCACAGTAATCAACCGAGCAGAAGTCTTGAGTTAGGAAAGGGTGAGAGGAATTAATGGGTAAATCTGAACATGTCTAAGCCTAGTGAAGGAAGAATAAAAACACACACACATATATACGATATACAATATACGATATCTTTATTGTCATTGTCCCATGCAGAACAATGAAATTGAAGAACTACATAAAACATTCAAAAACCCCTAAAAACTCTGAAACCCCATTTTAAAATATACTATACTATAGAGACCCCTTATGCTGCATTTAGAACCAGAATTGCATTTGAGTAGAAACTGTTTCTCAGGCGGCTAGTCCTGGCCTTTATAACCCTATACCTTCTTCCAGAAGGCAGAAGCCTTCTCAACTCCATTCCCAGAAAACGAAACACCGAGACCTGTTCCACGCACTTCCCCTCAATAATAAGTGGCTGAATATTCAATTTACATTTCCTAAAGTCCACAATGATCTCTTTTGTTTTCTTTAAGTTAAGGAGTAAGTTGTTTTTCCTGCACCACTCCCCCAACTGCTCAACTTCTTTCCTATAGACCGCCAGCTTTTATTGTACTGAAATTAGAAGCTGATTAAGCATCATTAAGCAACAACAAGCATTCATTGGCCAGTAGATACGAGATGCAACATAAATCTTAAAGAAACTTTCAACTGGCAAGGGATGTAGCAAATCCCAACATTTTCACCAGACATGTTTTAGTTTTATAATATTTCTCTTGGAAGGGTGGCTATTGATTTATTAATTATGTACAAAATTTCTACATTGCCTCTTTGGGGGGGGGGACCTACTTCAAAGCCAATATCTCATCCCTCTGCAAAATAAGAATTCTTATTTTGACTTGAATAACTTACGCTGCTGGAAAATACAGCATCTCCACAGGAGGAGCAGAACAACGTAACTCAGACCGTTCATATTAGTATTCCAGGCAGTTGTCAAAGCTTCTGACCAGTTTGGACTTTTTAGCAAATAGGTCTGGTGGCTGTCCTTGGGAAGGTCTTTCACCTTCTCTAGGTCCATCGAATTAATCATTGACTTGTTGCCACGCGGCAAAGTTCATCAGGCTTCTGCTGCAAAAATAATGGATTGTAAAAGGTAGCATTTGGAGGAAATAACCTGGAGGTGGGCAGGCCCAAAGGCAAAACCAGATGAAGCAACAAAATTAATTTTTTACATCTATAGTAAGGGACCCCTGACCATTAGGTCCAGTCGTGACCGACTCTGGGGTTGCGGCGCTCATCTCGCTTTACTGGCCGAGGGAGCTGGCATACAGCTTCCGGGTCATGTGGCCAGCATGACTAAGCCACTTCTGGCGAACCAGAGCACGGAAACACTATTTACCTTCCCGCTGGAGCGGTACCTATTTATCTACAGTGGTGCCCCGCAAGACGAACGCCTCGCAAGACGAAAAACCCGCTAGACGAAAGGGTTTTCCGTTTTGGAGGCGCTTCGTAAAACGAATTCCCCTATGGGGTTGCTTCGCAAGACGAAAAAAATCTTGCATCCCCCCGCGGGGTTTTTTTCGCTTTTTTCGCCCTTTTCTTAAGCCGCTAAGCCGCTTATCAGCTGTTCCGCTGATAAGCCGCTTAACAGCTGATCGCTGGAAGCCGCTTGACAGCTGTAGCGCTAATCCGCTAAGCTGTCAATGGGCTTGCTTCGCAAGACGAAAAAACCGCTATACGAAGAGCCTCACGGAACAGATTAATTTCGTCTTGCGAGGCACCACTGTACTTGCACTTTGACGTGCTTTTGAACTGCTAGGTGGGCAGGAGCAGGGACCGAGCAACGGGAGCTCACCCCGTCGTGGGGATTCGAACCACCGACCTTCTGATCAGCAAGTCCTAGGCTCTGTGGTTTAACCCACAGCACCACCTGCGTCCCTTTTTTAATCTATACAGTAGGCTAATTTGCATGTCTGTGGGAGCATGCACAAACACCCCTCTACCCTCTTCCAGATTATCAAGACCATCATAGGATTTGAGGACAAATCCCAACTAGGCAGTAATCTTTGAGGAATAAAGTGAGGATCATAGAGGCGTGTCGCCTGGGAAGAGTTCTGAGAGCCAAATTGAGGGGTCTGGGGGGAAAGGCAATTAGAAAAGGGGTGGGTGGGCTTCATGAGCAGGGGCTGCAGCCCCTAGTACATTTGTACCTTGGAAGTAGAACAGAATCCGTTCCGGAAGTCTATTCGACTTCCAAAATGTTCGGAAACCCAAGCGCGGCTTCTGACTGGCTGCAGAAAGCCGATCGGAAGCTGTGGAAGCTCCGTCGGACATTCGGCTTCCAAATAACGTTTGCCAACAGGAACAGTCACTTCTTGGTTTGTGGCGTTCGGGAACCAAAACGTTCAAGAACTAAGCTGTTTGAAAAACAAGGTATGACTGTACTAAATAAATACAATGGCAGACTTCTTGCTTCCTGAAGTGAAGGGACCTTTCATACCCTCCAACATTTCTCTGATGAATATAGGGATGTCCTAAGGAAAAGTGGGACATTCTTCTCCCTTGCTGCTATTATCAGCCTTTTCTGCTTTTCCAGTATTGAAGTATCAGCAATAATGTTAGGAAGGCAAAAGAAGAAATTGACATTTTTACCAAGAGTTCGGGCAACGCATGATAGTATCTGACCAACCACCATCATTATTAGACAGGACAAGTGAGACTTGCAGCAAATATAGTGTGAAGTGCTTCTGGATACTGCCAGACAGTCCCTTTCTTATTTAATCGCTTTTCTTTCCAGGATACTCCATTCCATTTCGAATAAGTTTTCTTATCTCAACAGTCAGTTAGCCTTCTGTAACCAGCGAGCATTTTCAGTCTTCATTGGGCAGTTTTTGGGTACCCCCCCCCCTTCCACAGTGGTGTCCCCCACACCCATCAAATATTTTTTGAACGTCTGCAAATCTTGAGCTTTTCCCTGAGCCTGCTGGTCCATAAGGAACCATAGCCAATTTGCTATAAGCGCACAGGATCTGATATGCCCAGTTATTATGTGGACCATTTTGTAGAAGCTTCATCAATTCATTTAGCCGTTAATTCATTTAGTGAAACAGATACGGAAGATGTGACCATTCTGCTGTCTACAAGTACTCTACAATCTTTATAGCACCAGGTTATGATTTTTTATTTGCTCAGGGGTTGTCTTTCTTCTCCTCCAACTGTTGCACCTCAAACTTTTTTATATTTGAAGGATAATACATTGTTTTCCTATGTTGTATTTTTCAATGCCTGGACATTTCACTGGAATCCTTTGACTGAAGGGGGGGGTCTGGAAAGCTTTTTAATAAATAAAAATAAATAAAAGCTTTAATAAATAAAAGCTTTTGAAATCTTCAGCTTAGTCTGCTGAAGATTTCAAAAAATCTGTATTAAGCGGAATAATGACCATTTTTGAGCAGGGTTGCTTAAATGTTGATGACACATTCTCCATATGACTTTGAATGGACTCCCTGCATGGAACTCTGGCTGGCGCAAGTCTTTGTGGGGAATAAGACGGATGAGACAGGAAAATGGAGGGAGAGGTGGAGAGATATTTTAAAATGTAAGTAGGGTTTCTTAGTGGTTTCTCTATTCTGGTTCTATTACTATCAATCAAGAGTTAGAACTCTAAAGGGCCACTCCTTCTCAGTCATGGCTAGGTTATTCTGAAAAGGCTATGCTGAGAGCATTCAATGTTCCTTTTCCTTTCTGGGAATAATTACAAGGCCCTCTCCAAGTTTTGGAGGGTGTTTTGACTAGATGGTGTTGCTGCTCCTGACAACAAATTAAAGTTAGGTCTGGAGGTGTGGGCTGCCCCAAACTTACTGCAGTAATAGAACATGAAGACACAAGAGCCCAGTTTTTCAACTTTCCCCTATTCTGTCCTAGGCTGAAAATGTGGGCAGCCTTATTGCAAGGTGCTGTAGGAACTGCAAAATCCATCCAAAATGGTCTCCAAAAAGAAAGCCAAAATCAGCATCTCTCAGAGGCCAGATGATGAGGGAATTAATAACACTACATCTGAAAGTTCAGGTGAGGAAATATCCTTAGCTGAGGTGTTTGTTTGTTTGTTTGTTTGTTTGCAAGGCCAGTAAGAATCTCACAAATTCAGTTAGGCTGGCTTCTGATTCAAGAATACTTTAGAGGCATACTTTTCATGGAAGAAGGGAGATGAATATTTTGCTTTCCTCCTGACCTTTCCCAATGTTTAATCAAAAGAGTTCATCCCATGTTTGCTCTGCACTACGGCAAAAACATCAAGGAAGGCCACCATGCTGCATTGCCAAGCATTTCTGGGTCATTTATTGCTAAATTATATTACTTAAAATGTGTATGATAATTGTGATTAGCAGTGGTTGCATCAAATGTGGAATTTGTATCTTTGCATCAATCTATATTGATTTTTGTTGAAATGTAAACAACTTAGTTTTTTTTAATACTGTTTTTATTTATTCTCATGGTACAGAAGATAAATTTTGAGAAAACAATTGTTACAACAATAAACAAGAAGTAACTTGTCCTGATAAAATTATAGGTGTCTTATGAACGTCTCCAAATGATGTTCTAAGTTGAGATCAGCAGCTATCTCGATTAGTCTTCTGCAAATATACAGCAGATATACAAAGTTCATATTGGCAATTAGCTTGCAACATGGAAAAGAGTCCACGAGCCAACCAAACATTATTTATTCAGCTCTCTTTTACCTAAAAAAAAAAAAAAAAAAAAAAAACCGAAATCAAAATACCCTGAAGTCACTTTAAAGAGAGACATGGTAAATAACAACAGCTATTACCAACAAAACTTCATTTGAGGCATAAAGATGCAACAGGGAGAGCCATTTTGCTCCACTAACCCTTAAGAAAAAAAGGCTAGGGAAAATCTATAAGCAGCAATTCCATCCTCACAGATAGTACTCAAGTTAGGCGCTTGAAAGATTGTATGTCTTGAATGAACCCCCAAGTTGAATCCTTTCTACAAATGAAGATATAGCACTTCAAAGTACAAGGTTTCTAAGGTAACATACGCTTTCCAAACATACTTTTCCAAATATACTTCCTGGTATAATGAGTTTGAAATATGCATGAATGAATTTCTTCCATGGTTCACAGGTAGTTTATCGTACAATCCTAAGTATGTGTACTCAAAAGTAAGTTTCACAGAGTTCAGTGGGGGCTTACTCAAAAGGCAGCGTTACACAATTGCGGCATCAATTGCTTACCCCCTAATCCGTACACATTGTGGATACAACAGTTGTCCATTCTGACACTGTGCTCTAAAATCAGATGCTGAACTTGAAGGTGAGCTGAAGTAGTACGCTTTGCACACAAACTCAACAAATTCTCCATGGAGGAAATACGGTCGACTGTCAAAACTCCATCTTAGATCCAAGTGATTCTTTGCCATCTCTTCTGCTGATAAGGTGCACGGCTCTTGGAAAATGAATGCAGTGTTAATATTCTCATGGCACAACTTTAATTAGAAATGTTTGCTTTTTTCTGATCTATGTACTACAACATTCATTAAAGTGGTCAGTTGTAGTTTTAGTCAACAAGAGGGATGTGGGTGGTGCTGTGGTCTAAACCACTGAGCCTCTTGGGCTTGCCGGTCAGAAGGTCGGCGGTTCGAATCCCCACAACGGAGTGAGCTCCCTTTGCTCTGTCCCAGCTCCTGCCAACCTAGCGGTTCGAAATCATGCCAGTGCAAGCAGATAAATAGGTACTGCTGCAGCGGGAAGGTAAACAACATTTCCGTGCGTTCTGGTTTCCGTCACGGTGTTCCATTGCACCAGAAGCGGTTTAGTCCTGCTGGCCACATGACCCAGAAAGCTGTCTGTGGACAAACGCCGGCTCTCTCAGCCTGAAAGCGAGATGAGCACCACAATCCCATAGTCACCTTTGACTGGACTTAACCGCCCAGGCGTCCTTTACCTTTTACCTTTTTAGTCAACGGCAATCAATAAGTTACTTTCTGCATGCTCTCCTCCCTGAGCTATGAGCCGTCCCCTTCTATAAAGCCTTACATCAAGTAATGTTGGCTTTTCCCAGCCTTTATTAGTTGAGCAACACCAGTCAGAAGCAGTGTGCAATGAATCAAGTTATTAAGGCATTTTCCAAGTTGTCACTATGCTGGGGGGGGGGGCGGAATAGCAACACTGTACAGTACCTATGCAAATTGGCGGGGTAGTCCAATGACCCATGGAACAGGACACTTTCCTCGAACCTTGCAAAAAATGGTATTCATGGCAACTATACTCTACTGATGAACCATGAGCATAGTCCGCTGTCAACAAGCCCATAACGACTCCATTTTTTATGGAAGGTGGAGAGCCACAGCTTTCATCTGGGTCTGCAAAATGAGAGAAATGTGTTTAAACAGAAGAGAGAAAGTGACCCTAAGAAAATAGTTTGCAGGACCAATTTGTGGCACCAGCCTTCTCCTCACAAGCCAGTTCTGAAGGAACACTCTTGGAGACATCTTGGAGTGTGTGTGTCCGATTGCTGTTTGTTCCGATTCGGTGCCAAACAGCAGATTTTCCTGGGCAAAGCAACAAAGAAAATTCCTCTCTTGGTCAGGTTTAATAAGAAACGAAGCAGAATCGTATCATACAAATGTTGCTAAACTTTTGTAGTCAAGGGTTGCACTGACCAATTGTCAACCCTCTGGGCTCTGCATGACAAAGTTGCAGTGGCCAATTTTTCTTTTAAAAAACACATTTAGGGGCTGGGGAGGCACAAAAACATATTGGCATCTCAGAGGAGAGGTCAGTAAAATAAATAAATACATTTTTAATTTTAAAAATAACCAATATTTTTAAAGCAAATAAAAAATGGGAAGTGGTGTGTATGAGAGCAATCTGTATCTCTCTCTCTTTTAAAAATAATAATTTCAGATTCATTAAAAAACACCTAACTAAAATAGACAAATTTGGAGTGACTTGGAGGATATAAAAATGTTTAGGCATCAGAATATTACAGTAGAGAACAGATAGGAACAGTCATATAGATAAATATAGACAGATACTTTGGGGGAGCCACAAAAAAAAATGTATTGTGGAGCAGACTGTATTGTGGAGTGCTGTAGATTTGGCATCCCTGGTATAGTGGGAAATGCACTGAGACTTGGAGTAGTGAAATCTGGATTGAAATGCCTTTTTCAGTGAAGTTTACAGGTGCACCTTATAGAAATCACTATGTATCATACCAATCTAACCACACAGGGGTTTGTTAGGAAAGTAAAACCCAGTTGTGCCATTCTGAGCTTCTCTGAGGAAGAGTGTTGTGCAAACAGGATTCAAATT
The DNA here is from genome assembly GCF_964234715.1 of Podarcis melisellensis. Classification (NCBI taxonomy): domain Eukaryota; kingdom Metazoa; phylum Chordata; class Lepidosauria; order Squamata; family Lacertidae; genus Podarcis; species Podarcis melisellensis. The sequence continues at coordinate 80,886,208 of NC_138538.1, read as the reverse complement.
GATAGAGCACAAAACTGCAGATCAAACATAATGGGTGGAATTCAATGTAGTGTTACCTTTTGAAACACATTTGGGATATTTTAATTCTCCCCGATTGCACTGCGCCAGCAACTGAGCATCGCCAGTCAACGGTGGTAAAACATATCCTGGCTTGCACACCAATTCAATAATGTCTCCGTGTAGGAAATATAATTCTTCTTCCAGGTTCCATTTCATTTCTACGTTATGATTTCTGATGTTTTCTTCATTGACCAAACATGGTTCTGCAGGGCAAAGGTCAATAATCAAGTGGCTTATACCAGGAACAAAGAACACAATAACTGGCATCCAATTATTCCCTCACATAAAAGCCTATCTGACCCAGAATGTTGACACTGGGGGGGGGGGGGGGAGATATCCTAACCTGCTAGTCAATATGATCTGCTTTTCTCAAACTATTCCACCCTAGAGACACTGACACAATCATGCCTGATGGTCAGCACTCTGCACGGCTTACAATAAATAAAAAGCGCAGTAAGACATCAAACGTTAAAAACTTCCCTATATAGGGTTGCCTTCAGATGTCTTCTAAAAGTCATATACCGTATTTTTCGCTCCATAAGGCGCATCTGACCATAAGGCGCAACTACTTTTTTTGGGGGGGGGGAATTCAAGAAAAAAGAGATATGCGGCTCTTGGGGGCTTTTGCGGGAGGTGGGGGAAGTGAGAGAGCCTCGCTCTGTCCCTTCCCCCACCTCCCGCAAAAGCCAGGGATAGCCGTGCAAAGCCTCCTCAGGGCAGCGGGATGAAGGCTCCCCGCTCCCTGAGGAGGCTTCGCGGGCTACCCCAGAGCCGCTCAGGAGCTTGTCAGGCTGGTGGGGGAAGCCCAGCTTTCCCCCACCGCCATTCCCAAAGAGCAGGTCGGGGCTGGCAAGGGAAGCCCGGGTTCCCCCCCCCCCCCAGGCCCAGGGAGCACACATTCGCTCCATAAGAAGCACAGACATTTTCCCTTAGATTTTAAGAGGGGGAAAGTGCGTCTTATGGAGCAAAAAATACGGTAGTTTTTATTTCCTTGACATCTGAAGGGAGGGGATTCCACAAGGTGGGCGCCACAACCGAAAAGACCCTCTGCTGGGTTCCCTGTAACCTCACTTTTCACAGTGAGGGAATTGCTGGATCTCAGTATCTGGGCTGAATGATGCTCCTTCAGGTATACAAGGCCAAAGCTGCTTAGGACTTTAAAAGGTCAGCACCAACACTTTGGATTCTGCTTGGAAACGTACTGGGAGCCAATTTAGATCCTTTAAGACTGGTGTTTTATGCAGTGCTTTTTCGGGGGGGGGGACATAGGGGTACGCATACCCCTAAACATTTTGTGAATCTTTGTATGTTTGTCCATATATTGTACACCGATTTGAACTATAAAATGGTGGTTTTCTTGTGTCAAAATGAGAGTACCTCTACTGTAAACATTTTTTTTAGAAAAAAAGCTAATTTGAACGTCTGTGGGAGCATGCACAAACACCCCGCTGCCCTCTTCCATATTATCAAGACCATCATAGGATTTGAGCACAAACCCAACTAGGCAGTAATCTTTGAGGTATAAAGTAGGGATCATTGAGGAGTGTCGCTTGGGAAGAGTTCTGAGAGTCAGATTGAGGGGTCTGGGGGGAAAGGCAATTAGAAAAGGGGTGGGTGGGCTTCATGAGCAGAGGTTGCAGCCCCTAGTAAAGTCGTACCTTGGGAGTCAAGCAGGATCTGTTCCAGAAGTCTGCTCAACTTTCAAAATGTTTGGAAACCAAAGCACGGCTTCTGATTGGCTGCAGAAAGCCAATCGGAAGCCGTGGAAGCCCCGTCGGACATGAGAGTACCTCTACTGTAAACATATTTTTTAGAAAAAAGCACTGGTTATATAGTCCCAGCAACGGTCTGGCAGCCGCTTTCGGGATTAGTTTCCGAGCACAATTCAAAGTGTTGGTGCTGACCTTTAAAGCCCTAAACGGCCTCGGTCCAGTATACCTGAAGGAGCGTCTCCACCCCCATCATTCTGCCCGGACGCTGAGGTCCAGCGCCGAGGGCCTTCTGGCGGTTCCCTCATTGCGAGAAGCAAAGCCACAGGGAACCAGGCAGAGGGCCTTCTCGGTAGTGGCGCCCACCCTGTGGAACGCCCTTCCAGCAGATGTCAAAGCGATAAACAACTACCTGACATTCAGAAGACATCTTAAGGCAGCCCTGTTCAGGGAAGTTTTTAACGTGTGATATTTTACTGTATTTTTGGTTTTTATGGAAGCCACCCAGAGTGGCTGGGGAGGCCCAGCCAGATTTATAAATAATAAATTATTATTATTATTATTATTATTTCTGAGTCACCTTCAAAGGTAGCCCCACAGAGAGCACCTTGTAGTAATTCCTACATTCTCCTCCAATACTTACCTAAACAAACTGGGGGGGTTGTCCAGTTTCCTTGGACACAGCGAATTGTGTTCGGTCCTTCTATCAGATGGAAGGGTTTACATCTGTATTCCACTACAGAACCAGTTTTGTAGCTTGCCAGTGAAGGATTGATGTTATTAAAAATAAAACTGTTTTCAACGATGGGTAGGAAACTGCAGCTCCCTTCAGTTTGTAAGCCGTGACGACCTTCTGTGCTTCCTGCCCTGCCAACATCTGAAAAATAAAAAAGGAATGGAAACAGAAGTCTCTTCATTGGCATCCATGCGTTTTATCAAATAATCATACAAATGACACTCTCAATTACAATTTCCTTCTGCATCTTTGCAGTTTCCACTTTGTCATGTTGAACGAGCATTAAGATTAAGTTGTGTGAGGTTCTGAGAGACAGTGGAGAATTTCAGAATTCACCCACAAGGAACTTCCTGGGTGCTGGTGCTACAAGTCAAACTCCTTGTCACCGAAAAGGGCAATTCTGATATTTATGATATTTGTGAATTCCTACATGGCACTGTCTCATCTGCACCTATTGGCCTAATGTGCTGATTGGCATTTAGCTATCCACCAGATTTTGTACTTTCTTGAATGTTAGAATGTAGCTAATTTAGTTTTTGTTGTTGTTGTTAATATATTTTTAATGTATATATAGTTTAAATTCTATCAATGTTTAATTGTTTTTCCCTATGTTTTTAGCTGTTCTTATTTTTATCTGTAAGCTTCCTTGACTCCCTGTTAGGAAAAAAGGCAGGGCATAAATAAATACATAATAACAACAATAAATTCTGGTTTATCAATAGTTCCGTAGTTCATACAGAAAGACCCTTAGCATTTGATATTCATGAATTAATTTAGCCTTTTGATAAAAATAGGCATTCTCTCAGCTGTTGATGAATGTGAAGGGTATCCAAGATATGCTTATTTAACTGGCTTGAGGGCTTTTTTGTGCCATCTGAAAACAAAACAAAACACTTTCTTATCCACAAATTGGACCTTAGGCTGGTTTGAAAAGAGAGGTGATACTGGTGGTTATTAGCTCCTTTACTTAAGAATGCATCAATCTGTGTATTTTGAGAGAAAATGCACGTTTAAATATGCATTAAAATTTTGGGAAGATTACAGCACAAATGGAACAGAGCTACGAGTAAAAACTTGTGAGAGTGATAGGGACCCAAGCAGGCATGTTTGCCAATTCCTAATAGGACTGTAAAGGATGCTCCTTCAAGGCAAATGAGGCACAGCTGAATTGTCCTGTTTGCCCTCATCCTGCCCCCATCTGCCTGCCTCACAACCTGTCATTGGGTGGGCCAAGAGGAGGAGGAGGAGCTTGGACTTGATATCCCGCCTTTCACTCCCCTGAAGGAGTCTCAAAGCGGCTAACATTCTCCTTTCCCTTCCTCCCGCACAACAAACACTCTGTGAGGTGAGTGGGGCTGAGAGACTTCAGAGAAGTGTGACTGGCCCAAGGTCACCCAGCAGCTGCATGTGGAGGAGCGGGGAAGCGAACCCGGTTCACCAGATTACGAGTCCACCGCTCTTAACCACTACACCACACTGGCTCTCAAGAGTGTGTGCTAAGGGAGAGGCTCCAATTCTAGGTCCGTTCTCAAAAGCTCTAAATTGACAACCTGCCGAAACGTAAGGATCTTTTAAATCCCCGGTGTCCGGTTTTGCAAGACAACTGACCGATGCATTTCGGAGGCGAAGTCCACCTGCCATTCTCACATCGGATTTCTTCGTCTCCTGCAATTTGAAAGGGATGCTCACACTCCAAACGCAATGTGTCTCCATGGCGGAACGTTCTTAAACTGGTTAGCACATTGGCGTGAGGGGGCTGAGGCGGAGGAGGACACTTGTTTCTTCTTTCTGGTTAAAAATGAGCGGAGGGGAAAGAATCAGGCTAGGTTCTATAACATCAAACAATCCTTTAGAAATGCCAGCATTGTATGTTTGGAAGAGTAACTCTCCTCCTGAGTAAGAATAGCTACTTATGATTAGCTGGACAGGGGATTTCTCATGTCTCTAAACCACAGCTGTCAATTTTTTAAGGGGAATTCCCTTATTCCGAATAGGATTCCTCACAAGAAAAGGGAAAAGTTGACAGCTATGCTCTAAACAAAGATCAGGGTAAAACAGCTTACAAAATCAGGGTTTATTTGTACACCTTCCTCTTCCGTTAAATTCAGCAAATCAATAAAAGGCAGCTCTCACTCCTTCTCCTCGAACAGCAAAAATCGAGAAAGGATGCCAAACTGGCTTTCAAATAGCAGAAAATTAAATTCATCAGTTTTCAGAAGTACAAGCAGTTCAAAAACCAAACAACTCTGCTACATAAAGACATGTAAACATTCAAAGTCTTTTCATCAGTAAAGCTTATTCTTCCCATTTTTCAACATATATAAAAGAAAATCATTGGCTGTGGTACTGATATTATGGGGGGACAGAGATTAAAAGGGGGGAAGCTGCTTTGCAGAATACATAAAACCCTTAGCTCCAATGTCATGATGAATTACCTTCACAAACTGGAGGTTCTGGGTACCAGCCAAAGTAATAGCACTGAATTAATTCTGACCCCTTTAATGAATAACCTTCCAAGCAGAAGAACTGAACCACATTTCCTTCTTCGTAGCTTCCCTTGTTGGGATCGACACCTCCGTGTTCAACAGGACTCAGTGCCGAACATCCCAATTCTAAGAAATGCAAGAATGAAAAAGAGCAAGGCTTCCATTTTCCATTTTTGAAAATGCCAGGTCCTTTGCCTGAACTTTAGCTTTAGCCCAAGCAAATGTTGTATAAGGCAAAGCCAAGACAGTCGCAGAAGAAGCATTAGAAATTCAACATACTGGTGCATTTGGGTGTCAGGGACCAGCCTTGAGGTTCACAATGTGCTTCTTCCATTGTGTGGCCTCCCGCCGTACGATGTCCGTCATCACATTCATATTTGAGCTTTTCCTTCCGGCTGAACATTCTCTGGGCTGTGTGGTAGCGGCCATGCACCAGGTCTGGTGCTGAGCACGTCTCTTAAAAACAAGAAGTGGATTGATGTCTTCAACATGAAATGGCAGAGCAGCCAGATGGACATTGGGAATAAGAAAGGAAGTGGGGGTGGGGAATAGTAAATAATTGCAGGCGTACAAAAACAAAACATTTCGTGGATTTATTTTGGGTTCTTTTTTTGAAGCCCCGAATGATCTGGGAGCAAAGTATAACTGGCAGGCGAGTGTGCAGACAAACAAAACAGGTGCAACACAATAGGATCAGCTTGGTCTCAGCTGATCTCAGATTGATTCTTAAGGCCTCCATTTGTTGCTGTAGAGGGCAAGGTGCAATCCTACTTGTGTTAGTTCATAGTGGTGGACAACATAAATTTAACATCAGCTCAAAGTAAGTGACTCCCAACTGGGTGGAAATGCAGTATAAAAACACATTCCCATTAGCTCCCCAAAACTGTGCGGCTAAATCAAGTAAATTTATTCGTAATTGTCAGATTGCATCATTTAAACCCACCACTTGTATGCATTATGTTCACACTCCCTCCTTGGCTCCTTTGGGAGGACCAGAGAGATATAAATCTAAACTTCCTCCTAGGCATGTTTAGCCAAAAGTAAGTCGTATTGAGTTCAATGGGACTTACTGTCAAGTAAGAAAGGACTCAGCTAGACTGGTTTTAAAAAAGCAATTTATATGTGTGTGATATGACATTGTACCACTAGACAGTGGACGTGGAGTCCCATTTTTCTCTACCTGTTTTCCCTGTTTACAGCGTTTCAAACTGAAAGGGTTCTTTGATGTGACTAGATCCAGCAAAGTGTACATCGAACTACAGTCTTAAATTGTGACATTTCTGTCAATTTGTGGTCTCTTGTGTCCCCTAACTCTTGCTGCAATCACCATATGAAACAAACAAACGAAAAAGATCCCTTGCTCTTTCGGGACAGCTCCTTTTGCAAAGCGAATTCATTTAAAAGGGACTTTCGCTTTTAAGACCTTACCAATCACATACAGCAGTGAACATGCCCCTGTTTTCTGTGTCGTATTTCTAGTGGAGATTGCTATAAACACTCGCTTGGTTTTGCTGACAATGCAGGGAAAAGAGCAGGCTGGCAGCTCCCTCTACTGGCAAGCTAGCCCAGTGATGGAAAAATAATAATAATGCTGGACGCAATGATGCTGGAAAACTTCCTGGTTGCCATAAATACCCAGTTTGATGCCCCAGCCCCCTACAAACACCACAATTTACAAAGCACATTTTACAAAATATTAATTTTAAATGTCTTTCCATTTTAGTTGTATTGCACAGGTGCCAACAAGGGGGAAGCTAACCCTTTCAGATTCCTCCTTCCAGCAATTGTCATCTAGAAAATGCCACTGCACCAGGTTGCAGTTACTTAGCTCGGATGTGCAAACAGCAGCTATTTTCCCTTCTCTCCTTGAATAGTACTGATTCCAGCTAGTCATTTATAAGAACTCTGTAACTAAGAATTAGTGCCTGGGTTTATTTTTTCTTCCCTCCTCCCTTCCAATCTCTTTTCCTTTTGCGTGATGTATTTTTTTATTGCAAGCCTGGGCTATCAAATGACTCATCTTTGTAAGCTGTTCTGCTCCCCTCCAAGAAAATTCAAGAGCTAAAAGGCTTTTATTGAGAATTCTGCTTCCAAAGTGTTTTGTTCTAGACTAGAGGTTTGGTGCCCATCTACAAATTTACTTGAAATAGCCATACAAAAACAAAAGTCCTTATCCAAGGTTAAAAAAAAAAATCTCTGGTGGATGATCACCAAATACATCAGGTGAGAACTTAGCTTTCAACTTAGGAACAACTCTTCAGGTGGGGTGGGAGGGGAAATATTATCTAAAGCCATACCTGTTGTTTCTGTACACTGTGGCTGAGCTGACCATCCACCTTCAAGACACTGTATAGTTTTATCCCTGGGACCTCCAGGAATCTGATAACCTGAATTACAGCTGTATTGCAGTCTCTCCCATATTTTGTAGGACATTTTCGTATCCGAGAAAACACCATTCTCCAAGGCGGGTTTGGTACATTTCTCTAAACAATCAGGTGTGTTGAATGAAAAGATGGAGAAAGCATTAGGCGATCCCTTCATTAACACATCTAGGTGGCACATAGAAATGACCAGGAGGTACTCATCTTAACATGCCTATAGCTCCATAAGCTACAGTACCCAGCAGGACTGGCCCAATACATTTGGGCACCTGAGGTGGACCCCCAAATGGCATCATTCAGAGAAGGGGTGAGGGAAGATCTACATCAGGGATGAGGGAGGGAGAACGATTGACATTGGGATCTGCTTCCTTAGTGAACCCTGCTATCTAAGGCACTTCCCCCCTCCCCTTGACCCCATGGGTGAGCCAACCCTAGTATCCAGGATGATTAGGTGTCACAAGCAGGGCATCATACAGTATAGGAAACGAGAAGATGAAGTGTACTGTAAAGGTAAAGGGACCCCTGACCATTAGGTCCAGTCATGACCGACTCTGGGGTTGCAGCGCTCATCTCGCTTTATTGGCCAAGGGAGCCGGCATACAGCTTCCGGGTCATGTGGCCAGCATGACTAAGCTGCTTCTGGCAAACCAGAGCAGCGCACAGAAACGTTATACAACTATACAGCATTAGCAAAGCTGTAACATATTGTTCTCATGTGCTGCACTTTCTGTGCCCAGCCCTTTAGCCCAAACATTATTTGAAACCAGCCTATACCTTCCCGCCGGAGCAGTACCTATTTCTCTACTTGCACTTTGATGTGCTTTCGAACTGCTAGGTTGGCAGGAGCAGGGACCAACAACAGGAGCTCACCCCGTCGCGGGGATTCAAACCGCCGACCTTCTGATCGGCAAGCCCTAGGCTCAGTGGTTTAACCCACAGCGCCACCCGCGTCCCACTGAAGTGTACTGTAGCTCTACTTAAAAATGTAACTTTTTTTTCACCTTTGAGCACCTCTCTTCTTAGCCTTCATTTCTCTCCCCCCCCCCCCACTTTGGAGTAGCTAAGCAGAACAAAGCAAAAGGAGTCTCTTACCAGTTAGAAATGTTAGTGATCATAGTGAGAGAACAAAGAGTCCATTTCTAGGAATGAAGGTGCTCCCAATTAAGGATTCCACCCACTTCCCCCCTTGTCATTCTAGTTACTTCCATGTCTTGCAACCTGATCTGCTTTCTGTGCTGCCACCATATCTGCTCTCCTTGACCATGGGCTGAGCGGCTGATCACTTTCCAGGAAAGGGAGTCTGTTCTCCCTCCCAAGTTCTTCTCCTAGCTCTTCACCACCTGGTTCTTCCCAACGTCGGTCTTCTGAACTATGTCCCTCTGCAAACCACTGTTCCAAATCTATACTGTCCTCCTGTTCCTGGGAAGATTCAGGATCAAGATTGGAAGCAGGGGGAGGGGTGGCTCCCACCATTCCTCCTCAGCACAGTCCCTGACATTATATTCAGAAATCCTTTGTGGATGTGGAGCTGAGGATTTGCACACTGCACTTTTCCATAAGGGCATTTCCACAGAAGCTGCTACTTTGCATGCACGAAATGGTGTGTGCGCATGGAGCAACCTCCCCAAGAACGTAATGGTGAAGCAGCACCCAGCAGGAGTGAACTCCCTTCTCACCAGCTGATGAGCGGAGGGTTCAATCCTGCTCTCTGCAGGGATCTGCTTTGTTGGAAGATTCCCCACAGAGAACACACAGGTGTGTGCATATGACATCAAGTGGCATTGAGCAGATTAACAGGTGCGAGTGGCTAGGGGGATATAGCCTTATGGGTCAAAATTGGTCCAAGGGGCATCGGTTCCCCACCTCTGCGACATGCAGAAAAAATGTGTTATATTTGGAAAGGCAAATCACATTGACTTACGGTAGCATTTAGGGACTGGGGCCCAGCCTCTCATTGTGCAGTTGATCTTTCCATTTTGACTTCCACTTTCTGTGGTATAGCCAGGCAAACAGAAATAGGACAGCTTCTCATCTTGCTTCATTGGAAAGTAATAGTTTTTAAAACTATAGTAATATGGGGCAATATTTCCATTTTTTATGCTCGGTAAGTCACAAAGCCTGCCTAGAAGAAATGTTCAGTGGGAGGTGTTAATTATTCAGCGTACAAACACACTTTAGGAAACAACGTGGAGTCAAATTCAGTTCAGGTACCCCTAACTTTAGAGGGGAGCGATCTGAAATTCAGCAGGCAGCCACTGAGAAAAGAGCCCTTTTTTGGAAGGCACTCTCCAAGAAAGCCCGCTTTATCCAATTGTTTGGTTGAAATGTGCCAATTTCAGTAGTAGAGTGGCTGACGCATTTTTTTTGGATTACGCGTCCTGTATAGATATGAGCTTTTTAAAATAATAATAAAATGCTTCTGGTGTTAAAAGTATCAACACCTTCCAGTCATGCAGAACAAGGGCTTTTTTCCAGTCAGAACTCACCAGAACTCAATTCCGGCACCACTGCCATTCTAAGAGATGGTGGTTGGATTTTTTGAAAATCCAAGCACATACAGTGGTACCTCTGGTTACATACTTAATTCGTTCCGGAGGTCCGTTCTTAACCTTAGCTAATGGGACCTCCTGCTGCTGCCGTGCCGCCGCACGATTTCTGTTCTCATCCTGAAGCAGAGTTCTTAACCCGAGGTACTATTTCTGGGTTAGCGGATTCTGTAACCTGAAGCGTTTGTAACCTGAAGCGTCTGTAACCCGAGGTACCACTGTACTCTCAACTGGATCACCCTTCAGCTGCATGCTTATTGACACTCTCATCGCAAAAAGGTTTGACTCAGAACTTTACCTTTGTGTGAAGGGAACGGGGTGTTTCTTTTTATTTGGCGTTTGCATTTATTTATTTAAAAAATTGTTTTATTTTGACAAAGTAATAACCATAAATAAATAAGAATAAAAGTGTGCACCCCACCACCAAGACCACTCCATTGTAACTATCCAACCTCCCAAATTTCCAACACCTCTTGTGAGTTTGACCCCTTTCCGCTTTAATAGTACAAATTCTACAAAAACCCTCCATATCTCCTCAAAATCACTTCTCCTGCATATTCCCTGTCTTACCTTAATGGCACATGTTAATGTATTGTTAATAACTATATCCCACACCTCTTTATACCATTCTTCCATTTAATATTCTGCTTGCCCCTTCTACTTCCTAGCTATAATAATTTGTGTAGCTGTCAATAAATTTATGAGCAAGTCCTTCATAGCCTGTGAACCTTCCACCCCATCGTAAATTGGACTTTCAGTAAGCAGGGTTTGTATTTTTGCACTTGGCGCCTGCCTCTTCAATGTTACCTTTTGTAAAACTAATAATGTTTTTTAAATAAAAAACCTTACCTTTGCAGAAGCCATGCAAAACATCTCCAGCAAGCAATCTATATGCTTGGTAATTTTCATTCAATAATGCTCTCCACCATTTCCTCCAGAACATACATTTCAAGGTCTGGTGCTTTTGACTTCTATAGCAACAGCTAGGCTAGTTGGAAGTGAGTTGTAGCATAAAGCATTTGGAAGGCACCAACTTGGGGAAGACTGGTATACTGGAATGGTGCATGCATATATACATTGGCCCGCATTATTATACTGATAGATTTTTGTTATTTTAAATTACAAAATAGGGAAGCGAACATACAGATTTTATACTTTTTAAAGTATACTGAATCAGTTCATTTTGATAATTTGTGGGCATTTATTGAAACATACTAATTGCAACTACCTCTACAAAGTGGAAAAGCACTTTTTAGAATACACAAGCCAGGTTTTTTTTAGCATCCATAGCAACAAAGGATTCAGTGTTTTTACCTTCTGCAAGACAGTCTCCCAATATAGCCAATGTAAATGGGAAAATCCAGTTCTTATATCCCATCTCGAGTAGTTCCTGCAAGCTTGTATTATCCCAACTGCTTGTGATTTACTCAGGGCATTTAGTTACTCATTTATCAGGAAAGCCCCCCTGGTTGTTTCCACAGTGTTAAAGTTTATTCTTTTAATAGAACTGTGTGTACCTATCTGTTCCCTTGGCATCTCAACAATATTCCTGCCTGATAGGCAGGTATGCATCTGGTAGAACTGGCTCAGAAGTTAAAACCTGAAACCATAGGTGGCCAATGTGGACTACAACTCCCATCATGTCTGGCTGGGGTTAATGGGAGTTGGAGTCAAGAATATCTGGAGTGCCTCAGGTTCATTGTCGCTGCTTTAGCTATGCTGTTTCAGAGAGGGGACCAGAGAATGAAAAAAGAAGCAAAATGATTTGTTGATGGGCAATGAAAGATTGATTTCTACCAGTATAAGGGAGAACTCTTTAGAAGTCATTTATCGGTGGTATTTTACCCCAGTACATCTGGATCATGGGTAAAGTATCAGGATCACATTTGTGCTGGGAGGGAGCAGGGGTCTTATTGGCATATGCGGTAGTGCTGTGCTGAAGTTCAGAAATTTTGGAAACAAGTATACTACACTTGTAGGTAACAATGATCTTGGATCCTAAACTATGTATTTTGTCTATTTTGGATGAAAGTAATGAGAAAGGTAGCACTTACAACTAATATGGTTCAGCTTGTTTTCCAAAGCAGATTGCTCAGATTCACATTGTGGAATACATGCATATGCAGATACTGAATCTGTTTTGCTAGGTTTAATAGTTATAGATCCCAAATCTCCAAGAACATCAAAACAAAACAAAAACCATAGCCAACAATGCAAACAGAATGGTTTCCATTTTATTGTACAAAATCTCAGCCTTTAAAAAAATACATAGTTTAGTTTGTTACTTACAAATCATATCCAAGTAATTAATAAAGACAATACCAAACACAAGCTGACATACAAAAATGTGCAATAAAACTGAGATAATTTATATGAAACTCTACATAATATGAAAGCTGATCCTGACAATGCTTTTTTAAATATCATTTTAAGTCATTCTTTAGTAATAAGGAATTCCAAGTGTATCCAATACCATCTGAATTGCTTGCAGAGGATCAACAATCTCTTTTATATTATCTTTCCTTAAAACCCATTCTGGTCTCTGCCTGTAGGTTAAAGGGGAGGAAATTGTACTGAAAAAGTAGGATATTTTTTTTCTCTTTTAAGCACGGAAATTGAAAGATCAGGATTTCTTACCTTGAAACTATTGTTGTCCTTAGAGGAGTTGCTGGGACAGAGAAATGCCCATTTTTGTATGCGGCCAACTTCTGTTTGGCAAGCATTCTTCTTGCATCCATTTGATGTTTCCGTGCTGTGAGTTTAAACAGGCTCTGAAGGCGAGTAACTACTCGTGAACTGCCTCGGATCTCCTAAAAATTAAACCACATTTTACAGTTAAATACAGTGTAATGCTTAGCTCAATGAAACCTGAAAGGAATAAACTTTTAGGAAACACATAGAAAAGCACCAGTTTTAATGGAAGTGATTAAGACCCCTCACCATCCAATCCTAGAGTGACACAGTTCCAAAGCTTGCCTGTCAAAGATCCTCCAACAGCACCATTGCTGTTCCCAAATATTAGGTCTCCAGCTTAGGTCCCCTGTCATTCTCAACAAAAGTAAAATGCATTTGGCACTAACTGGCTGTGTAAAATAGCAGCTTTAACACACTACCAGCCGTGTTTGTATATTAGGAGCCACTGTGGCAAATCTTTCCTGCTCATCCCTCACAAACGGGAAAACAATTTCACAATAGTTAATGATGGGATGGAGTGGAGAGCAACCAAAACTTACAGAAGCTCTTCTTGAGTCCTTTGAAAGAAGAGCAAGCAGGCAGCACGTCTTGGTAAAAATGCTTCCACCTTTCTCTGAAACTTTGTCGCCAGCTCTCTCTCTGTACATCTGAAGTAGGTCCAGTAAAGTATCAACACAATTCTCCACTGTGTAAACAGCTTCAGTTGTCTTTTCATACTTGAAAAGAAAAACAGTTCTGGTTAAGTACTTTCCCTCCAACTTTGAGCAAAGAATTGTATTTGAGACAGTCTTAACAGACTTCTTACACTGGATATATAGTACAGTGTAAAGAAAATAGCAAAACAACACTGTGACGACTGTTAGTGGATTTGCAGGAAGGAGTGTCCTCACTCCTGCCCCATTCTGAATTGGAGTCCAAGAGCAGCGATCAAGAGCAGCTCTAAGCTCCAAATTCTGGCAATAAAAAGGGGACTGAGACCATTTAACAAAACTTGAAAATGCAGAAGTACCTTTGACAAATTAAGCAGGACCTGGACAGAATAACGTATGACATCCATGCTAGGGACACTGCGATTGCAACTGCGTATCAAAGTAAAAATAGTGGGTACTGCTTCATTCTGGACCATACTTTCACAGCAAACGGGTGATAGTCGGGTAACAACCTCTGGAGAGGGAGAGAGAAAGAAATATAGATCAGCCTATTTTCAGGGTGGCAACAGTTGGAGGAAATGCACCATGGAAATAGTGGCCAGCTCTCATTGACACACAGTAATTGAGATGGAGCTATGGTTCTCTATTGGGGGTCTGTGGCACCCATCAACTGTCAGGGGCAGCATGGCACCCAAAAGCACATGTTTCCAGGCACCATGCAGGTCATGTGACTTGCACAAGCACACACCCAAATTCTGCACTGGGACATGTTGGAGGGTATGGTGGCACCATTCACATAACAAAAACCACCACAGAAATATCAACATTTTCAAAAGTAGGGGGTCCATGGCATTGCTTTTGAAAAACAAGGGGTCTGTGGTACTTAGCTAATGGGGAACCACCAGGGTAGACAAGTTTTGTGCTTCTCAGTGCATGAAGTGGGGTTGGATTGGATTGAATGCCATTCTACTCTGTTCAAACAATCCCATTTTCCACCACCCACTAGGAACACTGGTCCTTCCAATATGAAAGTACAGTGGTACCTCAGTTCTCAACCATAATCGTTTCTGGAAGACCATTTGAGTTCCAAAATGTTCGAAAATTGAGGTGCAAAGGACTGTCTGCAAATTCAATTGAGAAAATGGAAAAACACACAGCGGAAGCTGTCCGAATTCCGAGGTGCGTTTGATAACAGAAGCATTTATTTCCGGGTTTTCGACGTTCAGGTTCTGAAACATTCATCAATGGAGAAATTCGAGAACCGAGGTACCACTGTACTAGGCAGGTAATAATGATTTAATTCCACCACCACCCCATCTTTACTGCTACACCTTTTATGTTGGTAAATTTGTAGAAAGAATGGTATATATGGTGTATTGGTATATATGGTGTAAACAATACAAACCCAAGTCTTTTAAAGCTGCCAGAATGTAAGAAAAGTGTTTATATTTGAGAAGCCGATCAATGGCAAGTGCTGTTCTGTTGCATAGCTTCTTATCTTCGTTGCTTTCTTTATTGGCAATCGACAAGCTATCTCGCAGAGCTCTCGTTTTTGCTGTGTCAGTCTTCTTCCTACATGAATACCCTCTCCACAGTGACTTATGATGGATGAGGGTGGGGGCGAGGGGGAAAGTGATTTATATTGAAGGAAAGGGAGAAGAGAAAGCCTGTTACATTACGGAATATAATTTTATGCTTTTCCAACCAATTCTAACACAATTAATATTTTGCATTCAGCGGCTTCCAGGCATCATTCAGTGATCAGAAGCAGAATAGAAAAGACGTGTTCATGTCTCAGCTGATTTTATTCTTATCTTTATCTTTTCCAGTGGTTTCTAGAATGTTTGCTTTCTGTTTACTGAAGGGTTTTGACAATTAAAGCAGCAAAAAAATACAGAAAATATTCAGATTTTTAGATAAAAGGTGGAGAGTAAAAAAACTACTCCAATTCCATTCGCCACAGTGAATAAGTGAAAGGAAAGTCCAAATGTAGACGTTAAGAATGGAGCCATGCACCCCATTAGAATCGATAAGCATATCATTCCTGCTGTGACAATATTCCCATCATCCTTAGCAAAGGCAGGAAGCTGCCTTCTATCAAGTCAGGCCATTAGTACATCTTGCTCCTCGGAAGAGAATACCAAAGGCTGGTAGTGACTCCTGTGTTTCAGACAGGGGTCATATACAGCCCACCTGAAGATGTCAGGGGCTGACTGTGGGCTTTTTGTATTCAAAGCTCTATCACTAACCTCTCACACATAAGAATAAAACAAGGCCTTAAATATAACCATATGACTCAATAAAACAGAAGCAGTCTCTCTAGGACCTTGGTTTACCTGAAATTTAGTTACTCCATTGATTAGGGCTTTTTGGTTCATGCCTTCCTGAACCGCATTTGCAGCTACATTTCTGCAGCTCTTCCATCTCCTCACCCTTCTTTGTATTTTAATAATATTCTCACGATCTTGAAGGTATCTCCTCCTCTGCAGTTTTGCTTGATACCACCTCTGCTTAAACACACAAAGAGAAAACAGGACAAAGAGAAAAATATTTTCTTGCTAAGATTACCTACACATTTTTAAAGGAATTAAAGAGATGGTCTTGATGAAACTTGGAACTTCAAGACATATGTAAGTACAGTGGTACCTCGGGTTAAGAACTTAATTCATTCTGGAGGTCCGTTCTTAACCTGAAACTGTTCTTAACCTGAGGCACTTTAGCTAATGGGGTCTCCCGCTGCCGCTGCACTGCAGCAGCGCGATTTCTGTTCTCATACTGAAGCAAAGTTCTTAACCCGAGGTACTATTTCTGGGTTAGCAGAGTCTGTAACCTGAAGCATCTGTAACCCGAGGTACCACTGTAACATGAACTAATAAAAAAGACTGAGCATTTTCAAGAACAGAAGAGGCACTTGGTAGAAAGAAGCTCCTAGAGTAATACATTTGTTCTAAAAGCTAACCTGAATGTACAGAACTGAAGAGAGCTGCAAGTGTGCTTGCTTCGAGTGAAAAGCTCTGTAAGCCCTCTGAATTCTAACAGCAGCGAGATGATGATATGCAGCAGCTGCAAAACGAAGGAGAAAACTCTGCCGGTTCTGTGCAAAACCATAAGGGGGGGGGAGGGAACGACACACATAAAAAACAATTAAAATGTATAAAACGGCATCACAATTGTAACAGCAGTAAAAAATATTTATAAATGTATCAGTCGGTATAATACTAAAAGTAAAAGTTACTTCTTGGTGAACACTCATTAATAATCTGTACAGCTGGCCTAAAACATTACCATGGAAGAGGGTGGGAGGGAGCATTCCACAGCCATGGGGAACACCACAAAAAGGTTGTGCCCACCACATCTCTGCCTGGTAGTCATGCAAGGAAGGCCCCTGTACCAGTCTTGAATCCCTGGATCATATGGGCATAGATAGTTCTGTAAGGACCTTAATCCAAAACTGTAAGGTCATTGCCAGGCAATTTGACTACCAGCAGTAGACATGTATCTCAAATATATCTCTCCACCCTCATCATTCAGCCCAGACTCTGAGGGCCTTCTGGCAGTTCCCTCACCGCAAAAAGTGAGGTTACAGGGAACCAGGCAGAGGGCCTTGTCGGTAATGGCGCCCACCCTGTGGAATGCCTTCCCATCAGATGTCAAGGAAATAAACAACTATCTGACTTTTAGAAGACATCTGAAGCCAGCCCTGTTTAGGGAAGTGCAGAGTGGGGAGAAGTAATTATTATTATTATTAATAATAATAATAATACCCAACAAGAAAGTTGCAAACCAACTTGCTCTAACGAAAACTAGAAGTTCACCCTGCACCACTACCACTTTTGGTTACGGCTTTCACTTCCACTTCTGAATCAGTAGAAAAATTTTCACAAGATCTAGACAAATTTAAGCACTTTTAAAAAATACCTTAGATTTTGATAAAAGACAGATTTGGGGCTGTTGCTTCAAGCTATTTTGTATAGAAAAACATACAGTATCTCCTTTTGCTGGTATACTATTTTGTTCCCAATATAAGATAGAAAACCAGCAGAACAGAAAAAAGCACAGAATGAGGTTTAGGATTCAAAGAGGAAAAGAGCATATCCATCATAATAAGAATCTAGCCATATTGCCCACCCTGCTTTTGACTCAGAGGAGTGGTTCTTGTGTACATATATTACAGGAATCAGTAACAAGTAATGTTGAAGTAAGTATACCTAAATACCTGGATACTTTTCAATTTGCAGAGCCTTAGATGTTCAAGGAAACTCCTGACTGTAGCTTGCATAATGATGATGCTCTTCAAAGTTTGCAAATAAGCTACTCTTTGGTGTTTCATAGCCAGGTAAGACCGATAACGCCGCTGTATTAAAAGTGCAGCTTCCCAGTATTTCTGGTATTGTTCTATGGCTTTATTTGTACGGCGATGAGTCTGTACTGCAGTAGCTGCTGTTCTGAGGCGAATAAACTTTCTACGAGCCACAGTCATGCGAATGAAGGACTGAATCTTTCTGGCCGCACGAATTTCCTTTGCCTTTCGGCGTGCTACCCTTCCACGATAGGCAGACTGAATAGTTATCACAGCCCTGCGTATCAACTTGTAATGTCTGTGCTGGGCATGCATTCGATAGAGAGACTGGATGAGAGTTGCTGCGACGTGCATAGCTTTCACTTCTTGCCGTGTACTTAACTCTCCGTATGTGGACTGAATCATTACAGAAGAGTTCTTAATTACCAGGTGTGCATTTTGCTGGTGTTTTCCCTTTAGGTAAGACCGGTAGGAATTTTGTATGGTGACAGCAGCACCTCTCAGCTTTTGGTAAGAGACCCTAGCCCTGTGCATTCTAAATGTTGCTTGAATTACCTTTGCTGCTAAGTGTTTGCGCTCAATTTCCTTCCTGGTTTTAAATCCTCTGTAGAAAGACTGGACACAGATAACGGCTGCACAAACAGAAACGTATTCCTGAGCCAGCCTCCTTGCCAGAACTGATGCTCTGTACCGTCTCTGAAGGACTACAGCAGCTGCTTTCAAAGCAAGGTATTTTCTACGTTCTCGCTGCATTTTAAAATTCCGCTGAAGCACAATGGCAGCTTGGTGCCTTTGCTGACATCGTCTTGCCTTCATCCAGCGAAAAGCTTTCTGGATGCAAACGGCGGCACTTTTAGCAGAGGAATACTGCTGGGCTGCAGTTTTGCACAGCTTATTGGCCCTGACTTGAACCTGTATAACTTTGGCTGCCCATTGTAATTTTTTGTAGGAACACTGCTGCCTGTACCTTCTATAGTTACTCTGTATGACTGTTGCAGCATAATGTTGTTCCCTCAAGATGCATCGCACTTTCGTTCCTCTGTAAGCAGCCTGAAGAACTAAAGCAGAGTGGCAATATTTTAAGTAGAGTCCTCTAGCGTGTTTCATCTCACGGTATGCTCTATAATGCTGCTGTATGGAAACAGAAGCAAGCTTCACAGCTTGGTATCGAGTATAAGCTGTATGTCTTCTAAAGGCTGCTTGGATAACTGTAGCAGCCCTATGCATTTGGCTCACACGTTTCCTGGCCAGCAGGCCTCTGAAGGCAGACTGTATTACAATGGCAGCTTTATAGAGCTGGACATACTCTTCACGCTGCTGTTTAGAGAGTACCATTGCTCGGTACTTCCTCTGAATCGTCACAGCAGCTGCCTTAAGAGAAGCAAACCTTTGCCTCTGAAGAAAAGTTCTGAATCGCCTTTGGATGGTGGTGGCAGCCATATGCATCCTCTGCAAATGGAGCCTCGCTTTCATACCTCGGAAGGCAGCCTGTATTTGGATGGCAGAAGTCTTCATCTGCCTGTATTTGCGCATCTGAGCATTGCGACATTTAGAACCACAATACCACTGCTCAATCAGTTTTGCCGCTGCAGTTAGCTTCAGGAAAGATTTTCGCTGCTTGTACATTCGATAAAATGACTGAATAGAAGTTGCAGACTGGTGCAAAGCTTTTAGCTCCTGTCTAACTTTCATCCCCCTGTAGGCAGCCTGAAGTACAAGAGAAGCCTTCCTTAACTTGAGATACTTTTCCCGTTCCATTCTCCCTCTGCAATGAACTCTGTAGTGCCTCTGAATTACAATTGCTGACAGTTTCATTGCCTGATATCTAACCTTACTCTGATGCATTTTAAACATGGCTTGGATAATAACTGCTGCTTGGTGCATGCGTTGAATTTCACGCCTTGCTCTTACGCTTCTGTAAATTGCTTGCATTTTAACAACTGCAACCTTTAAAGTGAGGTATTCCTGCCTTACACGCCTGGCTAGGACAGCAGCGCAATACCACCTTTGAACCTTAACGGCAGCCCCTCTGAAACTTTTAAACTTTGTTTGACTGATGTGCAACCTGAAATAGGACTGTATGACTACTGCAGCACGGTGCTGTTTTTGGATTGCCTTCCTCACAACCCTCCCTCTCCAAGCTGCCTGGAGTTGTACGATGCTATTGCGAAGCGCAACGTATTCCTGCTGTTGTTTTCTGCCCAAAACTTTGGCTCTGTAATGCTGCTGAAGTGTTTGAGCAGCATTTCTCACCATCCTGAACTTTTTCAGAGCCATGTATCTCCTAAAGGCAGATTGTATTTTAATTGCGGCAGCATGCCAGCTCTTAATGCAGTTCTTTACTTGCCAGGAACGCAGAGCTGCCTGCAAGGAAATTACAGCTGTTCTTGTCTTCAAAAACCTTGTTCTGATTTTCGAAGCCCTGTACCATCTCTGAATCACAAGGGTAGCTTGAATCAAAGCTTGGTATTTTCTTCTTGCAGCATAAGCCCTCAAAGCAGACTGGATCTTAACAGCAGCCACTTTCTGACACTTAAACATTTTCCGTACTTTATAGCCCCGGTAAGCTGCTTGCAAACACACAGCAGCCTTTTTTAGCTGCAAGAACTGCAGCCTCAGAAAAATTTGCTTTCTGTATGCACGGTAGTGTACCTGAATGACACCGGCAGCTCTGACTTGTCTACACAATAAACGAGCTTTCATTCCTCTATAAGCAGATTGCAGGAATATAGCTGCCAAACGTTTCTGCAAATATGTTTCCCTGTCAATTTTCTTCATCCTGTAAGCTCTGTAACGCTTCTGAATAGCCACCACACACAGTCTTTTCCGTTTGTAAATGAATTTAGCTTGAAGACATCTGAACAAGGCCTGTATCTTGATAACACTGTGTCTGATATGTAAGTAATTGTTTCGATCTCTGGTCATCCTGTACCATGACTGAATTACAACTGCAGCTCTCTCTTTCTTTGCTAGTTCAGTTGCTTGCAGTCGCTTCTCTATTTCAACTTTTGAATTCATTTTGCAGCCTTTCCATCTTCTAAATGCAGACTGAATCACAAGCGCTGACTGTTTCATCCTTTGATATTTTTGGCGATGGGCTTCTGCTATCAAAAAAGCCCTGAAGTGCCTCTGAATAGTGAGAGCAGCCCAGCAAACTTTTTTATAAGCTGCAACAGCAAGGAACGTTCTTATCCTTGCTTGCAGAATAGTTGTATATTGCCGAAGCTGCAAGTATTTTCTTCTTGCGTTGTATCTTCTCCAGTAAGTCTGGGGTGGAAAAAGTGACACACAGCTGTAAGAATCAGATTTCACTGCACATTTACAGTTTTAATACAAGAAAAATGGCCAATTCTTTCTATGCATATATGGTGGACTCGAACAATAAAATTCAATATTCTTTATATAAAAGTATGGCATATAAAGTGTTCTAACAGTGAACCATATTTTACTTGGTTCTGAAATCTTATTCTGAGCAGAAATGAAATAGCACCTGGTAATCTCAATCGGCTAGGAAATGCAGTAATTTTGACATAGTAATTTCATATGAAAAGTCAATCATACCTGAATGACAACAGAAGATACTCTTTCAACTTCTTCCTGCTTTGCTTTTTTTAATTTCTGAAGTTTCACCTGGGCCATGTATCTTCTCCAATGCTTCTGAATTACAACTGCACCTTTTGATTTTTCTTCAAAAATCTATCAAAAGAAAAATTCCACTGCTGATTAAATATGTCCATATAGCATCGATAGATACTGTAGAATCACGTTCTGCGGATAATTTAGGAAACATGCAAAGTAACTCAAAGAAATACCTGTGCTAATCTTGTTTTCAATCTGTGTTCCCTCCACACTGACTGAATCAGTCGAGCTGCTCGAATCTCTTTAGAAAGATTTACAAGTCGCGAACAAAGAAATGACACATAGGCAATAACTACCTAAAGAAAACCAAGAGAGCAGAGAACATACAGAAACTTAGCAAGTTGCGATAAAAGTAAGTTGTGATTGAAGAAGGCAATGGTGAATTGTAAAGACATGGTTGATTACCTTCTCATCAGGAATTGTATTGGACATGTCTGAATGGTGAATCATAGCAGGAACACCACCAAGGTCAGAAATTGCAGCATTAATCAGCTGGAAGTTTCTCTTCTCATTGTCAAGGAGTTCTTTATAAAGCACGGAAGAAGTTATAGCTTTATTTAAAAAAAACAGAGAAAAAAGATTGAATTTATTAAGTCAAATAAAGTGGTAATAAGCATCTTCCCTCTGCCTTCAATAATCATTTAATGAACTCACTTTCATCAAAAGCTCCATTGAGTACAGTCAGAGAAGAATCAGACTCGGAGGAAGAATTTAGAGCAACTGTACCACTTTTGGTGCATTCTACTGTTAGAGTTGTGCGCTGGCAGATAGCTTCCAAAGGCACATAACATGGATGATAATGATGAATCAAATAACACAACACTCTTCCATCTGAGAAGGATACTGTAAAGTTTTCAACCTAGTTAAAAACACAAAACCAGTTAAGCAAATATTTTCTGCCAGTGGCTTCTCTATTTGAAGGTTTGTATCAGCATACCATGTGCTAATAAAGCTGAGTTCTAGGCCTCCATTTCTGAAATCTAGCCTACTCAACAATGCATTCCTTTCTTCCGATGGCTTTTCTTTTTGAAAAGCATATCTAGAGGGAAAATACCCTTCCCACACCACAGTATTCAAAGTCTGAAAATTAATAACTTTAATACCCCTTGCTCTTTACAGCCAGATAATTGTGGTAATAATCTTCTTTTACTTGGGGTTCTCTGGGGGTTATTATATTGGAACACTTACTGAAATTACAGTGGTATGAAATCTTCAAAAACAGTACTAAGCTAAAGTATAAATTTGTAGTGTACTAAAGAAAATCAGGTTAGGATCTGCTTGTCATGTTTGGTACAACAAACCATAAAAAATATGTTCTATAAAAACACAGTACTTGGTGATTTACCTTCGGCAGCTTTCAGAATAGTAAGTTCTAAGAGATGTGATTGGGATGGGCCACAGCTCAGTGGCAGTGCATCTGTTTTGCATGCAAAGGTCCCGGGTTCAATCCCCAACATCTCCAGGTAGGAACAGGAATGTCCCATCTAAAACCCTGGAGATCTGCAGCCATTCAGTGCAAACAATAGTGAGTTAAATGGACTGAGTTAAATGGTCTGACTCAGTACAAGGTCGTTTCCTACCATTTTCCAATTCTTTCCAAGAAGCAACTTGGACCATGAAACAAGTAAATTTATCCTTAGCGTTTGTCAGATTAGCTTTGATGCATCAACAAGAAGTTACCATTTGATATGGCCATCGTTGTAGATTTAAACAGTCCATCCAAATGTTTCCTTTAAACCAGTTTGTTGCAAAGGAAAGGGGAACCTATTGATTTTGTCAGTACTGTTTCATAGGAACATATGTAAATGCCTAATGTTAGGTCATTAGGCACCCTCTCCCACAAAAGGATGAAATCCTAGCATCAATGAAGTTTAATAAGAAACAGGCAGGCAAGATTGCGGCAAGTACAGTCCATGCAGGATCATGACCCAATTATGCCATTTTTCAGTCATTTATAATGCAACATAATGAAAACATGCTGAACAGCCAAATAAATAAACATCTCCTTAAATCTCAGTCCCACTGATTAAAACTGGCTTCCATCAATTAGTTGTGGTCTATCAAATAATACTTTCGTCCCTTGTTTGCTTATTGGGGAGGAAACAGAACAGAGATGATTATTGGGAAAGTTTTTACCTTGACATTGTAAAACCCACAGACGGTATTGACCCAATCCATCAGCATCTTTACATTTTCACTGCAGCTTTCGGATGAATAAAAGTTACTGCTGTCTTTTCTCACTTTGTTGGCAATACGAGATTCTAAAGCAGCAGACTTCACTTTTCTAACGTGCATGTTCTTCAAAAAATCAATTTCTTCTTTCAACTGATCCCTATCAAGGGAAACCTCCACCTTAACAAGAACAAATTTAAAATATTATTTCTAAAGATGAGGGTTTCTGATCTTTAGAAATGTGTACGTAAATCACTGTATTTCTCAAAGCATGCTAAACAAATGACAAATAACAACTATGTTATCAGGACAATGCTAGCAGAACAAGTCCAATCATGTTTATTCAAATGCAACTCTCATTTAACTTAACGAAGCTTATTCTGCAAGCAGCAGGATGGGTTTTCCAGAAACCTTTGTTTTAGAAAATGAACTTATGAAACAGCGGTAACATTTTTCAGTGGAAAGATAAAGCACTGAAAATGTCCTGGCCCACATCACTGCTCTAAGGTGAATATAGCAATTGCATACTAAGGTGGAACATTTGGTGGGCAGGACAATGTCAATCCTGACAAAACACAAACTTGCTCTGGTTTAAAATTTGGAGATGGCTAAATAAAATATGAAAGAAAATGTAAACTGGTTATGCTCCTGTATAATCAATTTAAGATGAACAAGAACTTTCGACTCCACAGCACATTTTCTTATGTGATAAAATTAATCAAGACAATTTTTCCATAATTAATTTCAATGCTCGTAAATTTGTTGATAGTATTTTTAAAGGCATCAGACCTTGATGTCTTCCCTTTTTTGATGCACCAGTTCTGTACATTTCATGTAACATTTCACATCACTACCAATTATAAAAGCATAGCTCATCTAACTATGTAAGACATATGGTCTTTTCTCCCACATATTCAGTGTTCCCCATCTTGCAACTTGTGTAGGGGTTACGTTCCAGGGATTGTGTGCAAAGCTGAAGCTGCATGTAGTCAAAACCCCAGAATCTCCCTAACAGCAGCATCTCTACCTTTCCAAAGTTGGTGTGACTTGGGCCCCCATGCAAGGCTCTCCACCTTGCTTACCGGGCTCTGGGAGATCCTGCAAGATCTCACACAAGAACCTCCCAGAATCCAGGAAGCAAGGTGGAGAAGCTTAAAAGCTCTTTCCACACTTTCTGTGATTTCAACAAGCTGGCTGCCAGCATAAATCTGTGATTGTACAAGTTAAATGTATGGAAGTTGGGAGTCAACTGTACTGATGTTCTACTTTACATGCCGTTGGTGAGGTCATCTCTGTGCATTTGGTATAGGCATGGAATTGCTTTTGAGAACTGCCCTTCAGTAGTATTGGCTTCTATATACAGGCCATTTTTTATACAGCACCCCATTTTTTTGAAGATACAATATTGCAAGTCCTCGATGCATACTACACATCTTCTATATATGTTTCAGAGATTAACTGCCAAAAAACCATTATGCAATACCTGAAAAGCAAATACTATTTTCCACAGCAGTGCAAGTGTTTTCTCTCTATGCCGGTCCACAATATCCTTAGCGTCAATCGATGTACCTATAAATCAGTCAAATAGGTTACTGATTTGCAGCATCCACACATTTATTTTATAAGGGGACTACTTTCTACTTTGCTGGCACTTACCATGTTCATCTTGCAAATGTATTCCATGATCTTTTAGTACTTCAAAGGCAATCTTGACATTATGCATCTTTTGAAGTCTACTTATTGCAGGAACTCTTAATTTTTTTGAAAGACTCCAGTTTGACGACAGTAGTTCCAACGCTCTTCTGAAAATACAAAGATACCATGTTAAAAATATAGCCCATTTCCTCAAGTGAAATCCTTCTATAACTTCAGCAATAAAATGCAGTGAAGACTTACACTAGACGAATGCCACATTGCAAATCTGTGGCTAGATTTGTTACAGCAAAGTCAAACTCATCAAGTGGAGTCTGCACGTGATGAACTGGAAAGCCCAGGAAATATAGATGGCGAGAAAGATCACCTTCTCCACTTAGAAAATCTCGGGAAAATGCCAGCAGTATCTCTTTACTAGACTGGAGAAAAGGCAACAAATCACATTCATGCAAGATTATCAGTTCTGTGCACACATCATGGGGCTCATTTTCAAGCAAACAGCCATAAGATTGTGCTGCAAGGCAAACAGGAATTCTCTTAACTTCCAGTACGTTTAACCCAGTCATAGACTTTAGTCACAAACATTAATAAGACTACCTACCACAGTCAATAAAAAGAAATTGCTAAATGCCTATTCCTCAGCTAATAAGCACACAAAATCAAGCAGCATTTGATAATGGCAACTTAAAATTCCTGTTTCAGCCATAGAAGAAAATTACCACCTCGGGAAACAAATGTAAGTCTTAAAATTAGTATCTTGTGGCTTCCACATATATACACTCAAATCTACTAATAACATTTCTTCTTCCTATATTCATTCTGCTCTCTTTTGTTTTTCTTATGTAACATTGTGGTACTACTTCTTTTAATGAAAAATTCAATTTTTAAAAATTACCAAAAAAAAAATCTAATTATGCACAAAACAAAAATAGAGGCTTAAATTGGAATACCTTGAATTCTGCATTTTTACAAAAGAGGCAAGGATCATGATCAATAATTCTAGACAGCTTGGCGCGATCAAGAAAGCAAACTAGCAGAAGAAGTTTTTTCAGCGTAAATTTTGACAATGCTTCTTCATGTCCTGTAAGAACAATATCAGATGGTATATAGAGCTGCATCTTAAAAAGTATAAAACAGATTATAAAACAGCAAGGGAAAAAACCTACCATCTCGATATAGGTGAGGCACACTTGGGTGTCTATATTCAGCTGCAATATCTGGATTCCACAACAGGCGATTAAGTATAAACATTGCCAGGCCCATTACATCGCTGTTGCTCTCTAAGGCAATTAGCTCACCATAGACTACCTTTCATTAATGAGAGAAAGAATATCCACTTTAAACAAAACAAAAAACTTGCAGCAATAAAATTCAGATCTTCAGAGCAGATTTATTAAAAGAACTATAGCAATATAATATTAATTATATTTCTCTTGGCCATGAGTGATGGCAGATGACAGGCAGGCAGGTGCCGGGGGGGGGGTGGCCTCATGGTTCCCCATCCTTGCCTTTGAGTCATGAAATAAAGATAATATCAAAGTCTTAAGACCAGTTCTACTGATTACCGGCAATCACTATCACCAAGCTTTATGTCCCTAAGGCTGACTAATACAGATTCCAGTACAAATCTTAGTAATTCTCTACAAGAGAATATCTTGCTCAAATAACACTTTGTAAACATTAAGAAAGTACAAACTTACTTCCAGACCTATGCGCAACCATAGTGGGTTATAGCATAAAAGCCAGTTGAGGATTTTCTGTCTTTCACCTGCAATGGACACAGGAGCAAAAGCAGGATAAAATAAAAATCTGGAAAGGATGCTACCTAAGAATATACTGTGAAATTGCTATTATCAAGCTGTGGATTGTTGATTAAAGAACCGAAGGGCATAAAGAGAAATTCTTGTATACAATTTCCCACCACAGTTCAATTTTTCTACATATTTGTAGGAATATCTGGAACACAGCTAGATTCTTACCAATATCCTTCCAGAGATGTCTGTCCTTCCGAATTAACAAGTGTTTTGATTCAATTTCAATCTCCAACTTTTTTATTGCTTTAACCATCTCGTTTGATGTAAACAAACGGCAAGCTGAGCGACGAAGTTTGTTCAGCTTGCACCGTGCTGTATAAGCTCTTAGGGATACTTCTTCTTTAGTTGGTGCTCTAGGAACGCTTGATTTATGAGACTCTGCTCCTAAGATAACGGACACCGCATTGACTGGAGAGAAAACAGTTGCAAGTGTTAAAATCTACTTGGTATTATAACTTTTGTTGCAATATGTTTGTAGTTTTTTTCTTGATTTCATTGAGAAAAGAACTGAAACAGAGCCAATAATAATAATAACCACCCCCTTTTTGTAAACCATTTTGAGGGCGGTTGGTTTTTTTTTGGGGGGGGGGGTGTTTTTACAATTGAGCGATGTATAAATTTTATGAAATAATTAAAATATAGCCTCCTTCCACAAAGTGCAGTTTATTTCACTGGCTTGAATCAACTGGATCAAAATACCCATAGAAGCATAATGTTTGATTGGGTGGGAAAGCTGAATTAATGGATTGTTCTTCCTTGCTGTAGGAAACTGGACTTACTGGCCTCTTGACCCTCTGCCACCTGTGATGCTAGGAGAATATTTGCAATCTTTTAAGAGAGTTCACACAAACTTTACCCAGTGTGCATCTAGGATTATACAAGCTCAAAGGAAAGGGTGCATTTATAAGTCATGGTAAACCACATGACCCAGAAGCTGTACGCCGGCTCCCTTGGCCAATAAAGCGAGATGAGTGCCGCAACCCCAGTCAGCCACGACTGGACCTAATGGTCAGGGGTCCCTTTACCTTTACGCCACAGCTCAAGGTCTACACTGAACATGCAGATCACTCACACTTCACTACTCCCCACTAATAAGGACAGGAGCAACATACCAAGATTCTTGGCTAAGGGTTTCACACAAACTAGGGATTATGGCTTGAAGCAGAACTAGCCAGTATTGAAAAGCCAAGAATGAACTTCCTTCAGTTGTTGCTAGCAGATGAGAGCAACGACCTTCCATGCCAACTCTGAAACACTTGCTAAAAACTTCTATTCCGCCAGGTCTATGAAGGCAATTAAAAGGTATCTCACCCACAATGATCTATTGATGTTTGTTTTAAATTTCTTTTTGCTTTTAATTTGTTTTTAACTTTTTATGCTATTGTTTAGTTTTATGTTTTTATATTGTTGTAAACCGCTGTGATATATTCATGATACAGCAGTATATAAATATTATTTTATAAGAAATAAGGCAAGAAATGCTCCAATATGCTAACAATGGAAGCACGCAAAGGGAGTGGCACTTTTTCGGCGCTACAACCAATTTTGCTACCGCTTGTAAACTACGTCAGACGACTGGTGGGCAGAAGAGGCTGCAGGTTTGCCAGCCGACTTAGGAATTGATGGGTTTAAAGCTTTTCAAAAAAGCAACACCGAATAACAGAAGCAGCACTTCACATGTGAGCTTTCAAGTTAAAGTAGCTCTGTGCATATGAATACAGAACATCAGCTCAAATGAAACAGCACATCAGATTACATAAATTTATCTGATGTGATGGTCATTTATCAGTTTTAAGTAATTTTATTATATTTTATATTCCCAGTGGAAATAGTATTGTTACACTAATATTTATACTGACAAGAAAATTCATGAAAAGATTTAAAAGTAAGCAAACTGGATTGCTGAAGTCTAGAATAATTCTTATATATGTGAAACATTAAGACCCTGCAGATCTGTTTTACCTTGTGAAGTGTCTGTTTTCACAGTGAAGTCATCAGGAGTAAGTACAAAATTCAACCACCAAGTAAAACCTCGTTGCTGTTTCTCTTTCCAGCACTCATCGTAAAACATGTTCTTGGCCGCAAAAGGCATTGGATGTCTAGGAATGTCTTTGAAAAAAGATTAAAAGTTACATTACATCTCAATTATGGACACCAGGTTGGATCCACAGATCCACCCATGGAAAAAGGTAGGTAGGAGGTGACTTTCCCAGTGAGGAACCCTGCTCAGTGGGGTAGACTGCGGCGCATGAGCTGAGACACCTTTTCCAAGGGCAGCACAACAGCAATGAAAACATGTATTAATTTGCAGGCTTTTACTTTTGGAATATGCCTATACTCTGAAGTTGTACTGGTCAATCTAATTTCAGCTAAAATATAGCAAATGTGTTGAAACTGCCACTTGCACCAAGACACTTTTGTTTTCATGGAGAATACAGAGCACAAATAATTTATTTTCACCTGTTTTTAAAGGTTTCACAAATGTCAGCTGAGACTGTGCCACTGGAATAATGTTCTTTGTTTTCCTACCAGTCCTCCATTTTTTAGATAAGGAACCTGGAAATTAGAACAAGAACGAATTGTAATATTGTGAAGAACACAACAGAAAGAGACAACAAGAGGGGGGGAGAGAATGGCAGAAATATATTACTAGATTCCTCTGGAAGGGGGAGAAACCAAAAACAAAAATGGTGGATTTTCCTTGCCGGATTTAGTATTATGAGGCATCCTGTTTATGCTGGTTAAAACAATGGATATTATTAAAAAATACTGATGGTTTATTAGACCTATTTGGCTGGCATGCATATCTGTGGTACGAGAAGGTTAAAGTTTATAAAGCTTTTTTGAACCATGTAGTAAGCAATGCGTATAGGAAAAATATAAAAAAATCATTAGAACAAAAAACACCATAGTGGCTTTCACCACTGGAGGCGATGTCTGTAAAAAAAAATTAACATGAGAAATGACTGGGTATCTTATAAATAATTATTAATGGAAACAGATCATGAGTTGAAATTAAAAGGGTTTGAAGAGGATTATTAACTGATTGGTTACAATACCATCAACTTAATGATTTATTTAAGATGGATATAAAGAAAGGTTTCTTTAATGAAACCTCTAAATTTGAAAAGAAGCTGTTAGAAAAGAAGACTAAATTACTTTCAAAAATGTAAAAATTATTCTTAGAATGGTATACAAATCAATGATGATACAGTGGGCAAGAGATTTTGAATATAACATACAATTGGCAGAATGGGAGAGGTTATGGAATCAGGATTTAAAGTTCACAGCATGCTATACTTTGAAAGAAAATTATATGAAAATTATGTACCGTTGGTATTTAACCTCTAGTAAATTAGCTAAAATGTATAAAGCAAGATCAAATGAATGCTGGAAATGTAAAGAGAAAGAGGGCACCTAATACGTGGTAGACTTGTAAAGTAGTAAAAGAATTTTGGGAGATGATATATAATGAATTGAAAAAAAATGTTTAAAATAAGCTTTCCTAAGAAACCAGAAGCTTTTCTCTTAGGAATTCTAGGTGCCAAAATTCCAAGGGACTAGAAGAGACTATTTATATATGTGACTTCTGCTGCCCAGACAATATTAGCCCAGAGATGGAAAGAAGGCATGGTCCCTACCAGAAAAGAATGACAGATTAAACTGATGGACTACTCAGAAATGACAAAATTTAGGAATCAAAAAGACTAAATGTGCTGACTCAATGTCAAATGCAAGAAATACGCTTTAGGCCTATCAAATGAATGTAATTTGTTCGAAGAGCAGCTATAAATGGTCACAGTTGGTCTTTATCACCAATCCATGGCAAATATTTTATTTAACATATCCAAATAAACAGAAGAAAAGGTTAAATTACCTGGTTTCTTTTTCTGACTTTGCTTCTCTCCGGCCACACATTTGGGATTCGGTGCTTTCAAAGCACTACAATCTTCATTTTCCACAAAGGACATCATTTTTTTTCTTGCAAAGTTCTCCACATATTTACCACTTTCGCTATGAGTATCTTCTAAATATTCTCCACTTTTTCTTTTATGACTATGTGACGTTCTTCCTAAGCAAGCTGAAGCTGTTTCAATTTTGTGATCTGTAACTTCACCTGAGAGAGGTTCTATAACTGGAAGTTCTGGTAACATTTTCATTTTTGCTGTTTCAGGAACATTATCCACAGATCGCTGAATTGCATTAGAAAGGCATTTTCTAGATTTTGGTTTTAATAAGTTCCTTCCTTGTCCCTCAGGACAACCTGACTTACTTTTAGTAACTGTGTTGCACAACAGAGGCCTTTTTTTACCATGTTCTTTCTGGAAGCAGCAAATTTGATCTGGGTCATTTTTCTTGCATCCACTTTCATTTCGTTCAAACTTTTCAAACTGAAATGCTGCATTTTTTTTACTGCGTGCATCATTAAGTTGCTTGCTTGAAAAATGAGACTCCACAGGAAAAGTAAAAATTTGCTTTCTTTCCTTCTGTTGTGAACAAATTGTGTAAGATCCCAAACTTGAAGAATGGGACACTGATTCATGTACTTGTGAAATTGGCTGAATAACTATTTGATTCTCTTTTAAAAACTGATCAGGTGAAAGAACTGGCACTCTTGTAGCTATAGCAGGCTCTTCACAAAGTTCATAGCTATCATGTACAAAAGAATCAGGGCTTAAAATTTTCCTGTGATTCAAAGGAAAGCTTTTCAGATTTTCTGGTGTGCAAACTGAATCTGTGCTAGAACTTTCCACTTTCACTGAACTAATATGCCCACTTTCCAATTTGGTTTCCACAAGATCGTCACACTTTGGCATAACAGTACAGGTCTCTTTTGTATCCTGCTGTAATTCATTACATGCGGCTGTACCAATAACAAAATATGGAATTGATCTCCCCATTGAAAGAGGGGGATTAGTGACATGCTGCTTTTTTTGCAGTATCGGTTCAGTTGGAGAGTGTAAAAAGCTATTTTCTAAGAGGATTACACTGTTCCCAGTAGGTGAAATGCTGCATCCATTCACTTCCAAGTTCTCACAGGCTTGGAGAGGGCTTCTAACTCTTCCAGGTTTTTTGGACATCTGAAAAGTTTCATTTATATTTTTGATTATGGGAAGTTTCTTCTGATATTGCCGCAAAGGAGCTCTCTTTTTAACTGTATCCCAAAGACTTTTCTGAAAATGACAACAACACATATATCCAGTTATTACCATGCATATATTGAGAGCCCTTATCAGCTACGTAGCCCTTCCTCTTCCTCACTGTATAAATAATGCTGCTCATAGCCTACTTAATGCTGAGAAATACAGGCGTCCCCCCACTCACGCAATGTTCCATGGCCCTGCACGCATAAGGAAAATTGCATTATGTGAGCAGCACCCTCTAAAAGCCTCTTAATGCTCATTTCTTTCCTGCTCTCCAGCTGTCTGTCCGTACAACCCTCTCTTCAACTAGAGTTGAAGCTCTGGGGCTGGCTGATGGATGTGTGGAAAAGAGGCTGCTGCTGATGCACTATCACACATGTCAGCTGCTAGTTGGGGAGGCTGAGCAGCCAAAGAAAAGTGCCACTGCGCCTCCAGTCCCTTTGGGGCTTCTTCCTCCCTCACTGTAGTCCTCTTCAGCTCCTTGCATGCCATAAGGACTCTCCAGCTCTCTCCCACCATTTCCTGGTTTGAATCTACAGTGGTACCTCTGTTTATAGACAGGATCCATTCCGGAGGCCCAGCTGTATCCCCAAAAGTCCATAACTGGAGGTGCCCTTCTGCGCACGCATGTGGCGCCATTGAGCACTTCTCCGCACGCAGCGAAACCCGAAGATTACATATCCAGAGGGATACGTAATCCAAGGTACTGTATTTATTTAATTCCCATCGCCACGCATGTGTAGTCACACGCATGTCAATCACATGTAAGTGGAGGGGCACCTGTACTATTTTTTCCAGCAAGTATCAGTAGTGACACAACTTTGCAAAGTAAAAGGAAATAAGAAGCCATGAAGAGCCCATGTATTGTCATTTTAAAAAAAATACTCAGAATTCATACAGGTACCATCGCTGCATATTTATTCACACTGGGCATTTTTAATGGTGTAGATTTCAGAACATCTGGCAATGCTAGGGATGGTTAAAATCAAACCAAGGAAGGTATATCAAGAATTAAGCAAGGGACAGTGAAAGAGACCTAGGGAGACTTTCCAAAACCTTGAAGATTCCAAAACCTCTCAGATCTATTACCTATGGAAACCCCTGACAATACATCAGAAAGTTTAGCTTCTGCAACTTCAACATTCACTGCACAAGATGTCCTACCAGTGATTTACAAAGAGGCATTTTCAATATACTACAGCACTTGTATAACTGGACGGTCACTTTGGAAGCCAAAGCAGACTGGGAAAGTTTTTTTATGCATATATACGTTCCATACCTTTTTCTTTGTAGACTGCTCAGCAGAACCCAGCAAAACTGCTTGATGTTTAACAACATCATTTACAACGAACGTTATGAGCTCCCGCACTTTGCCACCTTCCAGTGGTGTCCACGTTACTGAAATTAATATTCTCTCTCCAGACTGCAAAAGAAAAGCATGAAACATAGAAAGATGGTATATTTCCTTTGACAGGCAACTGCAGGACTTCTCAATTCACAATCTCTTTCCATTTCTGTGTATGCCACAAATGATGTCTACATATTTTTGCTAGATTGCATCCCCCCATCAAATAACGTATGAGCCATATACGAATGTGGTTAGTATTTTGCAGCAGTGAAATGCTGCACCTGCAGAGATACAAAAGCTACAGTGGGCAGAAAAAGAATAGCATAGAAAAGAAGTTGATACAACAATATTAGCCAGTAACATGTTCACAATACCAGGTTTAGGACCTCACCTTGAATCAGAAAAAGACCAGTTAAACCACAGCACAACTCTTCAGTCAATGCAGAAACACACAAGAAAAATGGTACATATACACACTAGAGATCTCATATCCCCAGAACACTTATCTATGTGGACCCCAAACATTAGAAATTGAAAGCTTAAACCACCCATCCCAAATCAGGTAAGGTAGACAGACTTTTTTCCATTTTCCTAATAAGTGGCTTATCTCATTATGCTATAAAATGCTTTAGCAAACTCTCCTAAAATCTATTGGGCACATTCCTTACGGCTAAAGATACTCTGCAAATATGTAATCACACTGTAAAGATATATGCATTACCCTATTTCATGCAATGATATTCTATTGTACATCATCCTTGGTAAGAACTGCTGATAAATCTTCTCTGAAGGTAATGGGGCCCTTTATATGTCCAGCTGTCCTTTGTCCACAACAAATTGTTGCTGTTTTTTGTGCTGAATATATGCTATAAGGTAATTTATGGACCTAATAGGTATCTAAAGCCGTTTGCACATAACAAATAGGAGCCTACACAACACAAAACACTGTTGATGTAGGTTTTATTCTATTTTTTATCTTACATTTTAGAAATGTACATCCAGTTTTCTTTTCCTTTATTTTTTTGGGGGGGCCCCCAAGAGAGTGGGGCCCTGAGCTATAGCTTGTTTAGCTTATATGTAAATCCGGCACTGAGTGTGTACCTGGACTCACATGTGCACAGCCAGCACTCATACATGTTAGTATACACACAGCTGACAGGTGTAGGATCTCTTCACTTAAAATCATATGCAAAGTTACACACACACACACAAATATATATGTATTATATATATATATGTGTGTGTGAGAGAGAGAGAGAGTGTGTGTGTATATATGCAAACATATGCAAAGTTACACACCCACAAGTGTACATATATATATATATATATATATATATATATGTATGTGTGTGTGTAGTGTATGTGTGTGTGTGTATATATATATATATATGTATATATACGGTGTATTTATATATATATATACACACCCTCTGTGTGTGTGTGTGTGTGTATATATATATATACATACACACACACACACACACACACACACACACATACAAATGCAAAGTTACACAAACACAGACACATATATATTACACACGCGGAGCTCCGTCCCTACTTTAACCCTTCCTTAGCAGGGGCAGAGCTTCCGACAGGTCAGTAACAGGACCCAGCAGGGACGCCCCCTCCCCACCTTCCTTGATCATTCCCCCCGCCGCCGCTCTCCTCACCTGCAGCAGCCAGGGGCGCGGCTCCTGCACGGCGAAGCCCTTGGCGGCGGGCGGGGGTCTCCCGACGACCACGCGGACGGGCTCGGCGTTCGGGTTCTCGAGAGCCAGGCGTCGGAGGCGCGACGTGCCCACGCGAACGGCGCCGAAGCTGAGCAAAGGCGCCGGCGAGAAGGGGACCAGCGTCAGAGCGGCGTCGGCCTCCTCTTCGCCGCCGCCGTCCCCTTCGCCGGCCGTAGCCCAGCGCCGCCGCCGCGGGCCGCCTGGACTCGCCCTCCGGAGCCCCGTCGCTCCCACGTCCTGCCTCGAGACGGCCATGGCTCCGTCGACCAAGGTGGGTCCCCGCCTCGTCGTCGCCGCCGGTTCTATTTTCCCCTCAGGAATACGGTCAAGGGCCTCGACAGCAAACCTCCTGTCTCCCCCTCCCCTCCCCCCTCGCAACCCGACAATAACAAAGATATTCGGCAGTTAGGAGTCCCAACTGCCAGTCCCGAATTTCAAACCCGGCCGCCTCCACCAATCAGGGTGGCGTCCGTGAGAAACGCGGGACCAATCGCCGCGCGGAACGCCCCGCACCCAATCGCCGCATGCGCCGTTCGGAAAACGCCAGCCAATGGGCGGCGCCCTTCAACCAATGGCGAGCGGGAGTTTTCCTTTAAAACTGACGCATGCGCGGGGCGGGAGAGTGGGCTCACAATAGGATGCCGTGAGATCCCTAGCGTCGTATAATAGGCCTGCCTTCAAAAGCCGTTCGGGGGCTTTTAAATCGCCCCGGACAGTCCCAGGGCGATTTAAAAGCCCCCGGTTAGGCAGGCAGGGGGGACAAAGATCTTTGCCCCCCGCCCGCCTTCGGAAGAGGTCCTGGACCTCTTCTGAAGGCTGGCGGGGGGCAAAAGTCTTTGCTCCCCCCTGCCTGCCTTCCCGGGAGAGCGGGAAGGCAGCGCGGCTTCTCCGCTCTCGGGAAGGCAGGCGGGGGGAAGCAAAGACTTTCGCCCCCCGCCGGCCTTCAGAAGAAGTCGGGGGACAGACTGTCCCCGGACCTGGTCTGAAGGCGGTTTCCATAGGAACGCATTAATTGATTTTTAATGCATTCCTATGGGAAACCGTGCTTCGCAAGACGAAAAACTCGCAAGACGAAAAGACTTGCGGAACGAATTAATTTCGTCTTGCGAGGCACCACTGTACTAACCCAGAAATAGTGCTTCAGGTTAAGAGCTTTGCTTGAGGATGAGAAAAGAAATTGTGCGGCGGCGGCACTCCAGCAGCAGGAGGCCCCATTAGCTAAGAACAGGTTAAGAACAGTTTCAGGTTAAGAACGGACCTCGGGAACGAATTAAGTACGTAACCAGAGGTACCACTTTAGTATAATAATATATAACTAATAATTAAATACTACTGGTTATATTATACTATAATGTAATAATAGACAATCGTTAATTATATACAATTAATCATAATACCATACTATAGTATAACAATAGATTATAATAATATCAATATAGTTTTTTTATTGTTAGAACAACCTCCTTTTTGAATCGCTCTTACAAACAAGCTGCTACAAAATAAGGAGGGTGATTCAAATTCAGCTACAAGTCACAATATGAAGGTTGCAGGTTTGATCTTCTTAATAGCTGCATAATCCTACCTTGCAGATAGATGGTCCTCAGAGTTTCTTATTGGTTGTTGGTCATGTGCGCCTCTTTGCATTGTGAGAGAGGATACACCCTCCATAATCTCATTGCCTAAGATCACGTCGTCTGCTACCAGTCGGGAGAAGTGCCTCCCCACCTTTTAACTTTGATCAGTTAGGGTAGCCATATTTCAAAATCTACACATCCAACATGGGTTGCCATATGTCTGGATTCCCCCGGGCATCCATGTTATTTTTACCCGGGCTGTTTCCAACCACTGAATCCCATTTCTGTCCATTTCTATGAAAACCCCACATTTCACAGCGCCCCAGAAAATCCGGTGGGTTGTGATTTCAGCAAGAACCCAACATTGTCCAATGTGGTGAGTGCTGATCTTTGTTCACGAGGAACAGTGAGGCCAGAGAGAATTTGGATCACGGGGGGGAGGGGCAGAGGCAGCTGCTTGATTCAAGAAGACTTCAGGGACATCGCTTTTGAAGAAAAGAGAAAACAATTTCTCTTTACTTCTGTGCCTTTTCTTATGAAGCCAGCTCTAGATCTTTTCTAAATAAATTGAATAAAACCGCTTAACCCACTGAAAGATATATTTGAAAAATGAATCGCTCCAAAGAGGCTTCAAACACCAACCAAAGGCCCCCTGCAACGTTTGGCGGCAGAAACCCAAAAAATGAGCCTTTGACCCCCTGAGCAATTTTGCCAAAAATATGATGTCGTCTTGTTTACTCCAAAACAGTGCCAAACACCATCAAAAGGCCCCCTGCAATGCTTGGCAGTGAAAATCCAATGTTTCCCAGCCCCCCACAAAACCAGCCTTCGACATTCTAGCCCGTGGGGTCATGGTTTCACTGAAAACCCGAGGTCATCCCCTGCATGGCAGCCCTACAATTGTCTTGAAATATTGTACTGTTTGCCTGAAAGGTTCTCCAGGTCCTTCCAGATATCCTAATTGTCCTATCGATCAATCCCTAGGAGAACCTATTTTTAATGTTAATGTTCTGCACTTGACCTTGTTAATGGAGAAATCTGAGGGCTCCCTTGTCTTAAGGGAGAAAAGAAATCTGAGGGCTCTCTTGGACAAAAAAACAAGGACACCAGCCAGGAATACTAGAGCAAAACAGCAGCCAGTAGGCTTGGTCTTTATTGAAGACTGTCGCAACAGGACTCCCACCTGCCACAAGGTGAAACAAGATGGGAGCCCCGTATAAAAGGGAACCCAATCTTTTATTAGCTACTAATCCCCATGTTACACCCCCCCAAACGACATCACTAATATATCATGGTTACATCATGAAAGGGGAGATCTGGTGGCAGTAATCTGAGCATCCCGGACCCTGCCCCATGCCTTGCCTTGCCCTCCACCAAACACCTGTCAAGTTAATCACACCCTTTTGTCTTCATCTGGGTTTGTTATTTCTAGAATGGCTACTTTTCTGGCACTCAGTATCAGGATGCCAGAGATTATCACTCAGGCAGAGAGGCTGCTGAGTAGCTGAGCTCACACGTCTATATGAATTTCTGACGTTTTCCCAGTGAACCAGTACATAGATACATTTATCAGTGAATTGTTACATTTGGTATTGTGCAGTAGAGGTCCTTTGAATAGATAGGAAGAAACTGTGATGAAGTTGATGAAACTATGAAGTGATTGTGCTGATTTTGGTTGTGGGGTGCATGTGCATTATATCTGCTGGAGGGGCAACCCCCTCAACCTATTGGGAGCCCAGGATCCAATGAATAGTCATTACCCTTACAAAACTTATTGACTCCACATCTGGCCAGTGAAAAATGAGGTCACAGATCTTTTTTGAAGGCAAAAGTGACATTCAATTGAATTAAGAAGGCACATTTAATCATATGCTGTGGACGTGTAAGGTAACAAAAGCATTCTGGGAAATGAAATATAATGAATTAAAAAAAATGTTTTAAATAGCTTTACAAAAAAAAAAACATAGAGTTTTTTATTAGGAATTGTAGGTGCTGAAATTCCAAGGGAGCAGAAAAGTCTTTTTATGTATGTGACAACAGCTGCACAGATGTTGTTAGCCCAAAGATGGAAGAAAGATAAAGTCTCTATCAGAGAAGAATGGCAAATCAAGTTGTTGGGCTATGATGAAATGGCAAAACTGGCCGGAAAGCTCAGGAACATGGAAGACCAAAACTTTAATAAGGAATGGGAATTTTTAAAAACAATTTACCTTGAAGACCACTGTAAGCAGTTGAAAACATTAGCAGGACTGTGATAACACTTGTAATGTAACGAGAACTATGGACATAATGGAGTTATAAAAATCTTGAATTATTGAAAAAAGATGCAGTAGACAATGTTTAACAACAGAACCCATGGAGGGTAAGGTGGAAAGTCCAGAGATTCGGGGGAATCTTTTAACTGTGGATATGTTATGGAGTGGTGCTAATCTTAAAGATGTAAAAACCAAATAAAAACTATTTTACAGAAGAATCGCAGACCCACAGACAAGGAGGAAGCATGCAGAGGATAAAGCTACAGTGGTACCTTGGTTTTCAAATGTCTCCACTGACGTTTTGGTTTACGAACACCAAAAACCTTGAAGTAAATGCTTCCACTGAGTGCAGGATCCTGAGGCATAGCTGTTGGCTATTGAGTTTTTGCTTTTTGAATGTTTCAGAACTCGAACAGTCTTTCAAAATGGATTACATTCAAAAACCGAGGTACCATCGTATGTTGCCTTTGTTGTTATTCCACCTGAGACTGAGTGTGAAGGCCACTTTGCATGTCTACAACAGGGCAAACTGGTTCAGCCAACAGGTTGAATCTTTCTCTTCCCCACCTTCAAGGCCAGGCTTCCCAGGTAGGTGAAGCTACCCACCGAACATTGTGAGCTGGTTGTCAGGGGTCGTATAGTTCCATGTACTGCACTTTGGGGAAGGGATGGAATGAGGACTAAAGGAGTAAAAAACAAACCATGAGCATGTGTTGGATGAAAAGAAACCTACTTCCTTCCTGTCCACTTCAGTAACTTGGACACAAAGTGTTGACATAGTACAGTTGTACCTTGGAAGTCGAATGGAATCTGTTCTGGAATTCTGTTCAACTTCCAAATCGTGGTTTCCGATTGGCTACAGGAAGCTCCTGAAGCCCCATCGGACGTTCAGCTTCAAAAGAACATTTGAAAACCAGAACAGTCACTTCTGGGTTTCGATCGTTCAGGAGCCAAAACGTTCGAGAACTAGGCTGTCCGAAAACCAAAGTGTGACTGAACAGGGATGACAGTGTCCATGCAACTGATGCATTTCCATAATTTGAAAGAGTACCATCCTTCATCTGAACTCCCAGATCTACAAAGGCTATACTTTTGCAAAAGCATCAACTAGTGTAATATACATAAGCTTGTGCAGCAGCCATCTAGTTGTCCAAAGGCAAAGTTATTTTACTGAGAAAAAATTAAGCATGCTTGGGGCCTGTGTTTGTGGATGGATGCAAGACGAAAAACTATAACATAAACCCAAAAATAAAACCAGTTAATTGTTCATTGCACTGATGTAAACAACATACAAAATAACCAGCTACAAGTCTGGTGTCTCAAATTTGTTTATAAAATACTTAGAAATATATAAGAAACAAGGAATTGTACAAATGCTTCAATAGATTGGGAAACTGAGAGATATGCAGGCAGTTAGACTGATTTCATTGCAATACAAATCAGTTCAAACACTTTTACAGG
Organism: Podarcis melisellensis; assembly: GCF_964234715.1. Lineage (NCBI taxonomy): Eukaryota > Metazoa > Chordata > Lepidosauria > Squamata > Lacertidae > Podarcis > Podarcis melisellensis. Next base: position 80,845,853 of record NC_138538.1, on the reverse strand, counting down.
AAAAACAGTTAAGGCAAAACTTTTCTCTCTATATATATATATAGATCTAACAGTCACACACAAAGTATCCTAGAGAAGAAGGGAGCAACACACAGGGCAGAGCAAAGGACAGTGCAGACGAACTACAGCAAGCGCTTTGGGGTACAGAGAAAGCTGAGGTGAGGGAAAATGGGTATTTGGGAGAGGGGTGCAAATAACTATAAACGGAGGAAAGGGACTAACAGATGTGAAAGTCTCAGGCTCGATCAACATGAACTGGAGGTAGCCATTTGAAATGCAAGCACTGTTAGTGTAGTGTAAGAAAAACTTAACTTCTCCCACCTCATTTCCCAATCTGATTTACGGTATACACTGCTCAATCAAGTCAAGAATCAGTTCCATTTGTCATCTTCAGTGACTTTGTACCTTCCTGCTCAGCTGCCAAGTTATTTTCATTCTCACAACAGATAAAGTCTTATCTTTGCCCAGGCTTTTGGGGAGGGATGAAGTGCCTGGCAAGACTTTCTGCTTCCTGTGTGGTTATTGGTTGTGACACTGTTTTATATATATATTTTGACTGATGGGCGGCCTACAAATACTTTAAATAAATAAGTTGCAGATTTGTAGTGCAGTAAAAAGGTAAAAGGTAAAGGAGCCCTGGACAGTTATGTCCAGTCAAAGGAGACTATGGGGTTGTGGCATTCATCTCGCTTTCAGGCCGAGGGAGCCGGTGTTCGTCCACAGAAAGCTTTCCGGGTCATGTGGCCAGCATGACTTAACTGCTTCTGGCGCAACAGGACACCATGACGGAAGCCACACGGAAACACCATTTACCTTCCCGCTGCAGCTGTACCTATTTATCTACTTGCACTGGTATGCTTTCAAACTACTAGGTTGGCAGGAGCTGGGACAGAGCAACGGGAGCTCACCCCATCGCAGGGATTTGAACTGCTGACCCTCTGATCGGCAAACCCACAGCGCCCCCCCATCCCATTGTGCGGTATCTCCCTCAACAGGGAATATTAAATGAATTACATAATCCTGGCAATTCCCCCAGGCAATCTACCATCAACTGTCCTTTGCCAAAGATCCTGATGAGTTTAATGTTGCATTAATGTTACCTGTAAACTGCCTAGGAAGCATTTACATTCTGAAATGCAGGATATAAATTATTGTACTACATAAGTAGATACCAGTTATTCCACCTTCATTTATTCCTGAAGTTTCTGGTGGCATTTGGTAGCTGTTCCATCACATGGAACAGTCTCCGTGCATTTGCATTTCAAATAGCCACTACATCTCCATTCCCAGATGTCAATTCAGCAAAGACCCCCTCTGCTTAACGGGCAATGCAGGATTTAGGAGCCTAGGAGACGCACATGGGTGACACACGGTCTGCGCACTCAGGGGAAAAAACTTTCATTGCATGGAACGTTGATGTGAAGAGGTGATGGTAAACATTCTATAGATTCAAAGTCAAAATGATCATTTTTAATTTCACAACATCAGCATACGTATAAACACATTTTTAAGGGCCATCTCGTGTTCTTCACATTTGAAACCGTTCCCAAATTAATATGCTACAGAGCAAACGCTAGTCCAATTAGTTGTAATTTAGCATCAAAAATGTCGGTTAAAACAACAAAAATGAATAACAACAAGCAATTAAAAACAAGCAACTTCCAGCTCATGAGACTCTCTAGTTAATGCAGTTAGTAAACACAGGGCTGTATAGCTTCCTTTTTTTAATCATAGATGGGTAACCTTTGGCTCCTGCAAATGTTAACTGCAATAAGCTCTAGCCAGCATGATCAATGGACAAGGATGGGAGTTGTAGTCTAGCAATATCTCGAGGGCCATCGCTGTTCTAGAGTATCAAAATGATGCCAAAATACATAAAAAGATTACGTGATTTGCCCCATTCCTAAAAATTAGCATTATATGTACTCCAAACCTAATTCATTTATCCAACATACTTACATGACTGCAGTACCTCTGAGTATTTGCTCCTAATCTTGCTACACATACCCACCTTTCTTTAGGATATGTGCAAATGTGGCAAAAGCCATAAAACCAGGAGTTTCTTGTACCTCTTTGGGCCAAAAGTTCAAATCTTCAACTCTACATATTTCTAGCACTATTCAACAGCTAACACACACATCTGGTGTACTCTGAAGACAACAATTAAGATAGAAAAACTCGCAAAGCAAGCTTCTTAGTTTTCCTAACCATAAAGAAGCTTGTAGCAACCATCTGTTTTAAGTGCTGAAACATGGGCAAGAACACAAACTACCTGGCACCCAAGTAGCCTATGGTTCCACGATTGTTTAAATGTAAGAACATTCATTTATAAAGGAAAATACTGTAATGAGGTAACAAGTACTAGATTTGTAGGAGGATCACAGGACCTCTATATTCAACGCTCATATACATTTTGGGTCTTTTCCACAACTATCTCAGAATAGGTCTCGCAACAGTTCTCAAAAGCACTAGAAGTGGAAACTGATTTATCAGCATTTTTTGTGTGTGTTATTGGACGCTAAAAACGCTGGCCACCGTCTGACTAATCTGATGTTTACTCCAATTAAGTCACACGGATTAACAGACCATTACTTCCAATTAAGTTTACTTAGGACTGCCTCAAGTTAAACCAGGAAGGAAGGAAAGAAGGAAGGACGGACGGACTTAAGAGCAGCCTACTGGATCACAATGGAAGTCCATCTCATCCCAGTATCCTATTCTCACAGTGGCCAATCAGATGCTCTTAGGAAGCTGGAGCAGAGGACAACTGCTCTATCTCCCTCTGCCTGCAATTCTCAACAACCAGTATCTAGAAGCATACTTTTCTATACAGGTATTTATTCAAATTATTCCCTTGAAAAGCACGGGCCAGCTGTCTTTTATTTCACCGATTCTTAAAGCGACAGCAATGACTGCCAATTCTCTCCGCTGCCCAACTCAAAGTGCCATGTTTGAACTTTAAAGCCCTTAGAACGATTATGTCTTCTGTGTGTGCATGCAGATTTGAATTATATTTCCGTTATGACAAATTGCTAGCAAGCCACAATCCCTGGATGCAATGCTAAACCTGGAAATGTGTTGTGTTTTCCCCGTGCAGGAACAGCAAAGCTGGGGAGATCAATAATTAAAATAATTTTATGATCTGAAATATAAAAAGGAACTTGTGTTATTTGTAACTTTGAACTTCCCCAAACCTTTTTCATATGTGAAAGGTGCAGATTAATAATGCAAAGGTGAAGAGCTATTCATAAATGACCCAATTATTTCATTTAAGGTTTCTTGACGAATAAGATTACCTCATGAAAGTTGTTTTAAAAATAGCTGTACAATACTTAAAAACCACACGATTATATTTTGAATGTTGAACCACTGCATTTAAAAAGACACTTCTTTTCCTTTGTACTTGGCAACTTTCCGCTTTGAGAGCTTTCTAATTGCTAAACATGGAAGCAAGACTAGGGAAATATAAGGGCTATTTCCAACGAAGTAGTTCCACTAGCACAAGGATTTTGGGCTATGCAACACCACTCCCTCTCCCCTCCCCATGTGTCTCCTAAATCTGGGGGTTCCCTCAACCCCCCATAGCAGGTTTGGGGAGAAGAAGAAGTTCAATTGCGCAAGCAGAAATCCTGGCACTAGTGAATTACTTGGGTGACTATTGTCGTAATAGCCTGTCACACATAATCACGAATGCTCATTAGTTGAAATATTCTGCACTGAGGGAGCTGTATCAAGACCCAGCAATGTTCCAAGATAAGACTGTTCTCTAGGATCCAATATTTGCTCTGGTCTGACTGGATGAACGATGTTTGCAGGCTGTGGAGTGAGTGTGTATTTTTCTAGAAATGCCAAATCCGTCGCTTGCTGGTAGTCTGTTGGAGGAGGTTGTGAAGAAAGAAGGTTGTGAGGCGAGGATGAAACAGGGGTGGTATGTTCTACAAGATCAGACTGAGTTTCGCGTATCTGCACGGGTATCAGTGTTAGCGGTACACACACGTCTGGCGATACATTCTGTAGCATTGTTTTGGTTTCTGCTTGATAAACCTTGGCTGGTTCCACAAACGGTTTAGACTCACTTTGGAAAGCCTTGTCATCGGGTACAAACTGGGTTGGCAAAGAGACCACTTTCTCCTCTGGCACTGGGCTTAGTGATTCTTCGGTAGACTTTCCTCCGTGCACATGGTCGGTATGATATTTCAGCTTGTCCTTTCGTTTAAATGTCGCATTGCAATACTGACAGTTGAAGGGCCGGGCATCCGAATGAATAACCATATGTTTTGTTAACGTCTTCTTAATCCTGAAAGACTGGTTGCAAATTTGACATTTGTACGGCTTTTCACCTGTGTTTGAAAAAAGTCAGAATAAATAGAGTAAATATTTCCTAATATATCAATAGGACATAGCATTATTAGTTTCTTTGTTGCATGGAGAGGCGTTTTATTAATTTAAATATTTTGGCACACATGGGGGGGGGGAGGAACCAAAGTTGTGATTTTAAGTTTTATTCTTGTTTGTGGTCTGTTTTTTTAAAAAAACAAACCACACAAAACCATTGCTTTAATAGCCAACAGGTTAATATTCGGGAAATGCATTTGTAAAGCTTTTCGTAGATCTATATCTAGTGCTAAGATATCCTACCAATGAAAGGTAAAGAATGATCCCAAATGACTGTGTAATTAACCATGATAGTCCACTAATTAGACTATGAGAAATCTAGTCTGTGACATCTTGTTTTCTTGCATAACAATTTATATAGAAACCCAGCCAGATGGGCAGGTTTTATTTTGTTTTGTTTGTTTATTATTCTACTGCTCAGAGCTAACAGTTCTGAACTGATAATTCTGATCACATGGTCCCGCTTTTCCTAGAATATACCACTTTAGTTGAGATTCCTGCATTGAAGGGGATTGGACTAGATTGGATCCCTTCCAAATCTACAATTCTATGACAGCTCTCCAACATCAAGAACTTTGGGCATGTAGAAAGTCGCATCAAAGTCTAGCTAACTTTTCAGATGAGATTCTGAGATAGGAGAGCCTACAAACATGCACTAAACTGTACACTAAACTGTCAGCTAGTATTCAAATGCCAAGGCATACTATGTGCCACAAAATGTTACTCTTATGAATTCCATAATATGAAACATCACATTTATTCTTGCTGATCCAGCAAAGCATAAAGTCCACAACTGCTTACCTGAATGTGTCCTAAAATGCATTTCCAAACTTGATTTCCCCTTGAACACTTTCTTACAGACTTCACACTGATGAAATGTTGCCTTGTACCTTCAAGGAAAATGGAAAGTATTAGGAAAAAAACTCCATATCCATGGATATTTTCAGTGTATACATGAACTACATCAAAATCATAGGCTTAACATTCTAATTCCCGCCCCTGCCCCTGCTTTAAATTGTGTCCTGGAGAAAGATATAAATGTGTTAGATTAGAAAACAAGCAGAAAATGTCAAAGCAACTTTACCCTGTGCACTTAACTACCAGCATCTTGGGGTCAAACTAATTTGTACTCTTGATTTGTACTGCTGCTTAATGTCATTTTTTGTTTTAGTATTATTATTATTATTGTTACATGCCACTTTGGAAGCCTTTTAGCCACAAAGCAGCCTAAAACACAAACTAGAAAGGGGTGAAGATCCTAGTTTCCAAGCAGCATTTAAAACAAGAGTTCCCCAGTTTGGATGGGATGGGAAACTGTGGTTTGGCAAACTGCAATGTCTCCCTAAAGCCAAGTGTGCAGAGAAAGGGAGCGTGCTGGCACAAGGATCCTTCTTGTTACACTGAAACTGGGACATACAAATGTGTTTCAGAATTAAAATGAAAACTTACTTTTGCCACACCTTTTCTCCAAGATGAACGCTTTTATAATGAACACTGAGGTGGTCTCTTCGCCCAAAACATTTTCCACATTCTTCGCACTGATGGGCCTTTTCACCTTCGGAGAACCAAAAGCACAATCTGAATGAGCGTTAATAAAAAAGACCGAAGGCACCCAAACAAGGAAAACCCAGTCTGTCAGATCACTGCCAAATAATCATGTACACTTTCATACGCTTTCAGGTCAAGTCAAATGCATGGTTTAGTCCTGCATGCATGGGCTGTGGTGTGCCTTGAATTCATGCATTCCCCTCTTCTACAGGCCAGCGGGAGATAAAAGGCTTTTGTTTTTGAGCTAACCAGGGTTTCTTTGAATGAAAAAGCCAACATCATTTGTCTACCTGAGTGTATCCTTTTGTGTTTTGTCAGATGGTCGTGACGAATGAAAGTCTTTCCACATTCTTCACATTCATACCGCTTGTCGTCATGGTGGACCCGCAGATGAAGTCTGCATTAATAAATGCACAAGGTTAACTTTGCACGGGATCTCTTGTGCTCACTGTTAAAGCTCAGCCTGCCAGCAATCCCCGTAATTAGAAGTGGGATGAAACAATAGCTTAGCATGCATGGGATGAGGTATTTGCAGCATTTAGACACAACCCTAAATCATAGTTTGTTTACATCTCTGAACCTACATTGTCACCAACAATTCATGATCAGAAATCATGATTTGAAATTGGGTTATGAATCTGTGCTTAGGTTGACTGTGGTCTGTTGTTACATCTGAACCTGCTATCCTAGCTTAATCCTCGTTTATTTTGGAGCTCTTCCTCAGATGCCCACCTTGCTACACAAAAGTGAGGTTACAGCAGTTAGAAGAAAAGACTCTTCATGGAAGGAAGGAGATGTACCAAGAAAGGAAGAATGGCAGATAAAACTGATGGAGTATGTAGAGATGGCGAAACTGACAGGGAAGATCTGAAACCAGTAAGAGCAAGTATTTTCTAAAGACTGGAGCAAATTTGTAATTTATTTAAAAGACCACTGTAAACAGTTAAAATCACTGGCAGGGATGTAATGACACTTATAACGTGGATTTTTTTATGATAATTATGGATATTTAACAGATGGATAATGGTAAAAGATGCAGCAAGTTTAATCTTAAACATGGAACCCATGGAGGGAGGGAAGGAGGTTCAAAAGAACCTTGTACTTTAATGTTAGAAATTGTTTTGTTAAAATGTATAAAATTGTGGGGGGAAAACAGTAAAAAAATTATATATAAAAAAAACTTTTCAAGTGGCTAAGAGTCTCTTGCTGGCAACACGCTCCTGTCCCTGCCTCCTTTTCCAGCCTAACTCCAAGTAACCTTGCAAAAAATAAAAAGCAACCACAGCTGCTTTTTCTAACTTCTGCCCAAGTGTAAACGAAATGTCAAGAGCATTTCTGACATTATGCTACTATCAGTAATCCTAAGTAATGATACAGACATGGGTTACCTGTATGAACTTCCATGACGAAAACTCTGCCCACAAATACTACACAAATGAGGCTTTTCTCCGCTGTGGATTCTCAAGTGCTCTTTCAAAGTTGTTCTGGAGGAGAGAAATGAAAATATTTGAAGAATATATACTCTAGCCTCATCAATAGTCATCAATAGTTGCAGTTCTTATAAAGTCCAATACATTCTGAAGAATGGAGAACTACTGTTCCCATTAGTAAGATCTTAAAAGACTGAAAGTACTAGGTCAACCTTTTTCTATTTATCATACAAAAAATTTCTGAAAAGTTAAGAGTTTCGTGTGTAGAAACAAATTAGTACAAAAACATTTCTTTACACATGTATATTACAACCTACCTTTCTCTAACCGATTTCCCACAAATAAAGCATGTCCATTTTCTCTTTCCTCCATGAGTACATTCAATATGGCGCTTCAGATTGCCAGTATCATTAAACTGACGACCACAAATATCACATGGAAAAGGTCCTGGGAAGAAACACAACTGCAATTTACATTGTTACCACTTGAGCAACAAGGATCACATCAAAGCCAAGCACATTATTTTAGACTTCAAGAATATGAAACTGGCAGGCAAAATACACACTTCTAATAATCCCTTCAGGCGTATTTCAAAAGCAGAAGCAGTATTGATTATTTTGAGCAACTAAAAACAGGTTGAACATACATACTGAAACACAATCCTGGAAGAGATTTGCACAAGTTGCTTAGTGAATGATGATTTATGTCTACAAATACACACTGAAGAAAATGCATTTATATTTTATATTTACTAGCAGAATGGGATTTTCCTACCGAGATGGAACTTTTCTTGATGCTTCAGTCTTGCAAAGCGGGATTTAAAGTGCTCTTCACAATATGTACACTTAAAGGGCTTATCCTGTGTGTGTAGAATCATGTGTTCTTCCAGATGAGGCCTTCGAGTGAAAGATTTATTGCAAATCTAAAGTGATAGAACAGCCAACCAACCATTAACTATCAACATCCACTAGAATGTGCCATGTACACACATGAGCTTCTTCAATGTAAGAAACCTATTACTCTGTTTTTAATCAACAGAAGTGCTAATACCTAGACAGTGAGGAATCCATCAGAATATTATATTTCTGAAAATGCATTGTGACTCATGTTATAAGGACTAGTGGCTACTCTACTATACTCATGTCTGATTCTTTCAGGTTTTAACCCATCTTCAGCATGAAGAGAAAATTTCTGTGCATCTTGATTAATTGCAGGTACTACTATTCGCTATGAATTTATATGATCATGCTACCAGATGAAAATACTACCACATGAAGTCATTTATTTTTAAATCTTCATTGCAGCCATGAAACCAGCTATATACCAATGGACGGTATTACAAACAAATGTGCATAACAGAAAGTAGGACTGGTCTTTTTTATTTGGTGTTCAGAACTTGGGCATCAATCACTGCCACGTACCAATCACATTTTCTAAGAATGTCTCAATCCAACATATGCAAAAAATTATTATAATAATAACTTTGAATAGCATTATGCATTAAAAAAATAAGGTGGGGGAAGAGATATCAAAAGCCATGAAAAATGAATTTTCGCCCATAGATTAGAGTTTGTGGGGGGCCTCCTCATAGGAGCTCCCTGTGCCCCACTATTACATGCACCAGAAAGTAAAGGAAACCAGTGCCTTATATGAAGAACTGCAGCTGAAAGGGAAAACCCACACAGCCTGACTGCATGAACAGTCAGTTCTCTGAATCTGAGACAGTGGGGATTATTGTTTTGTTGTTTCTGCTTTAACTATTTATCTGTGCTTTTATTTTGTATTTTTATCTTGTGAACTGCGCTAAGGTCTTTTGATGGGTAGTTTATGAATCTAATTAATAATAATAATAACAACAACAACAACAATAACAGTAACGAAAAGTGTCCATTTCTTCCCAATAAAATCAAAGTTATACTTACATCACATTTCCAGCCTTCACTCTTTTTCTTTTTGGAGAGAAATTCCTGTACTTTTTCAGGATGGAATCTGCAGGGTGGGAAAATCCATTGAGAAATTATTTATAGAGTAAGGAAATTGTATGTTTGAGCACAGAAAGAAATATTAGAAGCAAGCTGTATTAGTACCCACAACAGACATACTCCCCATGCTACGTAAAAGCAAAAATGTTTTATATATTCTCATTTGCAGTTGTTGAATATTATTTTTTATTCTGATTTTTGTGTTTTTATATTGTAATTTTATGTTGTGAACCCCTCTACCTTGTGACTGCTTGTTCACACTATAATTTAAAAGACCTGATGGGAAAGGAGACGCTGCGCAGAAGAGCATCGACCTTCTTCACCAACCAGTGTTCAAAACTCCCATTGTTCTAGGCAAATTTTGTGACAGGGAATTTAATTAGCGCAAGCAGTTTCTAAGCTCTGGGTGCAGTACTGCCCTTAAGATTTCAGATTAAAACTGCAGAGTGGAAGGAAAGGAGGACCTTTTTCTGCCTCCCCACTTCAGCTACTCTCTGAAGACTAGAGAAAAGACCCTCTTAAGAATATTAGGGGGTGAGTGGGCAGGGGAAGGAACTAGGCCATATGAAAAATGAACATAATATTTTAGCTGCAGTTCATTCATTTTCAGCTTTGAATTTTTGTTATAAAAAAGAGTGCCTAGACATTCTGTTGTTGCACCTATAACCTAGGTTTAAGGTACCATTTAGCTCCTAGCTTTCATATCTGTTTCTAACACTGTCCCCAACCCTTAATAGCCCTGGATTGCTCTGAGCAGCCTGACCCAACCTGGCCCAGGACAATCTGGGTTGAAGCCCGTTCCCCCTGAATCACCCTAATTCAGCTCAGACTTTGCCCATGTCCAATGCACAGCCCAACATATTCCCTGTACATTCCAACTATACAGCATTAGCAAAGCTGTAACATATTGTTCTCATGTGCAGCCCTTTCCATGCCCAGCCCTTTAGCCCAAACATTATTTGAAACCAGCCTATACTGCTATACATATGGATTCCTCACCTATCACTCGTGGGTTGTTGTTTTTGTGTGTGTGTGTGTGTTGAAAAGAGCCCTTCAATGTACAGAGCATCAACAACAGGCAAGCATTTGAATTGTCTCAAAATGCAAACACTTGCCATGCAATGGAACAATGCAGTCACTTTATAAAATGTGCAGAGCACCTCAACACACACATTTTTAATGCCATGCACTTTAAAAATAAATGGTTGCCATATATTTCATCAGGTAGCTTATATATAAAATCTCCTGCATCAATACTTTTTTATAATCTTGTACTGAAAATAAATCACATCATCACAGCATGTAAGTATAGCATAAGAAATTTCATTCATACTTACCTCTTCAAGTGCTTTACTAGGGTCTTTTTTGTGGCGTGCAGTTTGTTACAGTATGGACATTTGTGTTCCTTTTTATGACATACAATTTCATCATTGTGCTTCTTTCTGTGTACAGTTAAGTTGGATTTGGTCGAATAGCGCTGATGACAGATATCGCACTGAAACGGCTTCTCGCCAGTGTGCACACGAGAATGGATCTCAAATTTCCCTACAAAACAAACCACTTCAGTTAAAATATTAGATACCCAACCAGCAACCAGTCCTGCAAACATTCAGTACTACTATGCATCAAGTATAGGTTCTGATGCATTTCCAAGGTTACAGTGCTTTATATAAATAAATGAAGCCCTTCTTCAAGGAAGTATTTCCATTTGGGAAGGAACACGTTCTCTAAACTGGGAAATTGTTCTGTCTTCTGCTAGCTGACCTAGAAGTGTTTGGGATGTGGTTGTCACCACCACTAGTTCACAACCTGAGTAAACTCACTCAAGAGCTAAAACACAATGCAATTTCATCTCAGTCGATCTCAGCTGGCACTGCAATGAAATTGTTAAGGTGCTTCCCCAGACTTTATAGGGACTCTACCAATGAGTTTCAGTTCCTCTGCTAGAGTCTAGTCATCCCATGCCTTGGACCATGCCCTGCTGTAAAAACTGAGCACAGAGGTCTTTAACTTTACTGGAACCTGGATTAACTCACCCATTTAAATGTGTTGTTGTATATTGTTTTTACCTTTACTAACTAAGGCCTGGCTCAGATGGCTGATCAGCATTAACACCATGTAAGGCCACAGGAAGGATCACAGTATCAACTGGGGTCTCCATGTGGGAGTGAACATGCAGCCTCCAGAGTTTAGATGACTTCAGCAGGCCTTTTGTGAGTTGTCACAATTACATAAATTTCAGCATCCATGCAACTAACAGACATGCCAGAATGCGGCAGCTTCAGTTCATAAAGCCATCACCATCATGTGTTCCCAAAAGAGTTGCAAGGAAACAAACTTTGTTTTCAGACCTATATCTGACCTTCTCTTTCTCTCGGTTGCAACGACGACTGGTAAAAGTCATGGCCCACCAGATGAAGACCAATGATTTAGAGCAGGGACATCTGAAGGCAGCCCTGTATTGCGAAGTTTTTAAGGTTTGACATTTTGCTGTTATCTTGTGGGAAGCCACCCAGACTGGCTGGGGCAACCCAGTCAGGTGGGTGGGGGTATAAGGAATATATTATTATTATTATTATTATTATTATTAGACCCTCACTGGCATGCTTGATGGTGACTCAAGAGAGGGCCTTCTCAGTGGCTACTCCCAGACTCTGGAACTCCCTCCCTGGAGTAGACTGGCTCTCTCCAATCCTTCTGCCAGCAGGTGAAGATCTTATTGCTTTAACAGGGAACTGAGTGCTTTTAATGAGAGGGCTGGTGCTGTGCTGTTTTTATTGTAATTATCTTCTGTATGTTTTAAACAGATTTTATATATGTATATAGTTTTAATTCTATCAATTTATTGTTTTAAATTATTGTTTTAAATTATTGTTTTTAGTGATTCTTGTTTTTATCTCAAACTGCCTTGAATCCTGTCGGGTGAAAGGCAGGGTAACAACAACAACAACAACAACAATAATGGTGATGATCTGCCTTCCAGGTGATGGCTAGACAACAATCCCCATTCTTCCTGATCACTGGTTGTGCTGACTGGGGCTGGCTGTAGTCCAACATCATACAGAAAGCATGTTAGCTACTCTCAATTCCAATAATTAACACATGTGTGTTCAAATGCCTAACAACAACATGCATGTCTTTTTCAAAGATGACTTGTGCTTAAACGAACTGTAACAGCAAGTCCAGAAAAACTGAAGTATTCTCTGGATTACACATCTAACAGTTCTTTTTCTAATGTTATTTTCACATGCATTTCAAAATATGGTTGTTCAGGTAGTTAAACGACATGACCATAACTTTCTGTATTTGTTATACTAGCGCAAAGGATATGGCAATATACAGAACACATGAGGTTCTAGTTTTCTTTTACTACTCCAAGGATGTCAGCTACACACTTCGCTCAATAATATGAACTGTAATGCTCTATATAAGACCTGCATTTACAGTGTGTGGCATAAGCCCTTTTAGAGGTGTGAGGAATGATCACAAAGAGCACAAATCTGTTTGAACCTAAGAGGCAAAGCACATCGAGCATGTGATTCCCACTTACCTGCTCGATCAAATATTTTATTACACTTAGGACACTGCAAGTATTTTTTGCTACCGTTCTGAAAAATGACTGGAATATATGTGGAAAGACTGCCTCCAGAAATATTTCCTGCTGGATCACCTGTCTCATGTCTTTCTTCATCACGTTCTTTTTCACTTTGCTCTTCAGACTCGGTGTCAGTTGTGTCCTCCTCTTGCCTGTCTTCATCAGTGTGATATTCACTTCCACTATCTTCAGATTCATTGTTAGACTCGTCATTAGACTCATCATTCTTCTTGCCAGGACTCGCTTGATTTAAATTGCCATCAGATGCATCTTCACTTTCATTCTCATTTTGATCAAACTTAGCCGGACATTTGCGATTTCGCAGTGATCTTCTGGTAGCAGTATCTGAGCTCTCAACCATTTTTAGCCCATGTTCTTTTTCCCGGGCAGAAGCTTTGTGTGCTCTGGACAAGTGATTTTCTAAGGATTTCTTGTAACAAAAGTTGCGATTGCACAGAGTGCATTGGTGATTGCTTGCTGCTTGGGGAGTTTGATCACTGGATGTTTCTACCTGGGACGCATTCTCCGACGCTTCTTCAAATTGCAAACTGGAAACATTTTCAGCGTTCAGCAGTTTGACTGCATCGATAATATCTAAAAACTTAGCTGCCTCTAAAACTAAGGGGATTTCATTCTTATACACAAAAAACTCTGACGTATAGAGAAATTCAAGTAGATGGCGGAAAACTGAATGAGTTACATGATCCAAGGTAACAACATTTGTACTTGGATTTTTGCTCAAGTAGGCATGAAAGTAACTACTCCCAACAGCAACTACTACCTTGTGGGCACTAAATTCTTTTCCCTCAACAATTATGAGCAGATCACAAAAAGATGGTTGTTTCTGTCGATCATCATTTAAATATTTGAGTAGATTTCTGTTGTACTGCAGGGAGCTCAAAAGCTTTCTTTGAGCTGTTGATGGCGGGAGTTCTTTAGAATACTCAAGCTGGTCTGCAGCAGCAACTCCTGCAGAACCAGCAGTAACTTTCTGCACAGAATCTGCAACAGGAATCTTATCTGAAGATTCCCTCCGATGATCAAGATGTTTTTTGTCATCTAAATTTGCAGTGAGCTTTCTCCTTTTCTTCATTGCAGTTGTGCCACTTTAAAATCAGGAACTTCATATGTAACCCAAAGTCTCTCAAACAGATCGTTGCTTCAGTAATATCTGAAATTATAATCTGCAAAAAACAAACAATTTAAACAATTTTTTGTTTGAAACCCAGGCACATGTAATTTCTCAACAGGAATTAAGTTACTTTTGAGCAGGTATATATTTACGTTTGCAAATATATTTATTGCCCCCTCAAAGCCAGTCAACACCCACACATATTCTAGAGACCAAAATGTAACTTAGTCTGAAAGATTCTACAAGAGTACATATCAAGAGGTACACTTACATAAACCTTTACACAAGAGCTATGTTAAGTGGTCTTTAAGTGGTGATTTTTCATATTTCCACAACTATGTTAGAATAAGAGAAGGTTGTTTGCACACATATGGAGATATTTTATTAACTAAAGTATATTCTATACATAAGGCAGGCTGCAATTCTAACACCACTTACCCTGATATAAGTCCCACTCAATCAAGTAAAACTTACTTCTGATTAAACAGAGTTCTGATTGCACAGTAACAGAAACCAATTATCTGTATACGTTAATGATGGGGAGAAATGTTGATAAACATTGTTAATATTGGTTATTTAATATAAAAAACTCAGTTTGTGTGTACTTACAACACTTGACGTAGCAACACAAAACATGTTGACTAGGAACTAAGCTTAGATGAGCCTACCACTCAGACTTTAACAAGATTTCCTCCAAACTGAGTGCTCTTCAAATTGCAGCCTTACTTTAAATTAAACATGCTTAAGTCCTGCATACCAAGTTCTTAAATGACCTATAAAAATGCTTCCCTAACGGCTGAATTTAAAAATGCACCAGGAAAACATGAAAATTTGCTTATTCAGTGTAGCATGTACACCTTGTCACATTCAGGACCACTCCGGCGCATTTTGCTGCCTGAAAAGGAGCAAATGGCAGCCCTCGTTTCCCCACTCCCAAAGTCAAGGCTATTTTGGCAACTGTGGCAGAACAACATCTCACAACTGTCTTTTCCCTCACCCTGGCACTAAAAATATGATGATGATATATTTAAATAAGCAACAGTTTCCTGCTGTTTCATGACTGTCCAATATCAGTTGCCTCATTCCACATTCACATCTATTTTCCTTTGTCCTTGACACCCGAGATGTGTGCTTTCAGGGCCCACCCCATTCCTGCGATTGTGATCTCTTTAAACTGTTTTAAAATTTAATTGCTGTAACGGCACCCTGGCACCTGCTGGTGAATGGCACCCACGGTGAAGGGTGAATATCAATAGCAACTGTGGTAATAATAATGATAATGATAGTAATGGCTAGTCAAACCCTGGGATTATTTAAATCCTTAGCTCAGGAAAGGTCACACAGGTAAATTGTCCCTGCTGTCCCGGCATCACGCTTAAGACCTGAGCGAAACATATGGTAAAAGGAGATATCAACAAAAGGACACAGCAGGGAAGGCTGTGACACTTGAAACCGCGTAACTTTTATCATCTCCTGTATTCAAAGCTTACTTTTGGTGGCAGCCAACAAAGTGAGAGTAGGATCTACATACGTGAACACACACACAAGCACTGATTCATAGAATCCTATACAGTGGTACCTCGGGTTACATACCCTTCAGGTTACATACGCTTCAAGTTACAGACTCCGCTAACCCAGAAATAGTGCTTCAGCTTAAGAACTTTGCTTCAGGATGAGAACAGAAATTGTGCTCCGGCGGTGTGGCAGCAGCAGGAGGCCCCATTAGCTAAAGTGGTGCTTCAGGTTAAGAACAGTTTCAGGTTAAGTATGGACCTCCGGAACGAATTAAGTACCTAACCCGAGGTACCACTGTAATTGTAGAGTTTGAAGGGATTCCTCCGTCATCTAGTTCAGTCTCCCTACAATGCAGGAATCCTGCCTGTGGGGAGCTTGCACCACCAACCTTCTGCTTAACAGCCTGACCCACTGCACCAAGGTCACAGGTTTGATCCCCATACGTGCATATTCCTGTACCGTTGGGGGTTAGACTAGAAGACCCTTGGGGTCCCTTCCAACTCTACAGCTCCATATTTCGCTTGGTTGGCACAAGATTATATTTGCGACCAGCATCTCCACCTGCCGTCTGAAAGCTGCTGGGTCCTCCTTATCCCACCCCCTTCAGCCTTCTCTGCCCCTAACTATTCCCGCCGACTTCAGCGGGCTCAACACGTGTCTAAGACGCCACGTTCACACGTGAAGCCCCAAAAAGGAGATTCCCACCCCTGCGACACGGAGATCGGAAGGAGGCGCCAGCAGCAGCAGAGAAATAAAAAAAACCTCGGCCAATAACAGATCGGAGGCGAGCACGTACATACCTGGCCTTAGTTTCCCCCCCTTCAACCCTTTCCCAAGATCAAGGGCAGCGCCCCTCGGAAACCCCCCTGAAGAAGCACCGCTGAGGGAAGGGGAGGAGCGGGGGGGAGCGAATAACGGTCAAGGCGACGGCTGACAGCGCGCGCGGACACACCCCTCTCAGTCCCCACCCTCCCGGCGACCGCCGCCGCCGCCGCGCGCAAGCGAGTCTCGAGCCACCTCGCCCCCACCCGCTCCACACACCTCTTTCCCCGCCATCACTTCCGGGTTCCGGCGTGCGTCGAGACGCACGGAGGAAGTCGCGGCATGTTTACAGTCGGGGGCCCAGCGCACGTGCGTGTGCGTGTGGTGTGGGAAGGGGCGGGTGCAAAGGAAAGGAGCCAATGGCAGGCGGGCGGGCGGGCGAATGAAATGCGACGCCCTAGGGACTCGGGCCGAGCGCCCGCGCGTGTACACGTCGGGTTCTACGTTGAGCCTTGCGGGGCCAAAGTGTCGGCGCGAGCGGAGATTGGCGGCCGGCTCTGTCTGTCTGTGTCTTTCGCGCGCTCGCTTCCCACCAAAGGAACCGCGCCAGAGCGGGCGCTCCGCTCAACAGACGCTTCCGGTCTCCATGAGGCGCCATGAGTGGCAAAAGTATCCGTTTGGGGGGGACGTGGAAGCCAACTATTCGCCCCCCAATAAAATAGTTGAGGGGGCCCCGTTTATGTGGGATGGGGCATACCTGCCCCCACCCCAATATGCTGTTCAAGTTGGCACCCCTGCTTCCAGAGTTAGTAGAGGCTTTAAGGCGTCCTCAACCTCCAGGCAGCTCAGTATCCCCAGTCCTACTGCTCTGTTTAGTGAGGGAAAGGCCTAGTGGCCCCAGTCCTGTCAGGGATAGTCTAACGTCTGTCCTCCACGCCCTGGGAAGCCCTAGGTTAGATTACTGCAACACATTGTACATGGGGCTGCCCTTGGAGACGGTTTGGGGCAGAATTCAGCGCCAGGTTGCTCACCAAGGCAAAACCGCTGAGCATCTTACACCAATCCTGGTCCGACTGCACTGGCTACCACTTAGTTTCCGGGCCCAATTCAAAGTGCTGGTTTGGACCTGTTGTTGTTTAGTTGTGTCCGGCTCTTTGTGACCCCATGGACCAGAGCACGCCAGGCACTCCTGTCTTCCACTGCCTCCCGCAGTTTGGTCAAACTCATGTTGGTAGCTTCGAGAACGCTGTCCAACCATCTCATCCTCCATTGTCCCCTTCTCCTTGTGCCCTCAATCTTTCCCAGCATCAGGGTCTTTTCCAGGGAGTCTTCTCTTCTCATGATGTGGCCAAAGTATCGGAGCCTCAGCTTCAGGATCTGTCCTTCCAGTGAGCACTCAGGGCTCATTTCCTTCAGAATGGATAGGTTTGATCTTCTTGCAGTCCATGGGACTCTCAAGAGTCTCCTCCAGCACCATAATTCAAAAGCATCAATTCTTCGGTGATCAGCCTTCTTTATGGTCCAGCTCTCACTTCCATACATCACTACTGGGAAAACCATGGCTTTAACTATACCTTTGTTGGCAAGGTGATGTCTCTGTTTTTTAAGATGCTGTCTAGGATTGTCATTGCTTTCCTCCCAAGAAGCAGGCATCTTTTAATTTCATGACCTAGATAGCTTCAAATGAAAGGGACGCGGGTGTCGCTGTGGGTCAAACCACAGAGCCTAGGATTTGCCGATCAGAAGGTCGGCGGTTCGAATCCCCGCGACGGAGTGAGCTCCCGTTTCTTGGTCCCTGCTCCTGCCAACCTAGCAGCTTGAAAGCACGTCAAAGTGCAAGTAGATAAATAGGTAGCGCTCTGGTGGGAAAGTAAACAGTGTTTCTGTGCGCTGCTCTGGTTCGCCAGAAGCGGCTTAGTCATGCTGGACACATGACACGGAAGCTGTACACCGGCTCCCTTGGTCAATAAAACGAGATGAGTGCTGCAACCCCAGAGTTGGTCACGACAGGACCTAACGGTCAGGGGTCCCTTTACCTTAGCTTCAAATGGCTCAGGACCGCAATACGCCAAGGACTGCCTCTTTCTGTATGAACCTACCAGGACCCTGAGATCAAGTGTCCCTATTTTCCAGGGATGTGCCTGATTTAGAGAAGCCATCCCAGTTTCTGTAGTAATAATAATTAGTTTTCAATTACAATAATTCAATAATAGCTGTTGTAAAAAAAAATCTGCCCTTTTTCCCTTATTGTGTATCCAAGAGCTGATATAGAGTCCTTAAGTGGGTTCCCTATCGGTAGAAGAAAATAACAGGCCAACCAGAAAATATTGAGAAGCAAAGCAGCTAGTAAGCCTGATCTTTATTAAAGTTGTTGCAACAGGGTGCTCCCCTCACACGCAGGAGGACGGAGGAGGACCCAGAACAAAGGTGTGCCTGCCCTTATATAGACAGTTTAAATTCCATGGAGCTCAAGACCAGCCCTTCATGCATCATAAATACATCACAGAAGGGGTGTAACCCAAGACCAACCCCCACAAACATCATACCTACATCACAGCAAAGGCAGTTCATAACAGTAATTTTGAATGTTGTTGTTTTTCCTGTCTGCCAGGTTATCTGATAATGCCTTATCTGATTGCCTTTCCTGGTAGTCTGCCCATTCCCTTGAAATGGTGATTACCCAATTCCAGAGACAATG
Organism: Podarcis melisellensis; assembly: GCF_964234715.1. NCBI lineage: Eukaryota > Metazoa > Chordata > Lepidosauria > Squamata > Lacertidae > Podarcis > Podarcis melisellensis. The sequence goes on along the minus strand of NC_138538.1, from coordinate 80,826,796 downwards.
GGAAGATTCCCTCACCCCCTCCCTCCTTGCAGAGAAAACATTTGGTCAGTTCGGGAGTCAAAATGGTTTCAGGGCGGTCTTCCTGTGCTGCTCCAGACATGTAGTCCACATATCTATGTATGTGCTTGGTTGGTACATTTATGAACATTTATTAAATTTTATTATTACATAGCCTCATTATATCAATGCTAAATTATAATACAGTTGCTAATACTAATCATTCAAATACCAAATTAAATAATTTTAGTGGCCCCCCGTGTGCTAGAATTGGTCGTTTGGTGATTTACTTTGTTTCTGCGTTCCAAAATCTTACTGTTTTCAATTACATTCCAGTCATAATAGTCATCCCTTGTACAACAGCTGCAGTTTCTGATTTGATCCTGGAATGTCCTGCTTTTCCTTAGGACATCCCTATTTTCGCTAGAGAAAAGTTGGAAGGTATGGAATTATCTGGCCCCCGAGCCATCTGAAGGCAATCCTGTATAGGGATTTTTCTTTTTAATGTTCAATGTTTTATTATGTTTATATGTATGTTGGAAGCCACCCAGAGTGGCTGGAGCAACCTGGTAAGATGTGTGAGGTATAAATAGTTACATTATCATTATGGAATGGGATATCCCTATTTTCATTGGAGAAATGTTGGAGGGTATGCCTTCTTCATGTGCCTCTTCCATGCGAAGTCCAGAGGGTGTCAACATAAGAACGTGCCTTCCTGCAGTGTCCCCCCCCCCATTTGTGGCATGCTCTCCCCAGGAAGGTTCGCCTGGTGTCTTCATTATGCACCTTTAGGCAGCAGGTGAAAACATTCCTCTTCTTTCCTAGGCCTTTGACTAATTGACTAATTAAACATCAATGGGATTTTAAACTCGGGCGGGAGGTATTGTTTTCATTTATTATTCTGGTGTGTGTTTTTTGTTTCCATATTGTAAACCACCTTGTGATCCTCAGATGAAGGGAAATATGTAAATTTAATAAATAAAATTCTGTAAAACACATGGACAAAGATAGCAGCTCTCCCAGGTTTAACTGAGCTCTCCCACTGTGTGGTGCTTGAAGCCATGTTTTTATAATTAGCAATCCTATACAAAGTATCAAGTAGCAGTCAGACACAGCAGTAAAAGGTAAAGGGTCCCATCAGGTCCAGTCGTGACCGACTCTGGGGTTGCGGCGCTCATCTTGCTTTATTGGCTGAGGGAGCTGGCGTACAGCTTCCGGGTCATGTGTCCAGCATGACTAAGCCGCTTCTGGCGAACCAGAGCAGCGCACAGAAACACTGTTTACCTTCCCGCCGAAGCAGTACCTATTTATCTACTTGCACTTTGACGTGCTTTTGAACTGCTAGGTTGGCAGGAGCAGGGACCGAGCAACGGGAGCTCACCCTGTCATGGGGATTTGAACTGCCGACCTTCTGATCGGCAAGTCCTAGGCTCTGTGGTTTAACCCACAGCGCCACCCACGTCCCTTAGACACAGCAGTAGGGGCAAGTAAAACAGGTGACAACTCTTTTGCCCAGAGTGAAGCAGGGACTTTGAAGAGCAAGTAAAGGGTGGACTGCCATATTTCTGTCTCCAGTCTCTTCCTGTATCATTCATTACACAAACACACACACAAACACACACACAAACACACAAACTGGCAAGGGGTATCAATATTTGCTTTATTCGTTGTCATTTTTCATACAGAATGTGGCATTGCACTCTTAAGTTGTTTCCCAGTTTCCCCCTCTCCTCTATAGTCTCACTTAATTTTTCTATTTCTATTTCTATTTTTGTTGCACACAATTATTTTTCGAGGTGTGTCATTTTGACTTCAAATGTGAAAATGGTCGAGGACAGTCCTGCCATTTAGAGATAACCCAAAATTTCTGACGTTTCTTTTTTCTTTTTTTCTTTTTTTCACTTCAATGCTTGTTACACCATCTCTTAACAAACTTACCAAATTTCTTTTGCCTGCAAAAGACATTCTGCAGGCTTTCTGGTTTCAAAGTCAGACTGATTAATAGTGTGACTGTAATTTACATTCTTCTCCAAGCTGTATTTATTTGAGCTTTGAACATCCCTTACGGTTGTTACTACTAATACCTAACCGTTTAGAGTGCTAAGTGATCCATTATCATGATTGAAATTGGTGTGATAATTCACCTTTGGAAGCCAAACATCCTTGAACTCTTGAATGTGCTAAGGTCTCTTTCAGCTATGAGTCTTTCCTTTTAAAAAGGCTCCCTTGGAAAATCATAGCATACAGTAAGGCTTATCTTGCTGATCTTTGTGCAATTGCATCTGATGACCTTATGGCCAACGCAACTAGCATAGCTCTCTAATATTCACAAGACTATTTTATCAGCATATTTCTTCAGCAAGAAGGCATTTGAATGTCATTGCGATATCTATTTATTCCCATTATTTATATCCTGTCTTTAAGCATATAAAACCTTCCAAGGCAGCTAATAAGAAGCACTAAGAGTTGTATTCAGAGTAGACACATTGACATTAATAGACCTCACCAATGCAGGCCCATTAATTCCAGTGGGTCTAATCTGAATACAAGTTAGCTGAATACAACACTGCATCTCTGGGTTGTTGTTTTTTGTGCGCATCCTCACAACAAAGTTCTCATCCACCTGGTGGTCCAGACTTTGCCCTCCACTAAATTCAGATTTTCTCAATCTGATGGGCTTTCTTACGTGTGCGGTTTGATTTTGCGGAGTGTCACTGCCTTCTTTCATTTTCTTTCCATCACCTCCAAGGAAAGGAGGCAGCCTTCGCTTTTGTGCAGACGTTTTCGGGCATGAAACACCTGTGTTAAAAATTAAAATAAAATTCACCCTTGCAGGTACAGATGGGAAAGGAAAAATGGGAGTGAAGGATGTATAGCAACCCTTCATTCGAGTGACTCCAAATCATCATGTGGCTTGGAGCTACACACTTTTTAAAAAAACTGCTCTTTGGTGCAAATCCGGTATTATTATTTTTTGTATTAGAAAAATGAAAGATGGAAGTGCACAGGTAGTAAGGCGCTCATCTCAGCACTCTAGTCCAGCCATCATTTTCCAACAGGACAGCCTCTCCATGCAAAATAGAAATGTGAAAAAGAGGGGACTACACCTTCTCTCCTTGTTTGTCTCCAGACCATCTTGTCTACAACGATATTCCACCAATGATCATGGTTGAGCACAAATCCCAAAGTCAAGTTGCAGCTTGATGATAGTACAAGCTACAGGCCCCTCATGTTGTCATAGTTACCTGGATAAGTACCCTGTGCTACGGAGCTCTTCCATTTTCATGTGGGCATTTCAGAAAACTAGCTACCATCTCTTGAGTCAACTGCCTGATTATTATAGATTTGCATTATTTATGTAATTTGGTGCACAGGTTTAGTATGTTAAATTCTGATTTTTCTGAAAGACTATGCTGTACGGGGAGAAAGTGTTTATTTTTTATAATAGCCCCTTTTATGATAATAACTTTTGCATCTACATCTGCAAGAGATTGGCGTTCAGATTTGTTCTTTTTGTCCCACACTTCAGCATGCAGATGTTAGATTCTGTAAAATTCCTTCCGATTAGTTCACGCTCAGAAAATGGCACAGTGACCTTATTAGCACTCTTGCACCTGTCAGAAAAACACATTCAAAATTATGGGGGAGCCAAACAACATTTTGCAGGCCTTTTAAGGTTTGGTTTCATTACAGTAATTCCTACACAAAACCCTGGTTTATTTTTCAACTGACAAATGTAAAATTCTAAGTGCAATTTGTTAATGCCCATGGTGAGCCAACTATGAATTTAAAACGAATGTGTTGCAATTGTAATCCTGTTTACTCAGAAGTAAACTCCAACTGATTTCACTCCTTGGAAACTGTGCTTCAAGTTGCAGCCATAGGCTACATTGTAGTCATAATGTGGCCATTTGAATCAATTCATTATTTCTCCTCTTCAAAGCAGAAAACACTTTCACTGACTTAGGTCCTCAGCATTGGGAATTTAAATAATGCATACCTTTCTGGCTTGGATTGAGCACGATTTGGAGAAAACAATGTATAGAGAATTTCAGATCAGTGGTTAAAGGTTCTGAGCACATCCACACTTTCTGAACATAAATTTAGCATGACAATCTTCCAGAAGTAAGTTTAGTACAAAGCTGTAGCATGTAAGAAATGCATCAAAATTAAGATGAACGCTGTCTGAACAAATGTTTGACAATGACATGACGTCCCTTAGAGGCATATTCTGTATTGGTCCAGGATCTAGCATGCTGTCTAATGTTTAGCGTGTTTTGTCCAGCAACTTTAGATAGCTGTGATCTTTTAACACACACACACAAACAAACACAAACAACAATCTACAACCCCAAATTCCAAATCTTACAATTAGAATAAGGGAATTCAAGAAGGCTTTTTCTGCACATGCTGTAGAGGGAAATGAGCTGACGAGGCCTGTCAACCTGGGAACATAGCCCATCTAGGACAGGCATAGGCAAACTCTACAACTCCTATCATCCCTAGCTCACAGGACCAGTGGTCAGGGATGATGGGAGTTGTAGTCCCAAAACAGCTGGAGGGCCGAATTTGCCTATGCCTGATCTAGGAAGACTCTGATCCTAAATCTCCACTGCCTTGAGGGATATATTTCAGAGAAGAAAAAGCTGAGGAGTAAACCCTACACAAATTCGGAGTGGAGTCCTTGAGATGTTTGAATGGCGCCTTGTACAGGTCCTTCCAGCAATTCATTCAGCCAAGCTGGTGCCAAATGTATTGCTCTGCTTTCCTTTGGACCGCCTTAGCAAGGCCAGGGGTCTTGTCATCTGGGCAGCTGAGGATCTCCATACACACTGCCCAGGCTTATGCCGCAGGGACATTTTAGCATTTTAGCAATTTAAGTACCAGTGTTGTATATTTAACCTGCAAGTACAAGTACACTAAGTAAAAGTTATTTGCTCTTTGAAGTTTATACAGAGAGTGTCTTGCGTAGTTTTTATAGGAGGGGAAAATAGAACTACCGTATTTTTTGCTCTGTAAGACTCCCTTTTTCCCTCCTAAAAAGTAAGGGGAAATGTGTGTGCATCTTATGGAGTGAATGCAGGCTGCACAGCTATCCCAGAAGCCAGAACAGCAAGAGGGATTGCTGCTTTCACTGCACAGCAATCCCTCTTGCTGTTCTGGTTTCTGGGATTCAAAATATTTTTTTTTCTTGTTTTCCTCCTCCAAAAACTAGGTGCGTCTTATAGAGTGAAAAATACGGTAATTAAAGGGATCAGGGCTGTCTTCCGCATGCTCTGCAAATGGGCACTAGAGTCTAATTCCCACACAAGCTTCTTTGATCCAAGAGAATTACTTAAAAAGAGAGACTTCCAGGAATGTGCCACTTTTGGAAAAGGGGTGAGAGAGACTTTTGCCAGAGACTCTGATGGGCTGTTACAAGTCAGAGTAGATCTGGGTTGGCAACCTGTGGACTGCTGACGTTTGGCATTAAAACCCTCAGCAGAAATTGTATGTATGCCACTATGGCGGTCTGTGTTTTGTTAGCCCCAAAATGGAACACCAGCAAAGTCCCAACCAAAGAAGAACGGCAACTTAAACTGATGGAATATGCGCAGCTTGTGGATCTAACATATAGAATAAGAGAACAAGAAGAACATTCATTTAAAGAAGATTGGAAAATGTTTACTGAATATATGGGGGGGGGAATGAGTACACTTGAAAATATTGGCAGCATTGAAATAAATTCAACAGTGTAAATAAGTTTTGATGGAAGTAATAATGGAATACTGAATGGTTTAGTTTATATAAAATATGCAGGGATTTATGCTATGTAAAATGAACCATGGAAAGAGAAGAAGGGAAATCACTGATATTTTAAGGTTGTATACATGAATATTCTAAATTGTAAAACAGAAAATTTAAATATCTATCTATCTAATCTAATCTATCTAAATCTATATATACCCACAGCAGAAATTGATCTCAATACTGAATCCCTGTTGTAAGAGCACACTTTGCCCTGGATATAATCACACTGACACTTTGAGTTTAGGAAAAATAAGAAAGCTACATTTATTACAGGAAATGCATGCTGATTCTATCTCACTAAGGTGGTGAAGAGGTTGTTCTGGGAAAGAAAAGGTGGGTGATGGGCCAAAGGTCCAGTCCTCATGCCAAAGAACCACAATGACTGTTCACTCCGCACTCTCACTTACCTTTGAATTGGCAAGTTACTAGCAAGCGGCTCCTTCAAGAATGACAGGTTTTCCCCAAGAGCTGCCACTTGCTGAACCTGAGTCTAAAAGGTTAAAAAAAGTCTGCAATCTGTTTAATGTGGCGCGTGTAGAAGGCTCTTGTTGCAAAAATATTGTTTCTTTTCTTTTTGAAAACCTCTTGCAACCTTGGCAACAGGGGAGGATTATCAGTACAGACAGCCGCGATGTGATTAGACAGTTCATTAGTAGGAAGGTGGAGAATACTAATAGCAAAATTTTCATCTACAGCGATGAGAGCTGACCTGGCATCTGTCTCTGACGGCAGAATCACTTCCCGGTGGTATTAACCACACGCTACGAAGTAAAAAAAAAACCACACATGTTCTTTGTGCAAGAACCCATCAAAGGTAAGGATAACCAAATCACACAGTATATTGAGTTCTGTCGCTCCCGGGGGATCTGTACAGTACCTTAGTGTAGTCTGTTTGTTTTTGCCTCCAATGCATAAAAGATATCCAGGAGGTGTTTTACATGTTAAAATACAAACAGGCACAATTCCCATCTGAAATCCAGCCGCTTCCCTTACCTGCTTTAACTGACCATGTGCAAGACCTAAGATGAATACTGCAATGCGTACATAAATTAACCTGACAAGCGGCGACAATGATGCTTGTCGGTGTTGCTACGTGACATGCTGTTTGATGAGGCTGCAACAATGAAGGCAGGAGGGGGAAGTTTTCACAGGGTAACAGTTCGGTCCTACTCGAGTATGAGCCCCGCCAAGCTCAGTGGGAGTTCCTTCCAGGTAAATGAGAAAGTGGGACGTGGGTGGCGCGGTGGTCTAAACCACTGAACCTCTTGGGCTTGCAGATCAGAAGGTCGGCGGTTCGAATCTATGCAATGGGGGTGAGCTCCCATTGCTCTGTCCCAGCGCCTGCCAACCTAGCAGTTTGAAAGCAGCCCAGTTCAAGTAGATAAATAGGTACCGCTGCAGTGGGAAGGTAAACGGCGAGGTACCACTGTATAGCTTTTCTTGTTGAGAAATGTATTTTTTTCATACTTTTCATAACTGGGGATTTGTGGGCAAACTGGGGATTTGCCTCCTGCTTCATAAAAAGGAAAACAGATCTAACCATGTAATATTTGTAATTTTGGTGTCAACATTTGGGGGCTATGGAGGTCACACAAGCGGAAGGAAAAAAATCGAACAATGTTTGCCAATATCCAAAATGAAAGATATATTTCATTATGTGAACAGAATGGATAAGCTCAAAGATTCAGTTGCCAAGTGCTTTCCAAAGAAGGGGGGGGGAATATTGGGAGCAATTATACAGTGGTATCTTGGTTTTCGAAAGTAATCCATTCCAGAAGACCATTCAAGTTCCGAAACATTCAAAAACCGAAAACTCAATATGGAAGCCTCAATACAACACAGAAAATTCAAAACGGAAGCTGCATGGCACGTTCAACTTCTAAAAAGTGTTCAAAAACTGAAGCATTTACTTCCGAGTTTACTGCATCCGAAAACTGAAATGTTCATCAACTGAGACGTTCAAAAACCAAGGTACCACTGTAGCTAGTTAGAGCTGTTTGGGAGGAAGGCCTACCAATGAATTTATTCTTATGTCTAAAGTAGAAGTACACTACTCATTCATAAGTCACAAAGAGGCCCTCTTGGATGAGACTAAACGTCTAGCACCCACTGAAAATGAAGAGGGTTGGGACCAATCTTCTTCCACTTTGGAAAGGGTACCGCTTAGCAGCGGCCATATCAATAAATTATTATTTTATTTCTTAAATTAAATTTATATACTGCCCTTCAACCCCACCTCCAGAAGAAAGTAGAAGTTGAGATCACCAGTGTTAGTCATTTCAAAGTTGAAAAAGAAATAGCCCTTCCATCAAAGAGAATATATTAGATATTTGATGGGAAGCCCAATAATTCAGGAGCAATTAGATGGGTCCTCAGAGCAGGAAACAGATATGGAACTGCAATCACCACAAGAGGAGCAATCAGAGGAACAAAAGACCACAAGGCAAGGAAAGGTTGCGTCTTTCAACGTGAAGACATTGACCCGAGTAAGTGGAACACACGAGAAGTGGAACAGCAAGCAAATTGCATGATTTCAAAAGTCTACCAGGGCCAAATTACATTTAGATTCTGTCTTCTGCCAATGCAAATGGAATTACAAAAAAAATCCCAAGTTGATTTTTTTGCCCACCCATGCTTTTTTGCTGTATTGTATAGATATAAAACAATAACACACAATGATATATGTTATTAGACTAGCTTAAAAGGTAAAGGGACCCCTGACCATTAGGTCCAGTCGTGACCGACTCTGGGGTTGCGGCGCTCACCTCGCTTTATTTGCCGAGGGAGCCGGCGTACAGCTTCCGGGTCACGTGGCCAGCATGACTAAGCCGCTTCTGGTGAAACCAGAGCATCACACGGAAACGCCGTTTACCTTCCCGCCAGAGCGGTACCTATTCATCTACTTGCACTTTGACGTGCTTTCAAACTGCTAGGTTGGCAGGAGCAGGGACTGAGCAACGGGAGCTCACCCCGTCCTGGGGATTCGAACTGCTGACCTTCTGATCGGCAAGTCCTAGGCTCTGTGGTTTAACCCACAGCGCCACCCTTTAGAGTAGCTTAGGCTGGCATAAAAATATGCAAGATTCCAAGCGGACTAGAAGGAGAGCAAAATATTGCTGCCGCTGCCGCCCCAATCTCTGAGCGATGTGAGATTCCAGGGGTTCACCTGAGAAGTATAATAGCAGGAGTTGTACGAAAGAGATCTGGGCTAAAAGTAGGCTGAAGGCAGAAGGCAGAGCGAGTGATTTCTGCTTGAATCCCAGGCTTGGACTGTGGGAGAAGGAAGACTTTCTGCGGTGTTAATACTGTAATACATCATAGGCTCAGCTTGCATATTATTATTTGTTTGATTGTTTATTAAATTTCCATAATGCCCTTCATCTGAAGATCACATGGTGGTTTACAATATAAAAGCACAAAAATACATGTCATATTAACAAACAATAATGATACCCATCCCTGGACACACACAGTTTAAAAGGCCATAAAGGTGAAGGGACCCCTGATCGTTAGGTCCAGTCGTGGATGACTCTGGGGTTCCAACGCTCATCTCGCTTTATTGGCTGAGGGAGCCGGCGTACAGCATGGCCAGCATGACTAAGCCGCTTCTGGCGAACCAGAGCAGCGCACGGAAACGCCGTTTACCTTCCCACCGGAGCGGTACCTATTTATCTACTTGCACTTTGACATGCTTTCGAACTACTTGGTTGGCAGGAGCTGGGACCAAACAACGGGAGCTCACCCCGTCACGGGGATTCGAACCGCCGACCTTCTGATCGGCAAGCCCTAGGCTCTGTGGTTTAGCCACATGAAGATCACATGGTGGTATACAATATAAAAGCACAAAAATACATGTCATATTAACAAACAGTAATGATACCACCCGCCCCGGACACACATAGTTTAAAAGGCCACAGATTGTTTAATTAGCCAAAGGTCTGGAAGAAGAGGAATATTTTTGCCTGGTGCCTAAAAATACGTAATAAATGTGCCAGGTAAGTCTCCTTGGGGAGACCATTCCACAAGTAGGGAGCAACTGCAGAAAATGCCCATTCTCATGTTACCGCCCTTCAGACCTCGGATTGGGATCGCACATTCAGCTCATATGGGGAGAGGCAGTCCTTGAGGAACAGGCAGACCCCAGTTTATGTGCGTTCAATATGTGCACAAGCGTGTATATATGTGTCGCACTGGAACGGGGGTGGGATGGGATGTTTGCAGGCTTTTCAGTGGGTTTCAATTACCGTATTTTTCCGTGTATAAGATGATATTTCCCCCCAATTTTTTTAAGTTTAAAATTGGGGGTTGTCTAATAATAATAATAATAATAAATTTTATTTTTACCCTGCCTTCCCCGCCCGGAGCCGGGCTCAGGGCGGCTAACACCAGTAAAATTACAGTAAAAACATAACGGGGGGGACCCAATTTAAAATACAGGTTAAAATGCAATTTAAAATGCAGCCTCATTTTAAAAGTACCCCATAGATCAAAACCACAAGGGTAGGGAAACATAAGGGTCAGAATGAGTCCAAACCAAAGGCCAGGCGGAACAGCTCTGTCTTGCAGGCCCTGCGGAAAGATGTCAAGTCCCGCAGGGCCCTAGTCTCTTGTGACAGAGGGTTCCATCAAGTCTGGGCCAGTACTGAAAAGGCCCTGGCCCTAGTTGAGACCTATCTAACCACCTTGTGACTTGAGACCTCCAAAATGTTGTCATTTGTGGACCTTAAGATCCTCCGCGGGGCATACCAGGAGAGGCAGTCCTGTAGGTACTAGTGTCCTACATGGAATGTTGCAATTAAATATATAAATAAATACAAGCCACCATCCATATTCTCTCCCCCCCCCCCAGGCTCCCCTCACTATTGGCCTCACAACAAACTCTGATCTGGTACTCCCCCCCAACAGCCCCCACTCCGGACATTGCCCTTCCACCTGGTCCCCTCAGTCGCCCCCTGGCTACCCAGAACCCCCCCCATTCCCCAAGCGCACTCAGTCCGGCAGCTCTGGCAGTCGCAGCTTCTTGATCAGCATTCGGATTTGCCAGCGCTCGTGGAGTAAATATGGCACATACCGTAAATACCGAGACAAAAGTGCAACACACAGGGGAGAGAGCTGGAGCTGCAGCTACTGTGGAGTTACACTGAGCTGACAGGAGCAGCCACCATGACACAGCTTGCCTCACTATTTGCCTCACTATTAAATATAAAAGTTGTTCTGTTTGGTGTTTAAAATATTTATTTCTTAATTTTGGACTCAAAAAATAGGAGTCGTCTTATACATGGGGGCGTCTTATACACGGAAAAATACGGTACACACAATTTCACTATAGCTGTCAACTTACAGATTTGGAAATAAGGGACCAGCAGCCTCGAAAATAAGGGATCAGCAGCCAAAATAAGGGGTTTTCAGGGCACAGGTATGTTCAACTGCTGAGCCCCTCCGAGCCAAAGGCAGAAAGCCTAGCTAGCAGCCAAACGAAGCCTCGAACGGTCATTCCCACAGCGCAGCAACCCGGCAAAGGGGATGCAGCAAGGAAAACCACCATCACCTCTCCACTGGGAAGCGCTGAGCAAAGGCGAGTCCCCTTTGATCGGCACAAGGCATGCAAGCCCAGTTGTTCTTAGACTCCTTATTGGGTGAGCAACGCAGCCAAGCAACACAGTTGGAGCCTCCCTCCTCCCTGGCCAGCAGGGAGGGAGGGAGAGGAGCTGCTTCCTTTGAAACCCAGGAAATTTAAGGGACATCATCAATAAGGGACAGCAGTGGGACACGGCACTGGGATAAGGGAGTTTCCCACCAAATAAGGGACGGTTGACAGCTATGAATTTCACCAATGCATGTGGTGCCTCAGAACATAACCCCATGTAAATGGGGGGTGGGGCACTGCACGAGCCATTTAAGGCTTTATAGGTCAAAATCAACACTTTGAATTGGGCCGGAAACTAATTGGCAGCCAGTGGCAGCTGGGATTGGCATTATATGCTCAAACCTTTTTACCCCAGCAAGCAACCTGGCTGCCAAATTCTGCACCGGTTGAAGTTTCCAAACTGTCTTCAGAGGCAGGCCCACGTATAACGTGTTGGAGTAATCTAACCTAGAGGTTGCAAAAGCACAGATGACAGAAGTTAGACTATCCGTGTCTGGATCGAGGCACAGCTGGGCCAAAGCTGATGTAAGGCACTCTGTGCCACCGAGGTCTCCTGAGCCTCAAGGGATAGCAAAGGATCCAGGAGTATCTCCAAGCTATGTACCCTCCCCTTCAAAAGCATTGTAACCCCATCAAGAGCAAACCACCTCCCAGCCATTGCTTGAATTGCAGCAGGGGAAAATGACCTCTCTGTTTAAGTTGCTAATGTAAACATAGCCTGACAGAGAAGAAAACCATCGAATTGTGCAGGAAATACAGGGACGCTTCCCTGTTTCCAATGTGGGCAGACAGAGAAGTGTACCCACCTTAGCAAATGGAGGACTTCCATCTGCAGAGCTATACTTGGGGGAGAGAGATGACTGCAATAATCAGGGCCAGCTCAGAGCATTTTGCCACATGAGGCAGAGCCCACTGATGCCAGTGTTCTTCACCTCAAGCACTGACCTTCCACTTCTGTTTGCCAACAGCTGCTACATGAGTGCCTGGATGCGGTTGGAGGATGGATGGCGGCTAACAGATTGAGGTTGAATCCTGACAAGACAGAAGTACTGTTTCAGAGGGACAGGGGGCGGGCAGGCGTGGGGGACTTCCTGGTCCTGAATGGGGTAACTGTGCCCCTGAAGGACCAGGTGTGCAGCCTGGAAGTCATTTTGGACTCACAGCTGTCCATGGAGGCGCAGGTTAATTCTGTGTCCAGGGCGGCTGTCTATCAGCTCCATCTGGTACGCAGGCTGAGACCCTACCTGCCCATGGACTGTCTTGCCAGAGTGGTGCATGCTCTAGTTATCTCCCGCTTGAACTACTGCAATGCGCTCTACATGGGGATACCTTTGAAGGTGACCCGGAAACTGCAATTAATCCAGAATGCGGCAGCTAGACTGGTGACTGGGAGCGGCTGCCGGGACCACATAACACCGGTCCTGAGAGATCTGCATTGGCTCCCAGTACATTTCCGAGCACAATTCAAAGTGTTGGTGCTGACCTTTGAAGCCCTAAATGGCCTCGGTCCTGTATACCTGAAGGAGCGTCTCCATCCCCATCGTTCAGCCCGGACACTGAGATCCAGCGCCGAGGGCATTCTGGCAGTTCCCTCATTGTGAGAAGTAAGGTTACAGGGAAACAGGCAGAGGGCCTTCTTGGTAGTGGCGCCTGCCCTGTGGAACACCCTCCCTTCAGATGTGAAGGAAATAAGCAGCTACCCTATCTTTAAAAGACATCCGAAGGCAGCTCTGTTCAGGGAAGTTTTTAATATTTAACACTGTATTGCTTTTCATACTTGATTGGGAGCCGCCCAGAGGGGCTGGGGAAACTCAGCCAGATGGGCAGGGTATAAATAAATTATTATTATTATTATTATTATTATTATTATTATTATTATTTATTACATAGTGCCACAGGGTACTGCAGTGCCAGGTACTGCGAGGTTTTGCCAAAGTCACTTGGTGAGACAGAAATGATGAGACCAAACCCTGTGAAGAAAGTTTGAAAGAGCTGGGCTTGTTTAGCCTGGAGAACAGATGGTGAAGAGGAAACAAGAGCAACACCTTCAGATATTCAAAGGGCTGCCACATTGATAATGGAGTGAGGTTTCCCCTCCTGCTCCATAGCAGAAGACCAAAAATGATGGGTTCAAAAGGAAGAGGTTTTCAGCTCAACTCTAGGAAGGTCTTCTTAAAAGTACAAACTCTGATCAGTCCTGCTTTGGAAGGTGGAGAGTGAATTCTCCTTCATTAGAAGACCTGTGAATATTTTGGCACGTGGGTCCCCTTTCCCAGCAAGAAAGGGGAGCTTTTGAGCCATGTTTTGGCAACTCTTGCAGCCAAACCGGTGTCAAATGCATTGGTCTGCTTTCCTTTGGGCCACATCAGCGAGGTCGATAGATGGGCCATGTAATCTGGGCAGCCCAGGACCTCCATACATACTACTCAGACTTGCTAAAGCAACAAAAACAATGTGGGAGGCAGCCCAGCAAAGGAAGAATGGATACAAGAACCTACTGAATATGCAGAAATGGCAAAACTTACCAGAAGAAAAAGAAATCAATATATATATATGAATGGAAATGGTTTATTGAATAAAAATAGATAAAAACATTGGCAGGATTATTGTAATAACCTGCAGTTTCATAAGAGTATATATTTAGAGAAGATGAACAAATGAGCAAATTAAGTTAATTTGGATATGCAGAAATTAAAAATCAATTTAAGGAACCACAGAAAGAGGGAGAAGGAAGTCAGGTTTTGAAATGTCAAATTGATTGTAAAATTAGTGAAATGTATAAACTTGAAAAGTATAAATAAAGACAAACAAACAAACGATGTGGGAGGCAGCAGTTACGCGTTACCAGTCTCTGTGGCCACAGAGTCAGCTTCACCTGCTGAACAGCAGCCTGAAAGGAGAGAAGGCAGAGTGACTCCACCTGTAGCTTGTCAGCATTCAGGGACTCAGAGGAGAAGGTTCTGATGAGAACCAGCTGTCTTCAGCTTTCTTCAGCAGACCTTCCAGCCTCAGTCAGACACTGGAAGCAACACTTGTAGTTCTTAGTTCTACCTTCCTGCTTCCTGCTCGTCTTGACCATTGGATTCCCAGACCCCTGGACCATATGACCACATGGAATTGCTGTTTGTCTGACCCTAGGCCTGGACCTGACTATGGATGCTGAGTCTGCCTCCAGGCAAGTACACCTCAGAGATTCTTCTGGTTGGCTAGTCTCCCACTCCATGGAGCTCTGGTCCTGGTTGCCCAGCAAGAGACAACAACACCAGCAGGTACTGTAATTCTCCTGCAGTTTGACTTCACCCCCATTGTTTCAGGTCTCCTGGAACCTTTGAGGTCCCTTCCAGCTCTTTGGTTATATGGCTGGATTAAGGCTGTGTGTACGTTACCATTTACTCTGGTTTCAGGATGGGCCTGCAACTGGTATTTAAAGCCGGGTACACACGAAGTTGGGACGCGGGTGGTGCTGTGGGTTAAACCACAGAGCCCAGGGCTTGCAAATCAGAAGGTCGGCGGTTCGAATCCCCGTGATGGGCTGAGCTCCCGTTGGTCGGTCCCTGCTCCTGCCAACTTAGCAGTTCGAAAGCACGTCAAAGTGTGAGTAGATAAATAGGTAACGCTCCAGTGGGAAGGTAAATGGTGTTTCCGTGCACTGCTCTGGTTTGCCAGAAGCGGCTTAGTCATGCTAGCCACATGACCCGGAAGCTGTATGCCGGCTCCCTCAGCCAATAAAGCGAGATGAGCGCCGCAACCCCAGAGTCGTCCGCAACTGGACCTAATGGTCAGGGGTCCCGTTACCTTTACCTTTACACACAGAGTTAGGCACAATCCATAAATTTCCTGTAGCCTCTTGAGAAATACTGCTGTTTTACAAGTTTTCCCCTTAAACCAGTTTCCATCCGATTTGAAAATGCAAGCCACGTTTAAGCTGAGATTTGAAAACCTAGGAGAAATCCATTGCACATATACAGACGACAGCTTCACTATACAGTGGTTTGTGGGTGGGTTGATTAAACCACTGTGCCCATTGGGCTTGCCAATTGGAAGGTTGGCGGTTCGAATCCCTGCGACGGAGTGAGCTCCTGTTGCTCTGTCCCAGCTCCTGCCAACCTAGCAGTTTGAAAACATGCCAGTGCAAGTAGATAAATAGGTACCGGTGTGGCAGGAATGTAAACAGCATTTCTGTGTGCTCTGACTTCTGTCGCAGTGCTCCATTGTGCCAGTAGCGATTTAGTCATGCTGGCCATATAACCCAGAAAGTTGTCTGGACAAATGCCGGCTCCCTCAGCCTGAAAGCGAGATGAGCGCCGCAGCCCCATAGTTGTCTTTCACTAGACTTAACCTTCGAGGGGTCCCTTACCTTTACCTTTATAGTAATAATAGTAATAGTAATTTCTTTATTTGTACCCCGCCCATCTGACTAGGTTGCCCCCGCCTCTGTGGGTGCCTTCCAACCTATATAGAAACACAATAAAACATTACATGTTTAAAAGCTTCCCTATACAAGACTGCCTTCAGATGTCTTTTAAAGGTTATAGCATAGTTACTCATCTTGACATCTGATGGGAGGGTGTTCCACAGGGTGGGTGCCACTACTGAGAAAGCCCTCTTCCTAGCTTTGATCATATTAAACCAGTGCTTAAGGATCTGCTCTAGGTACCTGTTTGGTTCAGAGTACAATTCAAAGTGCTGGTTTGGACAGTGAGATTGAGGTCAGACTACTTGTTTACAGAAAATCTGTACAGATAATATATGGGGGCTTTTTCTGGGTGTTCTCCACTTTCAAAGATGAGGCGGAGAAATGGCCTCCTCTGTTGTAGCTCCCACGTTTTGAATCAATGCCCCAGCTATGTTTGACAGGCATCTAAAATATTAAAAGTTTAAGTGCCAGTTGAAAACATGTATCTTATCCTGAGCCATTGGCAGCTAATTCTGAATATTTGGTGGATCAGGGAATAGCTTCCCTGGTATTTTTAAGTTTCTGTAGTATTTTGGTTCATTTAATTAACTCGTTTTTATTGCTTTTAGTCACTGATTTTTTAATTATTTTGTATTGTGAGTCTCCTTTGAAACCTAGATGACCTTGCAAGGTGGGACCAAAATATTTTAATTTGTGAATAAATATTGGGTGTAACTAGATGTTGTTCACACATAGCAGCTGGTGCTGAAAAGAAAGCAGAAGGTTTGTGTCTTCTTCTCTCCCCCCACAAATGTCTAGTAAAATAGAAAGTGTAACAATATCGCATTGAGCTGCCCCCCATTCTTCATGGGTAGTGTCTGGGGTGTGTATAATATTTTTATTAATATACTTTAATCATTTATATCCTGCCTTTCAAAAAGGAACTCTTTTCCAGGCAGCTTGCATAAGTAAAACCTCAAAACAACGATTGAAACAGCTTCAAATAACATAGTTTTTAAATGCACCTTCCAAAATCTGAAAGGGCAAAATGGGGACAGTGTTTTACCAGAAACTGGTATTAGAAAACAGACTTTTGCCAGTAACTAGGGGCCCCTGGATGCGGGTGGCGCTGTGTGTTAAACCACAGAGCCTAGGACTTGCCGATCAGAAGGTTGGCGGTTCGAATCCCTGCGATGGGGTGAGCTCCCGTTGCTCAGTCCCTGCTCCTGCCAACCTAGCAGTTCGAAAGCACACCAAAGTGCAAGTAGATAAATAGGTACCACTCCAGCAGGAAGGTAAATGGTGTTTCCGTGTGCTGCTCTGGTTCTCCAGAAGCGGCTTAGTCATGCTGGCCACATGACCCGGAAGCTGTACGCCAGCTCCCTCGGCCAATAAAGCGAGATGAGCGCTGCAACCCCAGAGTCAGCCACGACTGGACCTAATGGTCAGGGGTCCCTTTACCTTTACCTTTAGGGGCCTCTGGAGTATTTTGTTTCTTCTATTTCTCATCTTTTGGCATGAGTGCCATTGGTTATGTAATTAAAACAGCATCACCCACACATAGGAGGAAGGTATTGGTATGCTCAGTGGACCTCCAAGGTTCGCACAAGTACAAAATATATTGGAGAGGGGGACAAAAGATGGGAAGGATCCCCAGAGAGCTTATTGAGACTGAAAGTGTGCGCTGGGAATGAGATTTTGGCCAATGGTGAAGGGTTAAATATTGTATGGGAGTGGGATGGGGAATGGACAGGAGAGTTTTGAAGGACCTCATAGCCGAAAGCCTGGAGCAGTGAACTGAAGCATCTCCTCACTATTTTGTCTTGTTTTTGGAGCTCTGAATGGTGCAGCTCAAATGTTTGTGTGTAAAAGTTGAAGATTATTCTTATTTATGCTATGGGGAGGAGACCCACAAAGTGGCTGGCTCTTGCACACCCATTAGGGACTCCTCTCTCTATGAAAATCCTATGTAGAGAGTTAATTCTTCCATCTCTTAACACTTGAAACAGCAATTGCTTTATTTGCCCAGTCCATTTTTAAAAGATCTATCGTTCACACTTGCAAAGTGTTACTATTGGGGGCTCTTCAATACAACCCTGGGGGACAGTAATTGAATGGAGCTTTGCATTGAGGAGGCGGTGGGTAGAGAACTCTTACAAAATACTGTTCCAGCATGCAGTTTGGGGGCACCGTTTCTCTCCAGGGGGCAGAATTCTTCACAAAACCAGGGGAATCAAAAGAGACTCCAGTCCAGTTTGTGGAGAAATCTGCACCAGGTTTGAGACATCGCCCAGTGCGGCTGGAGTAAAATCTTCCCAAGCACAAATGCCTTTTAAGTGGAACTCGGTTGGTAGGTTTGCGGTGCTGCGTTTGGCGAAGGGCAGAGTCAGAGATGGCATGCAATGGACCCTGTGCCTTGACTGTCAGCCTGCGGTTAGGGCAGAAGTAAGAAGCAACACATCTCAACCCTGCCCCGGGAATAACTGGCAACTTTAAAGAAGGATGCTCCATCAAGACGAATATGACTCATTCAAAAACTAACTCTCTCCTCATCTTCTACCTCAGTTTCTTGCTGCTTGTCCACTTAAAAAGTGAGCATTATTTTGTTTCTTTCTTCTGTCATTATGTCTAGTTAAAGAGATAAAACGCTTCTAGCAGAAATCTCTAAAGATGATAAATGTTGGCAGGCAGGCAGAGCAAGGGGGAGAGAGACCTAAATGTCAAAAGTATGTTTTCTAAGTTTTAGAAAACTTATAGAACAGGTGGCTTTGGGGCCATAGAACTTTGAGATGCTCAGCAAGACAAACATTTTTGAACAAATAGTTATTTCAAAAGATGACCCGCCTGAAATACTCCTGCGTTCTTCAGCAGTGTTGAACTTTGTTGTTATTAGACATGTGCTAAGGCTCAAGGTTTAACATGTTAAATGGGTGGGTTAATATATTTCTTTTTTTCTGCATTCTATTGCAACTTATTAATCTGTTCATCACATCTGCTTTTGACATTTGACGCTCTCTTGCACTGTCGTTTGCTTAAAAGCCAGGCCACAGAAGTCTGAGGACAGGGAAACCTCGGAGAAAAGCTTCCACAAAATGTCACAGGGCATTTAATTTCTCTCTCTCTCTTGTAAATACAACCCTTCCATTAGGAGGAGAAAGGCAGTGTCCATTATTGACTTTTTTTTACCTTTTCAACAAACTCCCACTTTATAGGGTGGTGTGAAAAAAGCTTTTGAAATGGGTTTTCTTTCATCATTTTGTCAGAACGATGACAGTACGTACAGCATGAAATTCAAAGTGGGCTCAGCTGGCAGAGGATGATCTGTGTTTATGAAGGGATGGCTCTATTGAACAGGTTTTGAAACCAACAATCGGTGTGTGCGCGCTTCTTCTGTGTCTGTGTTTTTGTCTGAAGGGGCTGTGTGATTTGTTGCCTGCCGAATGTGAATCTTAATCAGGCAAGCTTACAGCAGCTGCCATTAAGCAAGAAGACTTGGAATTAGTACACAATGCCTTGTAATCTGGGTCACCTTCTGTTGCTGCCTGCATAAAACCGTTGTTACCCACATAGTTTTATAGTGCCGATACTGGGAGCTATTAACATGAGGCAGACAAATCAATCAACAGAAGACAAAACTTTAGAAAAGGCATGCGGTTATGGGTAACTTTTTGAACAGTGCTAACCTCAAATTGGCCTGGGGGCCAATTTTTATCTCGTACTTATCTCGTATTGAAAATTACAACATACATTTGATAATGCATTACACAATTTTAGTAGCATAAACAATGCCTCGTTTCTCTTAACTAAAGCATATACTAATTTAAAAGAAACAAATTATAGCAAAGCGGTTAATATTATTAATAGTTCATGTCAACCTTCCAAAACCCTAGAAAAAGGTTGCAACTAAGCCATAAATTTAGATTTCTGTTATGTCTTAATCTAATATTGCTTAGTTTTGTTGACTGTGATAACTTTATCCACGTCTTTTGCATTGGATATTTTAGAATTTCCCCAGTTCTTAGCAACGGCAAGTTTAGCAATGCAACACGTGCCTATGATGCGTGCTTATTCACTTACCGCCTTTCTCATGCTCGCACATTGTCTCTTCTCACACTTGTGGGCACACAGACACACCATACCCTTCAGCAGGCAAATAATGGACCATGCCCGTTACAATATCTTAAATGGGGTTCTAGAGAAGGAACATGTGAATGCATGAGAGAACTGCATACACAGCCTGAAGAGACAAGCCATAGCGAATTGGATGGCTTGTGTCCTTGACGGATAAAACTTCGGTAGTGAAACAGAAAGCAAAGCTCCACTATATGTGTGATTCTGTTTCATTGGATTCTTGCCACACTCAAAATGTCCCCTCTAAAGCTCAGTGATTCAGTGGCATAGCGTGGGGGGTGCAGGGGGGGGCGGCCGCACCGGGTGCAATATCTGGGGGTTAGGGTTAGGGGGCGCAAATCCACGGGTTAGGGGGCACAAATTACTTGCCTTGCCCCGGGTGCTGACAACCCACGCTACGCCACTGCAGTGATTCACACGTCGCTTTCCAACTCAGAAACTTTTGCGCTTACGTAAAACAGGCTAAATTAGTGCACTGCAGAAATGCGCTTAACATAGCAAGGGGCACTCTACTAACTTTACCACCACATCAACAAAAGGATCAAGGAGGAGGTTTCCCCACTGGCAGATTTCTCCAGACCATGTTGCATGGGAAAGCACTTGAACGTTGCTACCACTGCACTCTTCCCCCGAGATCTACCCATGAACTAGATCCAGTTCGTGTTCTCTCAAATCACTACCCCATTGACAAAGCCAACGATGACAGGACCAAATAATAAAATGCACCCTAATTTATGGGAAGGCTGCAGGGAGTTGCTTGGAAATGGAAGAAGAGCCTACTGTCCTACTTCTGCTTTTGAGTCTCGAACAGTAGAAGATGTTGCATGCTTTTCATGTATGCAACTCTTGTTCTGTCACGGGACCTGCTCAACTTGAGCAAAAATAGAGTTAATTGTATATATGAATTGGGATGCGGGAATTGGGAAGCTGTACGCCAGATCCCTCTGCCAATAAAGCGAGATGAGCGCCGCAACCCCAGAGTTGGCCACGACTGGACCTAATGGTCAGGGGTCCCTTTACCCTTTACCTTTATATATGAATAGGGAACAATGGGTTGCGTCCAGGTTAAGTGCCTTTCACTAGCCTCATTGCTTCCTGCGGCACATAAATTCAACTCGCTTCCCATAAGAATCCAACCCATTATTTTTGACCGAATTGTATGAGCCGCTCCAGATGTCTTTCTCCCTTTTTGCATATTCATGATTATTTGTGCTCATGTTGCTCTCAGGGCAGTCCCTTGCAATCCCGTTTTCAATGCTGTTTGTGCCTGCAAAAGTTCTGGAGTGTTCACCCTGTTTCATTTCCAGTTAGTGCGTATCTTGTAACTTTCTGCTCAATTTCTGCAACTTTTTATACCGCAATATTCTGGTTTACTTTTGTTCTACTCTGGTTGCACTATAGCCTTTTCAGACAGCGGTATTGTGCCCTTTGTGGCTGTCTGGCTTTCCATTGGGAAAACTGAGTCAGGAGCTGAGCCTGGGGAGACTTAACACAAGCTTCAGAAACAGTAGTAGGAAGACGCATGGGTTTCATTAACGTATTGTTCCCAAGATACCATTCTTTTTGACACAAAAGTTCCTCAAGGTAGCTCACACGTTGCAAAAGAAATATTGAAACCCAATATGAATCCATAATAATGCACTCTAGAAGTGTACCCATGCTAGGCTCATGGCAGCAAATAATACACAGAGCCTTGTAGTGCCTTATGCATTGTCATGGGATAAAGCTTTCTCAGCCAAGAGCCCACTTCACCAGATATATCCAGCAATTGCCAGCTGTAGTGCCTCCTATTTTCCTAATAAGAGAAACTATTGATAGGACCAGCTATGATTGTTTCACAGAAATGATTGCGAGACCCTCTAGAAGTTGATGAGCTACAGTTTCCATCATCCCAGACCATTGGCTATTGCTCAATGGAGAATAAGCTATGGGCCGAAAACATATGTAGGGCTGCCATAGGCAATAACCATCTTCCTCTCAAAATTTAGAGCAAAACATTAGTTCATCTACTGGGGTTTTTTTTTTTTACTAAACAGTTCTGTGTGACCAACAAGGTTTTTCCTAATCTTCTTTCCATCGAGCACTAAAAGATAATCCATGCTGAGGAAACCTTCAGCAGCTAGTGTGAAGCATCCACACAAACAGGGTATGCAATACCGGCACCTCTTTTTGTTGTTGTTGTTGTTTAAAAGTGTGGCACTTATTTAACAACTTCGTGGTGAGTGCCGGCACCTATTTTTCTAAGGGGGGGGGGGAGAGAAGCACTGCGAATGTAGTACGAGCCAAATTCTTACACCCGGACACAAATACAAGAATTTTAAAAATCTAAAATGTCCCAAGGGGTTATTGAATCATCTTTTGAGCATGGCTGTCAACGTTTTCCTTTTTTAAAAAATTGAAATTCCCTTATTCTGAATAGGATTCCTCGCAAGAAAAGGGAAAAGTTGACAGCTATGCCTTTGAGTGGTTCCCTCTTCTGCGCACAACAGCTCAAATAACATGTAACACAACGGAAAAGTCACACATTTTTTGAGAACCTGGTTTTCTCTTTGAGCAACGGACACAACATAGTCTCTGCCGTCCTCACAAAAAGAGACTTTCTCTGGTGGGGACAGTCTCTGCTGCTTTACACATTCCTAATTAATGTCTAATTATTGTAGTCGGATAAAAGCTTGGCTTACAAAGGGATTTGTGGTTTCTGAACAAGCCCCCTCGCCTACAAGGGAAGATGAACAGTACCAGCAGTTTTGCAGGAAAGGGAGGCTGGCAGGCAGCAAGTATTGTGTGGCTGATGAGTGCTTGAGAAATCTGGTGCTTCAGCTGACCCTCATTAGGTGGATGCAGAATAAGAGGAGGGTATTCAACAGGCTTGGACTGTTCCTGTAGGGAAACTGGCTGAGCGCCTCTCTCTCTCTCTCTCTCTCTCTCTCTCTCTCTCTCTCTCTCTCTCTCTCTCTCTCTCTCCCCCTCCCCCTCAGTGCAAGATGTTACAGACTGTGTCCTGGAATACCCTCTCAAATTCAGGGAGGAAAAGATCCCACAATCCTTTCATTTATTGGCGAGGGCGGCAGGGAAAGAAGCCCAGATAATGAGCTGAGACATTTTCAGCTCTTTGCTTCCACTTCCATTAAATAGCTCCCCTCATGGTCACACATTCAAATGACATTTTTCCCCCACCTCCATCCTTTTGTTTGGGCCGGGAAGGTACGGTATTTCAGCATCCTGCTAACGTACGATTTGGTCCCTCAGAAGTGGAGCTCAGACTAAATAAATGGGCAGCTTTTGAACCGCTGGGTTTATGCGATTCACTTGTGGCAGTATCTGGGTCACTGAAAGGGAGAAGTGGGTGGTGGTAAAAATCACCATTGCCATCCCTCTTTTCTTGGCTCTAAAGCATCTTGCCTGCCTTATAGGGGCGGCGGCGGGGGGAATGAACTACTTGTCTTAAAATGGGAGTTCAAATGCTGCCCACCAGCTTTCGCTATTTCTTCAGCCATTAACCAGAGTTAGCCAACATGGTGGTATCTTCCTGAAGTTGTTGGACTGCAACTCCCATAAGCCACAGCCAGCATGGGTCAAGGATTAGGGGAGCTATAGTCCAGTGACACCTGTTGGTAACCATGTTAGCTATTCCTGCGTTAACTTAATAATAATAATAATAATAATAATAATAAATTTTATTTATACCCTCCCCTTCCCTCAGGGTGGTTAACACCAGTAAAATTACAATAAAAACATAATGGGGGGGACAATTTAAAATACAGGTTAAAATGCAATTCAAAATGCAGCCTCATTTTAAAAGTAGCCCATGGATCAAAACCATAAGGGGAGGGAAAACATAAGGGTTAGACTGAGTCCAAACCAAAGGCCTGGTGGAATAGCTCTGTCTTGCAGGCCCTGCGGAAATATGTCAATTCCCACAGGAACCTAGTCTCTTGTGACAGAGCATTCCACCAAGTTGGGGCCAGTACTGAAAAGGCCCTGGGCCCTAGTTGAGACCAGTCTAACCACCAATGCAACAGCCCTCCCCTCTCCTTTGCACACTGGCACTCGGCTTACTGTTGTCCCTCAGTAACTCCTGTTTTCACAATCTGTGTCCTCCCCAGGTCTCTAAAATATCCATATGCAGCCCATATCTCCATGTGTTCAGTAAGCAAGTGCTATATAAACAGCTTAAATGAACAAATAAAATAATATTTCCATCTGACTCAATGGACTCTCGCTGTCGCTCCAAGAAGCTAAGGGTGATAAACAGAGGGCAGCCCTAGTTTATCACAACATCAACATACTTGCCCTGGGCAGAAAACGAGACATCTTGTTTTTTTCACGCAAGATCTCTGCTGCCATTTTGGGTGCCACACTCTCAGGCTAGAGCTTTTGGGGGTGGTATGGGTCACATGACATGCAACTGAGTATCCTGGGAAAGGGTGTAGGTGGCTGTAACTCTGAACAGGAGTATTCCACATGGCAACATTTTAACCCTAGCATTTTGGAAAAATTAGAGAATTAAGTGCGGCTGATCTTCTGGCTGTTGGCTTTTGACTCTTGGCCATCTCTTGAACACACAAAGAAATAAGAGGCTGGGCAGATTCTAGATGTTGCTATCCCAGGACAGCAATTGTGTGAAGAAGACCCAACGCAGATCAGTTCTTTCCCCAAAGACAATTCCATTATCCCATTGTGTTTATGAGGTTGGCTTTCGCTGGTCAACACCCCCCCCCACACACACACACCAAAAAAGAAATTCAGATTCTGTGCTTGTCACTGTTAACAATCCTGTGTGTTTTTCAACTCTTTGTGTGTGCTTAAAACTACTTCTGTTTGATAGAACAAGGACTGCGCGTCTCCTAACATTTCATGTGTCTGCTTCAATTTCATGGAACATGTAGGCAAGACGGGGCTGTTCCAGAGTGCAGGAGCAGCAGGGAGCCAGCACCAACCCCCAGTTTGCATTTTAAAAGCAGCTTTCCCAAATGCATTCAGTTTCATCAAGCGCTTGGAGAAATTCTAATGCTTTTATCATTCTCCTTTTGCTCCATTATTTGAAGTAGGACAGTGTGCCTTGTACAACTACAGAGACAGGATAGTATTGGGGGAGTTTGATGTGTGCTGGAGGGTTGATAATATAGGTTTCTTTTTTGCACATCAGATAGGCAGACAGATGGATAGACGTGTGTGCGCACATACATGTGTGTGTTTTGTTTCAAGCAGCTACACAGGAGGTTGAAAGGAAACATGAGCCCTATTCAGCTCACACAACAAATCGGACACTGCAAGAGAGAATGGTTGGGCCCACTGCTGCATCCCCAATAACCAGCTTGCTGTATGAGTGTGTGAAATATACTCAGAGTCGAGAGTGGATTTCATGCTCTTTATTCAGCGCATAGTGGTGAGGAGGAATGAAAGTCCCCTCAAAGTATCTGCTTTATATACATTATTTACACAATGGGCTGCACGTGATTGGCTAATTACGGAATTCTCCTGTAGGCCAATCAGGTTGGGGATTCACTTCCATCTGGAGCCGGATTGGGTGGCTCCTGCAGACCAATCATACTGCTGCATTGTTCTAGGACCAATCAGACTGCTGCATTTTGGATCCTATTGTTCTAGGACCAATCAGACTGCTGCATTTTGGATCCTATTCAACTCAGTACATAACAGTGTGGGTTCTCCCTGTGATGAGAAACACTGATCACATTGGGTTCTAAATCACATGGACACTCTGCATGCATTGAACAGGCACCCCAGGTAAGATATTTCTCCAATGTTTGGCCATTGGGATGGCAGTGGCAAAACAATGGCTGGGGCATGGCCAATGGGCACAGCCCTCCTGCCTTGCTTCATATTCGTCCATGGCGTGGCGCCATGTCAGCCAGGTAACAGGTAGTTGCAACCGACGTTCCATCATTTAGAGATCTGTTGCAGCTGCAAACTTTAACAGGCTCAATCAGCAGATCAAACAAGTGAAATCTTGGTTAATTAGTCTGTGGGGGCAAATTTTAATTGCTGGGAATAAAATTTAAATGTTGAGGCTATTACAGTCCCACATGTTTCATGCTTTGTAGCTCTTCTGATTCCGATTTGGTACTGTCTTAGATGTCGGGAGAGAGAGAAATATGAAGGATGGTCATTTCTTGCAATGTTTCTTTTGTTAAATTGCAAGATCTCTCACGCCTCAGTGTGTCAAAGAGGCACAGATGGTCATAGGCATGCTTATTTAAATATAATACATTAACCATTTAACTGATTAAAAGGGAAATGTTGAATGAACTAAAAAAATCTCTAATCAATGGACAGCTCTAAGCCGTGTATCTACAGATTGTGTGTGTGTGTGTACACACACATACACACATTATGAATCTGACCCAGTCCTCCATCCCCTCCTGTGCATATTTTCTGCCAATATCTCTCCTCTTCCTTGGCACCCTTGTTATGCATATTGAATTGCACTCCCAGGATAAGTGTTCGTGTAAGGGACCAGCTGGATCCGGCCAGGTCCTCAAACCCATGCAATTACACACAGACAAAGACACACACTTATCCTTATTGGACATCCAGGAGACTGATTTGCCTGCTGTGTTTTCAGCCTTGGACATCTTTTCTTCTCCGGGGGTGAATTAGCTTGAAGTGATAAATTTTATCCTGTGCCTTCACAGGGGGTTGGCTGTTTTCCTTCTGTAATCTACTCTTCTTCCATTGTATTCTCAGAGGTTGCTACAGGCATACATTATGCACTTACAATAGGTCTGCCTTCTGGAAAACCAATCAGGAAAAGCGCAAGCTCGCGCGCACACACACACAATCATCTGAGACAACAGTTAGGAGAATTGACACAAAACAGACAAGGTAACGACATTTATTCTTGCTTAAACCAAACCCATTACTGTGACAGTAGCTTATATCCTGGGTCTCGGTCTGTTTAACAGAAGAGCTTCTCTTACTAACCTGGGAGCTATGAAAAAAGATGTGGTTCATTTTATTTGACCAGTTTTCCTTAGTGTAGAATGTGTAGATATACACAAAACTTTGAGTAATTAAGAAAAACTTGATAATTGGGCAGAATGGAGTAGAGCTAAGGTGGATTTAGAGAACAGATTCTCAAGGAAATTATTGAACTTTCATGTGCTTACAAAAAATAATAATGATATTCTCCCAGTACAGTTTATTTCAGCGTTCCCAATATGTGGATGATGATAAAGAATCAGACTCTGGCAGGCAGATATTTAATGAGATTGCTGTTTTCATCCATTAGCCTTACTATTTATGGTGTGTGTGTTTTTAAAAATAAAACGTAGTTTTTAAAAGCTGGGGTAAAATGGGAAGGAGCATAGCACAGACTCCTCTCATGCCTGGCTATGAATTCCAAGAAAATACCACAGTGCATTTCCTCCCATGGCTCCAAGTGGAAAGAATGGAGATTCCCTAAGCTACAGTTTTATACAGTGGTACCTTGGGTTAGGGACGCTGGTGGCGCTGTGGGCTAAACCACAGAGCCTAGGACTTGCCGATCAGCAGGTCGGCAGTTCGAATCACCACGACGGGGTGAGCTCCCGTTGCTCGGTCCCTGCTCCTGCCAACCTAGCACTTCGAAAGCACGTCAAAGTGCAAGTAGATAAATAGGTACCGCTCCAGTGGGAAGGTAAAGGGCGTTTCCGTGTGCTGCTCTGGTTCGCCAGAAGTGGCTTATTCATGCTGGCCACATGACCCGGAAGCTGTATGCTGGCTCCCTCAGCCAGTAAAGTGAGATGAGCGTCACAACCCCAGAGTCAGTCACAACTGGACCTAATGGTCAAGGGTCCCTTTACCTTTACTTTACCTTACCTCGGGTTAAGAACTTAATTCGTCCTGGAGGTCTGTTCTTAACCTGAAACTGTTCTTAACCTGAGGTGCCACTTTAGCTAACGGGGCCTCCCGCTGCCGCCGCTCCACCGCCACACAATTTCTGTTCTCATCCTGAAGCAAAGTTCTTAAACTGAGGTACTATTTCTGGGTTAGCGAAGTCTGTAACCTGAAGTGTCTGTAAGCCGAGGTACCACTGTACGCTATTACTCAAGTCACATCTGAAAGATGCCTGGTGCCTTGAATGTTACTACTTTTAGCACTGCATTAACAACCGTGGAAATGGTATTGTACAGAGTAGCACAAACAAAAGGCAAGTCATATCCCAAGGAGTTTGCCATCTGGCTATGGCAGGAGACGGAGACAAATGAATCAGGAACACAAATGCAGACACAGATAAGTCTGTTTCAAAGTGAGAAGACCACACAACCTTAGCTCTGCCACTGTGAGCCCTGCTGAGGTGGGGGGCAGAGTGCATAGAGGGGAACCACCTGTAAATGAATAGATTCTTCCCAGTGCTTTCCCCCCCAAGAAAAATAGGTGCTGGAACTCACCATGTAGTTGTTACAGCCAGTGTGGTGTAGTGGTTAAGAGCGATAGACTCGTAATCTGGGGAACCGGGTTCGCTTCCCTGCTCCTCCACATGCAGCTGCTGGGTGACCCTGGGCTAGTCACACTTCTCTGAAGTCTCTCAGCCTCACTCACCTCACAGAGTGTTTGTTGTGGGGGAGGAAGGGAAAATGAGATTGTTAGCCGCTTTGAGATGCCTTCGGGTAGTGATAAAGCGGGATATCCGATCCAAACTCCTCTTCTTCTTCCTCCTCCTCTTCACTGGGTGACCTGAGGCAGCCCTGAACCTGAGGCTGGATTGACAGCAGCCATGTTCGCTGCCCGTGGAGGTGCTAAAAACCACGGCAACCATCTCCCTAGCTGTTTGGGGGTCACCCCTGGTTCTGGTGCAGGTCAAATAAATGTCCCTTATCCTCTTAGATTCAGGTGGATTGCTAAGCACTGGGTGTTGCATTGCAGGCGGGTTGGACCCGATGACTCTCTGGGTCCCTTCCAACTCTATGATTCTATATGTATCCGGTCAGATTTGCACAGGAGCATTCGGTCAGTCATTCGTTGTACAGAAAGCAGCACACAAGTTTTCTAAGAAGTTTCCCCAAATGTCAGGGTCACTCATCAGCCTTTTGGTTCTCCACTCCCGCTGCATTCCAGCCATTACATGCTTCATTTCTGCTAATCTTTTCTAATTAGTTCTGCTTCTTAGGTGAACTCTTTTTAGAAAGCAAACGTTTCCCCTTGCTAAGGTTTGGGGCTGGCAGGCTCAGGGCTCTGATTGCCATGCTGCCTCGCAGAACCCATTTTTCACTCGGCGCTCCCGGTGATGAATTTTATTTCCAGTTCCCCGGCTAGACTTCCACATGACATTTTGCTAATCGTACTTAATTAAAACAGAGGGCAGTGAAAAAGTCAAGCACAGCTTTAGCAAAGGCTCCAGTTGCCTACCTTGCTTCTGCTATGATTCGGAACACAGTGCTCTTTTGAAAAGAAAGAAGGAAACTATAGAGGAGGTGGGTTCAACAGATGCCAAGAAGCCGCTCGGCCAAGTAAGCTGCTGAGGCCCGGTGTTTTCTGGAGCTAACAAGATGTTTCCAAAGCAAGGGTCATTATTCAATCTGTGAACCAGTGATAATGCCTGCCCCGCACACAGTGGGCTACAGGTTGCAATTTTAAACATTCCTAGAACACCCAATATGGTGTCACAGTCAGGTCATTATGGGAAACTCAAATGGAAGGGTCCTAGTGTGAGCTGCCATTTAAATTTCCCACAGTGCCCTGGAGTGAGGCTGCATTGGGCACTCCTGATATTGTGCAACATTCTAAATATCTTTCCACTGCTCCTATTTTTGTAAGAAACGTATAGTGGTGCCTCAGGTTACATACGCTTCAGGTTAAAGACTCCGCTAACCCAGAAATAGTGCTTCAGGTTAAGAACTTTGCTTCAGGATGAGAACAGAAATCGGGCTCCGGTGGTGTGACAGCAGCAGGAGGCCCCATTAGCTAAAGTGGTGCTTCAGGTTAAGAACTGTTTCAGGTTAAGTACGGACCTCCGGTACAAATTAAGTACTTAACCTGAGATACCACTGTACTGGGAGCCAGTGTTGGTCTTTCAGGGCCGGTGTTATATGGTCTTGGTGGCCACTCCCAGTCACCAGTCTAGCTGCTGCATTCTGGTTTAGTTACAGTTTCTGGGTCACCTTCAAAATATAGAGAGCAGAAGAGCATATGGAACTCAGAAGCTTCCATCTTCACACTCCTTGGAGAATTCCAAACTATTAAGCGGTATATAAATGCTATTTAATTCATCCATCCATCAGATAAATAAATATGGGCATATTTTTGTGCCAATGAAATCCAGTGGCATCTGCCATCTAGCACGGCAGTCTGTTGCTGCTGTTTTTAAAAAGTGAACCAGCTGTGGAGGTTTGTCTGTGCTCAAGGAAAGTAACAGTTACCAGAGAAGAGGCTCTGTTATGGCCATATTCATTTTTCCTGCACTGGCTGGAAAAAAATAATAATTTAAAATAATTTACTTTAATAGGGCACTTTAATGAAAAATCCATTCTCGAAGCTTAATACCTGCTGCTTAATATACCATTCCGCTGGAACAGAGCAGAGTTATTTATTTTAAGCATTCTTACCCTGCTCTTAAGCTGACAAGGCTGCCAGAGTGGCTTAAAATGGTTAACAGCAAAGTATTATTGAAGCAGGTTTTTTTGAAGACTATTTAAAAGGGTTGTGATGCTGACAGTTTGGTTCTTCTTCCTTTCCTGATCACAGGGCAGACAGTTTAATGTCTCTTGTGACGGGATGAGGACCCCAGTGCAAAAGGCATTGACATGGGGGCTATTTTATGTTCTCATTCATACAGATACATACAAGGTGTGACTGGAAAGTAGGGTGAATCATCCCTGTATGTGATAATGGGAACTGCCGGATTCACCGGAGGCGTTTGTCCGTATCTCAGCTAGCATATGTGCACATGTCTTAGCATTTGTTAATAGGCATTTGTTGATAGATTTGTTCATGCAGTAGCATTTAGTAGCTGTTAATAGTGCCGTGGGTTGTGATAGAAGATGGAGCAGAGAGTCAATATGAAATTCTGTTTCAATTTGGGTAAATCGGTGTCGGAAACCCACGAAATGCTCACAATTGTGTGTGGAGATGAAGCTGTAACTCGAAAGACAGTGTGTGAGTGGTTTAAGCGTTTCCGTGAAGTGCGGCAAACCATTGAAGATGACCCTCCGTCTGGCAGACCACCGACAAGCAGAATGGCGGCAAATGTCAACAGAGATTGTGAGTTATAGAGAGCCAGTGTGGTGTAGTGGTTAAGAGCGGTAGACTCGTAATCTGGGGAACCGGGTTCGCGTCTCCGCTCCTCCACATGCAGCTGCTGGGTGACCTTGGGCTAGTCACACTTCTCTGAAGTCTCTCAGCCCCACTCACAACACAGAGTGTTTGTTGTGGGGGAGGAAGGGAAAGGAGAATGTTAGCCGCTTTGAGACTCCTTCGGGTAGTGATAAAGCGGGATATCAAATCCAAATCCTCTTCTTATTGATTGGCGTTTGTCCGTCTGAATGATGGCGGAAGAATTGCATATTCTGTGTGAAATCGTTACTGAGGTTTCTGCATTGTCCCACCCTCCATATTCGCCCCATCAGGCCCCACCGGATTTCTTTCTTTTTCCAAAACTGAAATCTGCACTGAAAGGGCACTGAATTCCCAACATTTCACACATCCAAGCTGCTGTGACGAGGGAACTGAAAGCAGTACAAAAAGAGGACTTCTCCAGAAGTTTCCAATAGTTCTACGAACGTTGTCAACAGTGCATTGTATCAGAGGTGACCTGCTTTGAAGGCCCGTAAGGTGGTATGTTTGAATATTTCTCGCTGTCCAATTTCTGTGACCACTCACTGAACTTTCTGCTCACACCTTGTACAATAATTCAGAGCAGCGGCTGTGTGAATTTTCATGCCAGCTGCTTTTTTGAAAGGCACACAGTAGCAGTAGATGCACAAGTGGGTAGGACAATCTTTTTAAAAAATAAACCTACTGATGCTTGCACATATCGCTATGATGATTGGCTGCAACTGTGGCATGTTTCCATCTCCCTCACAACTACACACAAATTCATATCATAAACCTTTAATCTCACTAGCGTCATGCAGTCTCTACAATTAGGCAGCTGCTTCATGCAGCCAACTACCCTAGTGTAATGAAATGGCAGAAAAAAGTTATTTATTAATTATTGTTTTATTGGAAACCAAAGAGGCCCATGTGGAATTTTTTTGCCTCAGGTGCCAAAATAACTTGAACAGTGTTGAATACCAAGAACCATGACTTGAGGTGAGGTGGAAGTGCAATGTGCTGCTGTGCCCCAGGCAGCAAAAATGTCTAGATCTGCCCACCCCAACCTCCCCACCTTTTGCCCAATCTTATTATCACCTCAGTTCAGCTTCACAGCTCCCGGTTGTGCTGTTGATAGAGGGCCCATATTTGTGATGGCTGGTCAGTGGTAACAATTTCTAGAGAGCTCGCAATGGACTGCAGGAGCCAGTTGGCTTCACAGCTTCTGTGGAAAGAAATCCTCAGGTGCAGCGAGTGGGTGAGGTGGCTTCAAATTCACGTTATTTGTCAAAAAGAAGAAAATGGAAGACCAAAGCTTGTTCAGTGCTATGTACTATGACCTAAGCGGCAAACCAACAAGAGCAGTTAAATGTATTGATTTCACTAAGTAGATTTCAGTCTTAATTGTGTGGGATTGCAGCTCTCTGGCGGGACCAGTCAATAATTTTTCCTTCCTCCTCAGGACAAGTGTACATAGTCGGGGAAAGTCAAGTCATTCATCTGCCATAGTGTGCTGTATGGCAGAAGGCTAATTTGATGGCTAGGCAATCCTTAATTCACATACAGTGGTACCTCTGGTTAAGAACTTAATTCTTTCCAGAGGTCCGTTCTTAACCTGAAACTGTTTTTAACCTGAGGTACCACTTTAGCTAATGGGGCTTCCTGCTGCCATTGCACGACTTCTGTTCTCATCCTGAAGCAAAGTTCTTAACCCAAGGTAATATTAATAATAATAATTAATTTCTTATTTCTGGGTTAGCAGAGTCTGTAACCTGAAGCGTCTGTAACCCGAGGCACCACTGTACTCTCAGGGCTTTGTCTGAAGTTTCTACATAGTGCTAAGAGATGGAGGGATTGGTTTGGGGCTGGCTGCCAGCTGCAAAGTTATTCATTCTTCCCATCTTAAATTCTGGCCACCATGTTTCTGCATCAGCTCGCGTCTAAAAGAAGTCCCCTTGAAAATTCACCAGCATTTTTGTCACATTTCTCCTCATACAGTTCTATATGCAATTTTGCCTATTATTATATTGTTATTATTTATGGAGGTTATATACCGTCCTATACCCAGAGGTCTCAGGGCAGATCAGAGAAAAGATCACAACATATATAATCAGAATAAAAACAACAACCCAATAACAGCCCCTCCCCGAAAAGAGCCACATTTTAAAAGGGTATAGGATGTCAATAAGATCAACCAAAGGCCTGGTTAAAAATAAACGTTTTTGCCTGGCGCCTAAAGGTGTATAACGAAGGTGCCAGGCGAACTTCCCTGGGGAGAGCATTCCACAGAGGGGGAGCCACTGCAGCGAAGGCCCATTGTCGTGTTGCCACCCTCTGGACCTCTCGGGGAGAAGGCACACGAAGGAGGGCCTCAGAAGATGATCTCAGGGTCCGGATATAAATGTATACACATTTTTGCAAGCAATTTCCCCTAATATGAATTTTAATGTTGTTTATTATGCTAATATATGCATTTTCATGCAAACCTTCCTCATGGGGTGATGGAAGATGATGAGGGGACGGGGTCAGTGCACAGGAGCCAAAGCAACAGGACTCATCACCAGAGATGTCCCTATCCCCACGAACATGGCAGGCATAGGGAGCAGCGGGAGTGGCACATTAGGAGGCTGAGGCAGTCAAGGGCCCACAGCCCAGCTTCCTAGCTGGCCAGGTGGAGCTTGCTAGCTCTGGGAGGAAGGATGTGATAGCTGGAGTAGACTTGGAGCAGGTGATGGTCACCTGCCTCATCCAGCCCAGATGCTGCCATCAGCATGCAAAGTATAAAAGGGCAGCAGAGCTGAGGGGCTGGGTCTGCTCAACTGCCCATGTTGATGGACCTTGGATGCTCCAGGATTTATGGACTTTGGACACATGGATTGACCCTGGACTGGGGACTTGACATACTGACTTGCTGCCAGGGAGGCCAGGGGTTCGGGACAGTGCTCTTTCAACCCACTTGGTATGAAAAGTTGGACCACCCTGTATTTAATTAGGCTATTGGGCCACTTACTGGTGGTGAACTATGCTTCCAGTTTGCAGTTTGTTGTGACATGCCTTGGCAAATGGTGCATGAGAAGCACTTGCACAGACATAATGGTGATATTCATTTCTTTCTTAAATTTTATTTGTACTTTTCAGATATATACATTTCACTGATTTTTACAGTCATTATAACATTTTAAAACTTGACTTCCTTCCCCCACTTTCTGCAGTTCCTTAAATTTATTTTTAATATCTTCAGCATATCCAGATTAACTTAATTTACTCATTTATTTAACTTCTTTAACTATATACTCTTACGTTGCTGCAGGTTATTACAATAACCCTGCCAGTGTTTTTATCTGTTTACAATTTGTCTGTAAATATTCAGTAAACCATTTCCATTCTTTTATTAAAAGTTTGTTGTCTTGGTTTCTTATTCTTCCAGTAAGTTTCGCCATTTCTGCATGTTCCATAAGTTTTTGTATCTATTCTTCCTTTGCTGGGACTGCTACTTCTTTCCATTTTGGGGCAAGTAACATTCTTGCCGCTGTAGTTGCATACATGAAAAAATTTCTATACAATTTAGGTAGTTCTATCCCTATAGATCCCAAGAGAAAGGCTTCTGGCCTTTTTTAGAAAAGAAAACCCACACACGTTATTTTACACATCCTTTTCATTTCATTGTATGTCATTTCCCAGTAAGCCTTAACCTTACTACAAGACAGTGATACTCATTTCTAAGATAACACCTGTTAGGATACATAATCTGGGATTTACCTAGGGTTAGCCCTGCAGCAGTGAAAATCCAAGGTAGCTAACTGAATGCTCTTAATGAGATAATGAGATTAATTAGAGGATGCATCTAATTACATTATACTAGCATTAACTTCATTTCTTCACCCATTCCACCTGCAACAAGCAAAAGGAAAACCTGTGGTGGATTTTTGGACTGGATGCTCAAGGCTTCTTAATCATAAAGCAGCAACTCCCTAAACTGTGTGCTACGAGAGTTGGTATTCAGTGATAAGTAAATAAATTAAATACTTAAAAGTTCTCGTAGTCTCAAAGTACCCATTTGTAGAGTAAATTCCCTGCTGCACCTCTGCAAAATTCACTGTTTCCTCCAGATCAAAATGTATACCCCAGGATAGCAACACAGGGAGAAACTCATCTCAGGGGATTTTTATTCTTTTGTAAAATTTAAAACTAAACAACAAATAAGGGGTTGTCTGCTGCATTGACCATTGCAAACCCTCATTGCTATGGATTTTTTTTTTTTGGTCCTTTGTTAATCTGTTCATTTCAGCCACATCTCTAAACTTGTCATTATAATCACATCTTCATCATTAGAGATTGGGAGTTTTCCCAGGTCTTGCCCTTACGATCTTGTAGAGACGAAGACACTGATAAGCTGTGATTTCATATTACCTGACTGAGTTATCTCAATCGCCATAAAAGGCTCTTTGCAGAAATTCTGATAGACTCTTAAATCAATTTTCTTTTTCTTTCCTTTTTTTTAAAATAGGGGGTGTTGACAGTGACTCAACTATCTGAAGTTTGGCAAGCACTGGTCTTTAGAGCATCAGATTTCATGTGCCTGATCTGAAGCATTTTACTGTCCATTTTGGGGGTCAATATCAACCCCCCTTTTGGTGCTTAAACACAGAGTTGCTTTGTATAAAGGTAAAGGGACCCCTGAACATTAGGTCCAGTCATGGCCGACTCTGGGGTTGCGGCACTCATCTTGATTTATTGGCCGAGGGAGCCGGCGTACAGCTTCCAGGTCATGTGGCCAGCAGGACTAAGCCGCTTCTGGCGAACCAGAGCAGCGCACGGAAACGCCGTTTACCTTCCCAAAGGAGCGGTACCTATTTATCTACTTGCACTATGACGTGCTTTCGAACTGCTAGGTTGGCAGGAGCAGGGACCGAGCAACGGGAGCTCACACCGTCGTGGGGATTCGAACCGCTGACCTTCTGATCGGCAAGTCCCAGGCTCTGTGGTTTAACCCACAGTGCCACCCCCATTCATAAATGTAGAAAATGTAACTTCAGGGGGTTTTTTTGGGCGGGATGGGATTGTGGGATGGAAGTGGCAGGGGGCCCATGTTACAAATTTCTACTGGACACCCCACCTCCCCGGCAATAATCACCGCCAACTTTCAAGACGTTCTGCTGTTGCTCCCTGCTTGCCTTCAGTTCCGCTGCTGAGAGTTAGGGAAGCATCCTTCCATGCAGGTGCTTCTGAACAAGCACATGGAGATGTTGCAAACCAAGGAGGATCAAATGTGTGGCTGTGTTGTGGTGACACCTGTCATGCTGTCGCTGTGTGTGCTGTCACCTGTCTGTTACTGGTGCCGACGTACCTGTAAGGTGTGTGGATGCCCACAGAGTAGCTGCGACCGAAAACAAGCCTTAATGCTCGTCCTGTTTAAGCAGTGCAGCAGTTTAATATAGGAGCAGAATAGCAAAAGGGAAACCGCTTTGATAATCGGCTCTGAAATTGGGTCCCAGCTCTCTTTCATCTGTTAAACAGCTTCCTAGACATTGGCAAAATGTCTTTTTCACTTGCTCCTAATATCTACAGTAGCTATAGGGTGTTTGTTTTGCTTTGTTTTTGTTTGCGTCCGCACAAATGTGTTGCTTCTTTGTCTTTGCCGAGTTGGGTGCGTTAGAAAAATAATAGTAATAGTAATTGGCTCTCTCTTTTGGAAACTGGAGCGGCTTCTTCCTTTGGTTGCGATTGCTGTTGTTTTTGTTGGTTTCCACGGCAACCGTCTCCATTCAAGGCAATAAGCCACACACATGGTTTCCCTGGAAACATGCTAGCATGCTTCGAAAACAGGCCTGGAGTAAATACATTCCATGTTCAGGGTCTTGGCGTTTTTATGGCTGTGCCGTTTGTGGATCATCGCAGGGCATAACCAAAAGGCTTGTTTGTTTTCATTTTGTGGTCCACTTTGTCATTAGCCTTTTGAGAAACAGAAGGCATAACTACTACTACTACTTTTTGCCTTTCTGACATGGATTTGTTTGTATTTCCCCCCGCCCCTCAATTTCAGTCCTTCTCAGTTACCTAGATTTTTCTTTGGGTCAGAAACTTAACAGATGCTCAGTATAGGCAGTGATGCAGGTGGCACTGTGGGTTGAACCACAGAGCCTAGGACTTGCCGATCGGAAGGTCGGTGGTTCAAATCCCTGCAACAGGGTGAGCTCCAGCTGCTCGGTCCCTGCTCCTGCCAACCTAGCAGTTCGAAAGCACGTCAAAGTGCAAGTAGATAAATAGGTACCGCTCTGGCGGGAAGGTAAATGGTGTTTCCATACGCTGCTCTGGTTCACCAGAAGCGGCTTAGTCATGCTGGCCACATGACCCAGAAGCTGTACGCCGGCTTCCTCGGCCAATAAAGCAAGATGAGCGCCGCAACCCCAGTCGGTCATGATTGGACCTAATGGTCAGGGGTCCCTTTACCTTTACCTTTACAGTATAGGCAAAGACAGTTGAGCCACCAGCCATCTCGCAAACATGCATACGCTAATAACTTGTATGGAGTGCAAAGGGAAAGGAGTTCAGTCTCTGGGATTCAGTGGCTGTGCTTGTGTAAGGTTGGAGGCGCTGGATTGCGGTGACTTGATGAAAATGTGCATTTTCAGCATTAAGGAAGGGAAATGGGATTATTAATTTGGTAGCTTTATATCTGTTTTCGGCTAGAGTCTTCAGAATAGCTAACAGCTTGTATAAAGCACAATAGCATACCCTTCAACATTTCTCTGAAAATAGGGACGTCCTATATAATAATAATAATAATAATAATAATTATTATTATTATTATTATTATTATTATTATTATTATTATTTTATCAGTGATACCCCGTCCATCTGACTGGGTTGCCCCAGCCACTCTGGGTGGCTTCCAACATATATAAAAACATAATAAAACATTTTAAAACTTCCCCGTACAAGGCTGTCTTTGGATGTCTTCTAAAAGTTGCATAGCTACTTATCTCCTTGGCTTGGTGGTCACATAACTCCTTACCCTTCAACATTTCTCTGATGAAAATAGGAATGTCCTAAAGAAAAATGGGCCATTCTGGAATCTAACCAGACACCGGGACAGCTTCTGTTAATCCTGGACTTCCTCTGAAAAACGGGGACACTTGGAGGGTCTGCATACACCAAGAACCAACAACATCCCATACTGAATAAAGAATGATTGTGTACAGGGTGAGAGAAAAGGCCTCAAGGATGTGTTCACACCCATGCAGGAGAAATTATCTAAAATTATCAGCTGCCGTCAAGTGATGCAAGCCAATAGCAGGATTCTTCACCTGATCCTATAAAGCTGCTGTCTCTTCAGCCTGAGCTGCTCTTTGCTCAGGTACAGACTAGGCTGCTTGTGAGTTCCTGCTCACTAGTCTTGCCTGTGGCAGAGCAAAACGTAATACCCAGGAACAGCTGGCATGGTGGAGACTGTGCTGCAGAGCTGTCATCCCGACACTGGTACCACAGCTGCTTACACGGCCAGTGCAGTGCAGCAAACAAGGTCCATAGGCAAACTGGCAACATCAATCTGGTGCTCAAACCAGTGTGCCGGCACACCCTCGAACTCACTGCCTGGCACCCGCGCCATCCAGATAAGTGGCAGTGAAACTAGTGTTGGGTAGGTAAAGGTAAAGGACCCTTGGACGGTTAAGTCCAGTCAAAGGTGACTATGGGGTTGTGGCGCTCATCTTGCTTTCAGGCCGAGGGAGTCGGCGTTTGTCCACAGACAGCTTTCTGGGTCATGTGGCCAGCATGACTAAACCGCTTCTGGTGCAATGGAAGACCATGATGGAAACCAGAGAGGCCGTTACAAGTGCCAGAGCACACAGAAACACTGTTTACCTTCCTACCCCAGCGGTACCTATTTATCTAATTGCATTGGTGTGCTTTCGAACTGCTAGGTTGCCAGGAGCTGGGACAGAGGAAAGGGACCTCACCCCATCGTCAGGATTCAAACTGCCAATCTTCTGATTGGCAAGCCCAAGAGGCTGAGTGGTTTAGACCACAGCGCCACCCACATCTTAGAACTAGCACTGTGATGTCCAGTGTTGAACTCCAAATGAAATCTGCGATCAATTCTCCCATTTCTTTGCTTTCGAACTGCTAGGTTGGCAGGAGCTGGGACAGAGCAACTGGAGATTACCCCACAGTGGGGATTTGAACCATCAGCCTTCCAATCAGCAAGCCCAAGAGTCTCAGTGGTTTAGACCACAGCACCACCCATGTAGATGGCTCTGTGGTACCACATTGGCCACTCTTGATAATACTTTTACAGAAGTTGTGTTCCTCCCCCACTCTCTGCAAAATTCCAGGGGGTTCCAGGCATTCCCCTGGGGTTTGTGCTCTGTTGGAGAATTGAATACTGTGGCAGCTTTAAGAAAAATGATTGATTCACATATTTACACTTTCAGTCCAGATCTTACAGCATGCTCATTTCAAGCAGGGCTTGTTCCCCAAAGCTGTGCAGCGCTCAAGGGCATCTCTCCTAGTCGGCCTGCATCCAGAGTGCCAAAGATGGACCTCCTCCCTTCCTCTTCCCAGCACACCTTGCTAAAGACACTCTTTATTTCACACCCAGTTACCCTGGCAACCTTCTGTCTGCCCAGGCGCAAGATTCCTCTTAGACGCGCCATCAACACCTTTTGTCTTCGTAATGCCCGTATCCCAGGTAAGGCCCTGGCTTGGAAGGGAAATCTAACCTGTATTTTTTCCACTGGCCTGCAATCTCTCCCACCCTCAATACTGCAAATAATCAAAATCCCACCATTTATTAACATCTTGGGTTTAGGGGGATCTCTAACAATACCATTGGTATAAGTAATCTCTTTCACCTGGTTCAGAATTTTAACTCAAACCTCAGGGCAGCCCAACTTTTCATACCAAGTGGACCTCAAGAGTACTTTGATATGGAACCTACAGGCTGCACAGTGCCTTGTTGTGCAGGGGTGGGGAGCAAGGCCAAAATTAGAAACACACTGCAGTCCTCACACTGCCTTCCCCAAGCCAGGTAAGTGAGGTTCTGGGAGCCAGTGTGGTGTAGTGGTTAACAGTGGTAGACTCGTAATCTGGTGAACCAGGTTTGCTTCCCCGCTCCTCCACATGCAGCTGCTGGGTGACCTTGGGCCAGTCACACTTCTTTGAAGTCTCTCAGCCCCACTCACCACACAAAGTGTTTGTTGTTGGGGAGGAAGGGAAAGGAGAATGTTAACCGCTTTGAGACTCCTTCAGGTAGTGATAAAGCGGGATATCAAATCCAGACTCCTCCTCTTCTTCTTTGGGAAGGAGGAACAAGGCTCTGGCAGGGTCCTAGAGCACTCCTACCTCCCGCCCAAAGCCTAGCCCCTCACTCACCTAGTTTTGGGAAGGCAGTGTGAAGGCTGTGGGGGGCAGGGATGTAGCAAGGGGGGCACGGTAGGTGCGGACCACCCCGGGTGTCCCCACCGAGGTGGAGTGACAAAATGGTGGGTGGCACTCACCGTGGGGCAGCATTCCCGAGCCATGCGTCTCTCCTGGGAGTGACGCGGTGGCTTGAGCGCCCACAGGCTCCACAATTCCCCAAACAGTCCGCCTGTTGCCTCCCCCTCAGCTGTAGGGTAGCTGAGTGGGAGGAGGCAGGCAGACTCAGAGGCCCCACAGAGCGTCCTGCCCCAACTCACCCCACCCCACGGGCAGCTGGCCCCGCCCCTGTGCACAGGGAACGCGCGCCGCCCCAGGCGCCCAATCGGCTTGCTCCATCACTGGTGGGGGATTCCTCAAATCTTTCTGAGGGCTGCCAAAAAGGCCCACGGTCTTCGGTCCACACATTGGAGCACCCTACTCTAGCTCCTGGGTTAAGAGCTGCAAATAGTAGTTGGGATTGTTGTCTCCTCTACCAGTCTGTTTCTTTGTCCTCAGACACACTTTATTTTTTTTTACCTGCCAAGCTATCTGCTCTCCAAACATAGCATCTCTCTCTCTCTCCTTTCATGCTGGAGATGTCTGAGAAAAACCCATTCTCGTCTCTTTGACTCTTCTTAAGATTATGTGCCTGTGTTCTCATTCTCTTTGGCACTTCCTCAAGTGCCGTCATGTATCATCCAGAAACACAAGATAACACGCACAGCCTTCTGGGGTTCTATTTGCTGGGGAGTTGGCAGATTTATGGGGCTGTCTTTTTTGCTATCCGTCAGAGCCCATGCCAAACATACTGTGACAGGCCTAGGTGTACCACTGCAAAGAACTCTCCGATACCATGCACCTTGGGCAATGAATACACTTCCAGTGGAATCAGTTATTTCAAAATCCTTCATAGGGCCAAAGGACCTGAAGATATTTCATTGGCAGCGCAAGTTGAACACTGCTGTGTTAAAATCTCAGTGACAGGTTTGGCTTCTGTAAGTAACTGGTGAACGCTAGGGATATCCATGCACAGTTCTGAGTCATGACCTCAGGGGGGAAAGACATAGCTGATGTTTAGGAAGAGGTTGTAGTAGCACATGGCCAATGGCCCAATCTAGTTTTAGAGACTATCCCGAAGGTCAAGTGATGCCACGTAAGGGTGTTTCTTGACACCAGTTTTCTTCAGTAATTGTAGTGCGTTTCTCAGGCAAACAACACTCTGACAAAATGGCATACAGTGGTACCTCGGGTTAAGCACTTAATTCGTTCCAGAGGTCCGTACTTAACCTGAAACTGTTCTTAAGCTGAAGCACCACTTTAGCTAATGGGGCCTCCTGCTGCTGCTGTGCCGCCAAAGCACAATTTCTGTTCTCATCCTGAAGCAAAGTTCTTAACCTGAAGCACTATTTCTGGGTTAGCGGAGTCTGTAACCTGAAGCGTATGTAACCTGAAGCGTATGTAACCCGAGGTACCACTGTAGAATCATAGAGTTGGAAGGGACCCAGAGAGTTGGAAGGGAGCCAGACGGCACCTGTGCTTGCCTCCTAACCAACCACAGCACCTACAAACTGATGGTCGCTATTACTTGAAACTTTCTAGCAGTGCATCAGGTTTAACCAATACGCTGTCCTCAGATGTTTTGGATACAAC
This sequence comes from Podarcis melisellensis, assembly GCF_964234715.1. Taxonomy (NCBI): domain Eukaryota; kingdom Metazoa; phylum Chordata; class Lepidosauria; order Squamata; family Lacertidae; genus Podarcis; species Podarcis melisellensis. Next base: position 80,784,533 of record NC_138538.1, on the reverse strand, counting down.
TCCCATCAGCTCCAGCCATCCTATCCAATGCTCGGGGATGGTGGGAGTGGCCCACATCTGAAGGGCTATCCCTACACTCCACGTTTTGGTGGGATTCCTTCCAATCTAGGGAGGTAAATCAAGGCATCAAGAAGCTGTAACATACCCTCCAACATTCCTCAGATGAAAACAGGGACATTTCTCACTCCTCCTGCAACTGACCCACCTCGACCCCCCCCCCACATTTTTTGTCCCCCCCCTCCCCCACCGAGCATTTCCTACCAGGAGAAGGGTGAGTGCCTTCAGTGGGGACACAGCACATACACCCTCCACTGTCCTGAGAAAGCCCCTTAAACCCGATTTTATTCTATTTTATTATTTGGCAGATTTACAAAAAAGAAAAACAGACACCAATAATTTTTTTAAAAGAGCAAATTTAGGCAAGGATACACAAAGCAATACAGTGGTACCTCGGGTTAAGTACTTAATTCGTTCTGGAGGTCCGATCTTAACCTGAAACTGTTCTTAACCTGAAGCACCACTTTAGCTAATGGGGCCTCCCGCTGCCGCTGCGCCGCTGGAGCACGATTTCTGTTCTCATCCTGAAGCAAAGTTCTTAACCTGAAGCACTATTTCTGGGTGAGCGGAGTCTGTAACCTGAAGCGTATGTAACCCGAGGTACCACTGTGTGTGTGTGTGTGTGTGTGTGTGTGTCTGTCTGTGTGTGTAATTATGACTCCTTGCCCTCAATTCCCTTTCTTCTTGCCCAGGGCAGCCCTGCTCTCTGCCTGCCCCTCAGAGCCAGCACATCCTGTGGGGCTCAGCCTCAGTGTGGCGGCCTCTCCTCCTGTTCTCCCACTCTCCAGGAGCTGCTACGAGCTGCCTAAGAGAGGAGGCCAGCAGTGGCAGTCATGGAGAGGCAGCAGGATTGCAGCCCTTACAGCCACCCCTGTCATCACTCGGGATAAGCACCAGCTCATGTGACTTTACACCACAGCGGGTGGCACTGTGGTCTAAACCACTGAGCCTCTTGGACTTGCCAATCAGAAGGTCAACTGTTCGATTCCCCATGACAGAGTGAGTTCCCGTTGCTCTGTCCCAGCTCCTGCCAACCTAGCAGTTCGAAAGCACGCCAGTGCAAGTAGATAAATAGGTACCACTGCGGCGGGAAGGTAAACAGCATTTCCATGCACTCTGGTTTCCGTCATGGTGTTCCGTTGCACCAGAAGCGGTTTAGTCCTGCTGGCCACATGACCTGGAAAGCTGTCTGTGGACAAACATCGGCTCCCTCGGCCTGAAAGCAAGATGAGCACCACCACCCCATAGCTGCCTTTGACTGGACTTAACCATCCAGGAGTCCTTTACTTACCTGACACTAGTTTCGCTGCCACATATCTGAATGGAGCGGGTGCCAGACAGTGAGTTTGAGGGTGTGCTGGCACACTGGTTGGAGCACCACATTGATGTTGCCAGTTTGCCCATGGACCTTGCATGCTGCACTGCCCTGGCCATGTAAGCAGCTGTGGCACCAGTGTCGGGATGACAGCTCTGAAGCACCGTCTCCACCATGCCAGCTGTTCCTGGGTATTGCGTTATGCTCTGACACTGGCAAGACTAGTGAGCAGGAACTCATGAGCTGAAGTCTGCTGATGCTGGATTTTGTCCATAGGTAAAAGCCCTTGCACAGAAACATTTATTGTGGACTTGGTTCTGCTCATGTACCTAAGTGCAGAGACTGGGAGAAGTGAGTGTAAGGACAGCTGCAGATATTTGCTTTGCTTTTCCCAGCTCACTTACCTCCCTTTACTGTATATCAATTTTGCTGTAAAGGCAAATGCTGACCACTCCCAACAGTTTAGTTCACATAGGTTTTGGGGTTTTTAAACTGGATTTCTGTAATGTTTTATTAGTACTGATGCCAACCAGCAGATGTCACTCTTTACTGTAAGCAAACATCTTGAGAAAACTCTTCTTGACTTCAGATTCTAATATATTCCATTTTCCGAGGAGGGGGGGGATCCTCTTGCCAAGCATCTCAGTTACATCAAAAGGCCTTAACGATGGGGTAAAATGTTTGGCACTAATTCCTCCAGTAATTAGGTTAACGCCGTGATGCCTTTTAAAGAGACTTGGAGAATTACTTCATGTGTCAGTCAGTCTAAATCCAAAGTGATCGGCAGTTTATTTTAATTTTTTTGGATGTTAAATATTAATTTTTAAAGAAATCTCTGTCAAACCAGGTCACTGCTAAGTGATCTTAATTGGTTGAGAATTGGGGGGGGGGGTGACTTGTGTGATTCCTATTCTGCATTCAAAGAAAGAGCTTGCTCCCAAACCTCACGGAAGGTTTCAATCCCACCCTCCTCCCTCAACCCCTTTTTACACTCCTTTCTGACACTGTTAATTGGGACAATATTCTTGATCGAAGAACAGATGTTTGCACCTCGAGCATGAGGAAGCCCATGTGCCTAGGCGCAGCAGGCTGATACCCCCTAGCAGGGGTTACTCAAACGGCAGGTCGCAGCACACAGGAAAAGCGGCTCTCGTGGAAGCAGATACTTGCTTTCCTCCACGGAAAGTTCAGAAGTCAAGAAGCTCTCCTGTCTTTGACTTCCCATTTTCCTGCACGCAATCCAGTTCAGCCTGCGTCTGGAGAAGGATGTTATGGTAGGGTGGCTCTGTGCCCTGCTTTATAGAGAGCAGTCCTCTGTTCGCAGGGCTATCGGACGGCAGTCCTCTATTTGAAAGGCTGTCTGGTCCAAGTCTGGTTTGAAGATAATAAGCTGCAAAAGAAACCCAGACAACAGGTCACCTGGTCACATTTTTCCTTATTATAGCAAGATGTATTGCATTTTTTCTTATATCACAGCAATCCTTTCTAAAGTTGTGCCTATACACTTGAATTAGCATGTGTACATTTTATGCAAAACAGTACCTTTTTTGTGATGATGCATTTTCATTATTTTATTAATTACATTTGCATGCAGCCTCATAACATCTCTAAGGAAGCTTATGATTAATAAGTAAAAAACCCCTCTGCAAATGGCAAAATGGGGCATAAAACTGTAAGAATAAAAAATACAGCAGAAAGATAAAACGCATTATGGTTCCAAAGTTAGAACACAAATTTTGAAAGCAAGAGGTTTTATTAAGAGAGTTGGTTTTTGGTTTTGGTTTCGTTTTAGTTTGGGCAAAGTCTAAGTGGCCATTCTAAGCTATGGAAAACTGCAAAACCCATTATTCACATTTGGCCTAATCTAAACCACTGAGCCTCTTGGGCTTGCCGATCAGAAGGTTGGTGGTTTGAATTCCCGTGGCAGGGTGAGCTCCCGTTCTTCGGTCCCTGCTCCTGCCAACCTAGCATTTTGAAAGCACCTCAAAGTGCAAGTAGATGAATAGGTACCACTCCGGCGGGAAGGTAAACGGCGTTTCCGTGCACTGCTCTGATTCACCAGAAGCGGCTTAGTCATGCTGGCCATATGACCTGGAAGCTGTCTGCGGACAAACACTGGCTCCCTTGGCCAGTAAAGCGAGATGAGCACCGCAACTCCAGAGTCGTCTGCAACTGGACCTAATGGTCAGGGGTCCCTTTACCTTTACCTAAAGCTATGATAAATTTTGCACAGAACACAGATATAACCTCTACAGTCTCTACACACAAATCCTGCAGTCTAAATGATTATAATGGCAAGAGGGAAGGAGGAGAATACAGTAATGTGCAGATAAAATAACAGATGTGAGGAATGTGGCCTGGGGCGGGACTTGAAGGGGGTCTTCACTTCAGGTTGAAAGGCATTTAGGACTGTTTCCCTGGCTTTGCAGGTCCCTGACCCTGTATGCAGTGTCAGCAGAGAAAATGAGAATGTAAACAGAAGGCAGAGGGAAAATTGGAATTCTTAAACTACCTGACACTTATTTTCCATAATAAATTGCACTTTTGAATGTCATGGTTCACCGGTAGATGCATTTCTGTGCACACTTCACCCCAATATATGCATTTTTGGGGGGTGCACATTGCTTGGCTGGAGAAGTGCATTGCAAAATTAAGAAAATAAATTGAAGGAATGCTGTGTTTTGACTCATGTATTGTTTTGGGAAAGGTGAGTTTGTAAGGTTCTCCTTAAAAACTGCAACCTGAACAGACTTTCTCTCCCCCAACCCCAATCTTTAGGACAGACGACAACATTTTGTTGCAGCCACCCCACTTCTTGCTATACATTTTAATCATTCCCAGAGTTGCCCATTAACCGCTTGCCTTTCCTTTTTTAGAGTCACTTTGCCTCAAAGATGGTCCCAGGTGCCTGTCGAGCTCTTGCCAAAAGGATCCGGAATGTGGCGGTGCTGCCGCAGAGGGTGGCTGCGGCTGTCCGGACTTGCCAGGTGTCACCCCGGCCAAAAGGTGTGCCAAGCAACCCTACGACCCTTGCTCCTCCAGCCCGTGTCTTCACAACGCTACCTGCTCAAGCACTGCAGGGAACCTCAGCTTTACTTGCACCTGCCCTGCGGGGTACGCCGGACCTACCTGCAAAACCGCTGCCAGCACCTGCGGCTCGCATTTCTGTGGCCACGGAGGCACGTGCTTGGAGGAGCCCGGTGGCCCCTCTTGCCTCTGTACAGAAGGGTACACAGGTCCATCCTGCGAAGCTGACATTGATGAATGCCTTTCCAGCCCTTGCCTCAACGGAGCAGTGTGCAGGGACCAGGTCCGTGGGTACGCCTGCTACTGTGTGCCAGGGTACCAAGGGAGGCACTGTAACCTGGAAGTGGATGAATGTGCTTCAGATCCTTGCCTGAATGGTGCCACATGCCTCAACCTGATAGAGAATTATGAGTGTGTTTGCCCTCTTGAGTACACAGGTAAGAGCTCATTCATTCATTCATTCATTCATTCATTCATTCATTATATTAGATTCATATACCGCCCTTCAACATAAGATCCCAGGGCAGTTCATAGAATAAAATACAGGATAAAAACATGGAAACAACAACAACAATTAATACAGTGGTACCTCAGGTTAAGTACTTAATTCGTTCAGGAGGTCTGTACTTAACCTGAAACTGTTCTTAACCTGAAGCACCACTTTAGCTAATGGGGCCTCTTGCTGCTGTTGCGCCGCCGGAGCACGATTTCTGTTCTCATCCTGAAGCAAAGTTCTTAACCTGAGGTAATATTTCTGGGTTAGCGGAGTCTGTAACCTGAAGCGTATGTAACCCGAGGTACCACTGTAAATTGAATTTATATACCACCCAATATCCGGGGGTCTCAGGGCGGTTCACAGAAAAAAATCAAGATATAAAATCACAAAATACATAATAAAAATAAAAAACAACAACCCAATTGCCCCCCTCAGTTGATTGTAGAGCACCCAGAGATGGTGAGTGTTGAGGAGCTTGACACTCCCTCTCTCTCTCCATTGGAATCCTTCTCACAGAGAGGTGTTGGTAGAGCACTCTGTTTTTGTTTCTTTTGGAATATCTCTATACATTTGTAGAACCATCACACCCATCACAGTGGTTGGGTGACACAGTGTACAATGTCCAATGAATGACCAACAAGATTACTACCGTAATTTCCTAATTAACGTGGCACCTCAAAGTCTTTTCTTCGGAAGTGCCTGAAAGCTGCTTCTGAAGAAGGAGGAGGAGGAGTTTGGATTTGATATCCTGCCTTTCACTCCCTTTAAGGAGTCTCAAAGCGGCTAACATTCTCCTTTCCCTTCCTCCCTCACAACAAACACTCTGTGAGGTGAGTGGGGCTGAGAGACTTCAAAGAAGTGTGACCAACCCAAGGTCACCCAGCAGCTGCATGTGGAGGAGCGGAGATGCGAACCCGGTTCCCCAGATTACGAGACTACCGCTCTTAACCACTACACCACACTGGCTGATCAGACTCCTTAAAACTCTGATCTGCAGCTCCAAGAGTAATGTGCAGATTGAAACATAATTATCCTTCAGATTTCATACTTCTCTGGATTTTCTGCTGTATAGTTTGTACATGGTTCTTCTCACCATTCTTCTGTAGCATGGAATCCACTTCTGATGGCAGTCAGCAGGGGTGGTGAACCACTTACTCTCCTGTGTGTTAAACCCATGTCAGTCAGCGAGTAAGCACATACTTTCTTGTGCTTCATCAAAACAGCAAAACAATCAACCCCCTTCCCACAGACACATCTAAAAGGCTGTAGAATATTAATCAGTCAAAGGCCTGGCTGAAGAGGAATGTTTTCACCTGGCGCCTAAAAATATGTGATGAAGGCACCAGGCAAGCCTCCCTGGGGAGAATATTCTACAAACAAGGGGCCACTGCAGAGAAGGCCCAGTCACGTGTTGCCACCCTCCGGACTTTAAATGGAGGAGGCACATGAAGAAGGGCCTCAGATGATGAGCGCAGAGTCCGGGTCGGTTTATATGGAAAGGCAGTCTTTGAGGCATTGCAGTCCTCAAAGGCTTTGTAGGTCAAAAACAGCTTTTTGAATTAGGCCCGGAAACTAACTGGCAGCCAGTGCAGTCAGGCCAGCATTAGTGTAATATGCTCAAACTGTCTTGCTCAGATGAGCAACCTGGGTGGTGAATTCTGCACCAGCTCAAGCTTCTGATTCCTGCTCATATAAACAGCTTGTACTTTGCAAGCATCGATGCATTTTCCTGCCTGTGACCAGGTGGAACTCCCTTTTCTTGCCAAACCCAAGGCTGATCCAGGTTCGTGGTATCGGGAGCAGGTCAGCAATAAGTCGCACGGTGCCAGCAAAGCTAACTCTTTATTCAAAGAAGCAGTCTTGAAAGACCTACACTGGTTCCCAGTACGTTTCCGAGCACAATTCAAAGTGTTGGTGCTGACCTTTAAAGCCCTAAATGGCCTCGGTCCAGTATACCTGAAGGAGCGTCTCCACCTCCATCGTTCTGCCCGGATACTAAGGTAAAGCGCCGAGGGCCTTCTGGTGGTTCCCTCACTGTGAGAAGCCAAGTTACAGGGAACCAGGCAGAGGGCCTTCTCGGTAGTGGCGCCCGCCCTGTGGAACGCCCTTCCACCAGATGTCAAAGAGAAAAATAACTACCAAACTTTTAGAAGACATCTAAAGGCAGCCCTGTTTAGGGAAGCTTTTAATGTTTAAGAGGTTATTGTATTTTAGTGTTTTGCTGGAAGCCACCCAGAGTGGCTGGGGGGACCCAGCCAGATGGGCGGGGTATAAATAATACATTATTTATTATTATTATTATTATTATTATTATTATTATTATTATTATTATTAGAGGCCAGACCTAGTAAGAGCAGCAAGTCTTCCCAGTAGATCTTGCCCCAAGGCAGTTGTGAAGACTGAATGGAGGTCCTCGCTAAGGCTCCTCCTCCCTTGGTCCTTCCCAAGTAATCTGAGACTCTGATGCCTTGTCTGCCTTCGCTCCACTATCTTCATACCTCTTCTGGTGCTGAGAGACCAGAGGAGAGGGAAGCCGGTCACAGAAGGAGGTGGGGTGCCCCTGGCTTCTACAGTAACCTGCCTGATCTCTGCCTCTTGGTGTCTTTGCCCCAGTTCCTATCACTAGCTGCATTTAGCACTATGCTGGAATTGTGCAGAGGCAGGGAAGTGTCTCTGCAGGATACATTCAGTTTCCCAACTGTATAAACAAGTCAGTTGCTCTCCTTACTCCTGAATCATATTTATTAAAAAGTAGCATTCCTATACTGCAGCTATTAAAGAGTAGCATTTTCTTTTTTTATATACAACTCTTAAGTTGAAAAGAATGGTTAAGTGGTGAATGCCTACAGCAGCAGGAGGAAATCTGCAGCCGTCTAGATGTTCCTGGACTACGACTCCCATCATCCCTGACAATTAGCCATGCAAGCAGGAACCGCTGGGAGATGAGTTCAGCAGCTTCTTGGGGGGGGGGGGGAATCACATGTTTCCCAACCCTAGCCTACAGCTAACACACAAATGAAACCAGCAAGATTATATGTTCGAAAAACAGCAGAGGGAAAGGTAAAAGAATAGGAAAACAATTCATTTGGCATGCAAGCTTTTGCATTATCTCAGATCTGATGCAACTCAAAAAGAGGACCTTGCCAACAAAGGTCCGTATAGTTAAAGCTATGGTTTTCCCAGTAGTGATGTATGGAAGTGAGAGCTGGACCATAAAAAAGGCTGATCGCCAAATAATTGATGCTTTTGAATTATGGGGCTGGAGGAGACTCTTGAGAGTCCCATGGACTGCAAGAAGATCAAACCTCTCCATTCTGAAGGAAATCAGCCCTGAGTGCTCACTGGAAGGACAGATCCTGAAGCTGAGGCTCCAATACTTTGGCCACCTCATGAGAAGAGAAGACTCCCTGGAAAAGACCCTGATGTTGGGAAAGATGGAGGGCACAAGGAGAAGGGGACGACAGAGGACGAGATGGTTGGACAGTGTTCTCGAAGCTACCAGCATGAGTTTGACCAAACTGCGGGAGGCAGTGGAGGACAGAAGTGCCTGGTGTGCTCTTGTCCATGGGGTCATGAAGAGTCGGACACAACTAAACGACTAAACAACAACAACAACAAAAAAGAGGAAATGGAAGAGAGCATAGCATGTAGCGCAAAATGCAGTCTGTTAGAGGGCCAAACTACATGCTTAAAAAAATAATAGATGCTTAAGCAGCCTGTTTTTGTTTTGAAGGAGAAGCAGCTGCACAGAGCCCTGAACTGGATAGTGCTCCAAATTTAGGTGTTCCATCCAGTTCCCCACAGAACCCCATGCCCTGGCTCCTGTTTGCCTTCAAAGGCACTGTTTTGAACCCTTGCTCTGCTGACTTCATGCCAGTGAGCGCTTCCTATATGCTGCTAAACCGTGCCTTTGCAGATCAATTGGCACCTGCCCAGACAATGCCTCCTGACCCCAAAAGCCTGTCTGTGGAGTAGTCATGTTCAGACAATTTCCTGTTCACCTTTGAGGTCTCGTTTCCATTCACCCACAGTCCATTCTTTTCTTTTCTATGGAGAGGGTTTATTGAGCAAGCCATGCTACGTACTAGATTCTGTCTCTTTTTTTCCAAAAGCCCTTCTGTATCTTCCACAACTGTCAGTCATCTTTGCCTTCCCGGCTCTCCGTGCCCACTAAGTTGTTCTAGCAATCTTCTTGACCTACAGTATTGTATACAACTTTCTCTCTCATATTCATGACTACCAGGGTCATTCTCAGCTGTGCTTCCTACTACTCCTACATAATGTAACCAGTAGCTTCATTATTCTGTTGCAACCTCTGGACACGCAATTTCATTACGTAAAATTACCTCTAACCATTTAATTGGGAGACTGAGACTACTGTATGAAACTGAAATTCCAGGCTCTTGTTTCACAATAACAATCACCATAATTTTATTATTTATACTCTGCCCATCTGACTGATGTAAGCCCCACATCCTGGCTCAATAGGATGTGGGTGGTGCTGTGGTCTAAAGTGTTTCGCAACCTTGGGCCTCCAGCTGTTTTTGGACTACAACTCCCATCATCCCTAGCTAGCAAGACCAGTGGTCAGGGATGATGGGAATTGTAGTTCAAAAACATCTGGAGGCTCAAGGTTGGGAAACACTGGTCTAAACCACTGAGCATCTTGGGCTTGCTAATCAGAAGTTTGGCAGTACGAATCCCCGCAACAGAGTGAGCTCCTGTTGCTCTGTCCCAGCTCCTGCTAACCTAGCAGTTCGAAAGCACACCAGTGCAAGTAGATAAATAGGTACTGCTGCGGCGGGAAGGTAAACAGCATTTCTGTGCACTTTGGTTTCCATCACAGTTGCACCAGAAGCGGTTTAGTCCTGCTGGCCACATGACACGGAAAGCTGTCTGTGGACAAATGCCGGATCCTTCAGCCTGAAAGCGAGATGAGTGCCGCAACCCCATAGTCGCCTTTGACTGGACTTAACCCTCCAGAGCAGTGCAGGGAAACGCTGTTTACCTTCCTGCCGGAGCGGTACCTATTTATCTACTTGTACTGTGTGCTTTTGAACTGCTAGGTTGGCAGGAGCAGGGACCGAGCGATGGGAGCTCAGCCTGTCGCAGGGATTTGAACCGCTGACCTTCTGATCAGCAAGCCCTAGGCTCTGTGGTTTAACCCACAGCGCCACCCACGTCCCTTAGCATAGAGTTAGCTATACTTATATTCAGTGAAATCAATAGCCTTGAATTCCTCAGCAGAGTTTGATGTGGGCCAGTATGTCTCAAAGTAGAGCACTGCTAGGATATTTCCATTTTTGTTTCGTTCAATAACATGACAGAAACTTGTCAGATTCTTTTGACGGTAACAATGTTTAAATGGCATTATACAGACTAAAAACACAGGACTGCAACCACTTGGAGTTTCTTTTGAACAATTTGGCAGTGCCTTTTTTGAGGGGGGCGTATTTTTTCACCACTCATTGTGAAAATATTTGCTTATTCATTTAAACTGTGCCCTCCCTGCACTATCTCTCACTCACCCTCACCAATAGTATCTTGCAGCAAAATTGGATTGCAATGTCACTGATTAAGTAAAATCACCCATGTGATTGATCTGGGAAGGAAAGACCAGCTTCCAAGGGGGAAAATAGCACAGGAAAAGCAACGACACGGACAAGAATACCACACCACACCCTCCAAGTGCCCCTGTTTTCCAGGGACAGTCCCAGATTTACAGAAGCCATCCTGGTTTCCGATTAGATCCCAGAATGTCCCGCTTTTCCTTAGGATGTCCCTATTTTCATTGGAGAAATGTTGGAGGGTATGGGGTTATGTAACCCCTGAGCAATGGAGATAAGTACCTATACAACCTTTAGAAAACAGCCCTGCATATGGAAGTTTTTAAAATGTTCTATTATTATTATTATTATTATTATTATTATTATTATTATTAGTTGGAAGCTACCCAGAGTGTCACAGTCTGGTCTACGGGTGACCGAAGTCCTGGCTGAGGACGTCGGGACCGGGGGCAAGACAGTGGGTTGGGAGCAGGAATGAGAGTCCAAGGGTCCAAGGGTCAGGAAGCAGGGAGTCACAAAGTCAAGGGTCCAAGGGTTGAGAAGCAAGGAGTCACAAAGCCGAGGTCTGAGGATCAGGAAGCAAGAAGCCAAACACAGCAAGGCAGGAAACGAGTTGCTGTGACAAAGAGCCAAAGGGAAATGTTGACCTTATATCCCCTCCCTGCTCTTGCCACCAGGTGCAATGAGTTATCAAGCAGCCTCACCTGTGCGGCCGCGCCTTGCCTATCCAGAACAAACTTAGGAAGGCCCCAGTCCTGCAAAGCCCTACTGGTCAGATGGCCTGGCTCCTGCATGCACTCCTGACACAGAGTACCTGCGGCAACCTAGTCAGATGGGCAGGGTATAAATAATAAAATGATGATGGTGGAATAGGATGTCCCTATTTTCATTGGAGAAATGTTTGAGGCTATGCCGTGTCAGTTTTAAAAAAGAAAAGTAAGTTAGCGTTTTCCTGAAGAAACTGATAGTTTCCAACCGGGAAGTAAAATGTGGTGAATATTTTGTGCAGCACTATCTAAAAACAAATGGACGCAAACACACACAAAACCCACTCCTAAACAAACAAGGTTTATTAGGCAATTTCTAGTGAGCTAACGAGACGAAAACAGCAGACACTGCACAGTATACAAAGACATTATGATGGCTGCAAGCATTTTTGGAGAATGTGGATTAAAAATAGACTTAAGCCACTGCCCCCTCCCCCGCCACGAGTGCAGGGGTATGTAGAAAGGCAAAAACAGATCTCCTCTGTTGACTGACATCGGTTTCATTTGGGAGCCTGCCTTCAGTTAAGATCCATCGTGCGCACACTGAGTGTTATTTCAAACAAGAAGTGTGTTGCCTTCCTGCCGCCCTGCTGTTACCAGTAGGTGTCTCAGTTCAGGCCAAGTGATGAGAGAAACTACCGAACCACAGGAAAAGCTGGAGAGGGGAAGGAAGGAAAAGCCCATTAACTGCCAGCATGGCTGCTCTGAAATGATCACATTCGACCCGGACCTCCTGTCGTACGGAGGAAGCTGTATTTGTAACTTGCGACTCTCAGTCAAGCCTAAGGTTGCAGCACAGGGACGGACTCCTTGATGGACAGGGGGACATAATCCCCTCACCTCCAGGGACCATGAGAGAGAGGACAACGTTCAAGTTAGGGAAGAACCAGAGCTTAGATAGGACTGGGGTTGCCCAGCAGGCCTGGTGAAGAGACACTGGGCAGCCAATTCACAAACAGTAACTGGTTCCCTGCCTCCCTTCCTCTCTGTTTTATTTTAACTTTTACCAGTTTATTTCCACTGGTCATCCCAATGCTTTGGCACTGATTGCTTACCTTCGAACATGTCAGAGCTGAAAAAGGGATAGTCCTGTGTACTTGTAACCTCTGTCCTCACACTAAGGAACACTGCTGGACACACACACACACACACACACACACACACTGCCTGCCCATTTACTAGTTTGTAAATTGAGCTTAACATTTCCCCTCTTGAAAATTTAAAAACAGACGATTTAATCTTGCCAAGGAAGTGGTTGGATACATTGTGAAAAAGCTGCGACTCAAATTTACTCAGCACCATTTATTATCTGGATAGGTGACTCCCCACCTCTCTCTCTCTATCTATCTATCTGTGTGGTGTGTGTGTGTTTGTGTGTGTGTGTGCGCGCGCATGTGCATGTGCATGCCTGGGAAGAAAGGAAGGAGTGTGCTGGCATATATTGTGTTCATATGCATTTACATTCACTGGAGTCAAGCAAGATTGTTTTCTTTTTATAGCATGGTCATATGCGTGCTTTCTCAGATGAAAATGCCGCAGCTTTCAACTGAGTTTACTCAGAGGCAGGTGGATTTAGGATTGCTGCGTCAAGAGCTTTAACCTCTGCAAACCAAGGGGAAAGTCTGGGTCGGGGAGAGGAGAGGAAGAGTGCAAGAAGCGAGCTAACAAAATGTTTACAGGCAATTTCAAATATCACCCCCAAAGGCAGCATTGTCCAGGGTCTATCAGGAGCAGGCAACCAATTGCTGCAAAATGTGGAGAGCTGGAAAAATGGGAAACGGAGCAAACGGAAATGGACAGATCCATCCATCCCTAATTACAGTACAGGACGGCCTCTGCATAAACAGCTTCCCTAGGCACTGAGTGGATGCCCCTTCATAAAAGTTACCAGCGTAACATTTTTCCTCCCTGTTGGTAGTCATCAAAGTGTCATATCATAAGTGTAGGTCATATTATGTGAGTACAAAGGGGTTGCTAATTTGGGATCCAAAGCCCTAAACGGCCTTGGTCCAGTATATCTGAAGGAGCGTCTCCTCCCCCATCGTTCTGCCCGGACACTGAGGTCCAGCTCCGAGGGCCTTCTGGCGGTTCCCTCACTGCGAGAGGCCAAGTTACAGGGAACCAGGCAGAGGGCTTTCTCGGTAGTGGCGCCCGCCCTGTGGAATGCCCTCCCATCAGATGTCAAAGCGATAAACATCTACCTGACATTCAGAAGACATCTGAAGGCAGCCCTGTTCAGGGAAGTTTTTAATATGTGACATTTCAGTGTATCTTTTATCTTTGTTGGAAGCCGCCCAGAGTGGCTGGGGAAACCCAACCAGATAGGCGGGGTACAAATAATAAATAATAATAATTATTATTATTATCCAGCCTGCCTATTTTAATTAAATATTGTTACATTACTTGTGCAGCATGAGTTCTAGTAATTGTGGAGCTCGTGGTTGGAGGCAGCAGCTGTAGCCTGTGAAATGACCCTAAGCCAGTCTGGAACTTGGACCAAGTTTCATGCCTACTAAGACCTTCGTTGCTTTGGTTCATAGCTGTCAACCGTCCCTTTTTTG